>NC_081411.1:4923061-5247834 GCF_030272615.1 Cryptomeria japonica | reverse complement strand
AGTAGAAGGAACCAAGCCTGTCAAGCAGAAGCTTCGTAAGATGCATCCTCAGATTGCAGTATTAGTCAAAGCTAAACTCAAGAAACTTCTTGATGTTGGCTTCATTAGACCCATTGATTATGCGGATTGGATATCCAACATTGTGCCTATCGGCAAACCAAAAGGGGGCATTCGCATTTGTACTGACTTCAGAGATCTGAATAAGGCATGTCCTAAGGATGACTTCCCCCTACCAAATATCAACAACATAGTAGACCTAATAGCAGGACATGCCATGCTTTCACTCATGGATGGCTTTTCAGGATACAATCAGATAAAGATCGCACCAGAGGATCAACATAGGACAACCTTCACATGTCCATGGGGCACATACTGCTAGAATGTAATGCCTTTTGGTCTAAAGAATGCAGAAGCGACCTATTAGCAAGCAATGACCACCATCTTCCATGACATGATGCATACTATAATGGAAGATTATGTTGATGACTTACTAGAAAAATCACTCACAAGAGAAGGTCATTTGAACATATTAGAGAGAATCTTTGATAGACTGGAACAATATCATGTACGACTCAACCCAAAGCAATGTGTCTTTGGAGTAACTTCTGGAAAACTTCTAGGATACATTGTCTCAAGCAAAGGTATTGAGGTCGACCTAGCAAAGGTCAAGGAAATCATGGACATGCCACCTCCCAAGAATATCAGTCAGCTAAGGACACTACAAGGGCAACTCCAATCTATCCGCAGATTCATTGCACAATTGGCCCATAAGTGTCACCCATTCACACACCTGCTACACAAGAACATCCACTTTCAGTGGGATGCCAGATGCCAGCAAGCATTCCAAATACTTAAAGATTATCTCATGAATACACCATTATTGATCCCACTAGATCCCAGTAGGCCTCTATTACTCTATATTTCAGCAACAAGTACAACATTGGGTGTACTACTGACACAACATAATGCAGAAGGGAAAGAGTGTGTTGTTTACTACATCTCTCACACATTGGTTGGCTATGAACTCAATTACACACCTATTGAGCGAGCTTACCTAGCAGTAATCTTGGTAGCCACTAAACTGAGGCACTATCTGTTGACACATAAAGTACAACTCATCGCAAAGATTGATCCACTCACGTACTTACTCAGCAAAGCAGCATTGACTGGTCGCTTGGCCAAATGGGTGATGATTCTAAGTGAATTTGACATCGAGTATGTGGACCGTAAAGCTATCAAAGGACAAGTCATTGTAGATCAGTTGGCCGATGCACCACTCATAGGTGAGCATCCTCTCATTTCCAATTTTCCAGATGAAGAGATATTCATGATCATAGAAGCACAACCATGGAAATTATACTTTGATGGTTCATACACTAGACATGGCTCGGGGGCAGGCATTCTATTTATCACACCTCAAGGTGATAGCATCCCAAAGTCCTATAGGCTCACATTTCCATGCATAAACAACATAGCAGAATATGAAGCCTTGATCATAGGACTCAAGCTAGCTATACAATGGAAGTTACAAGAACTAAAAGTATATGGTGACTCCCAACTGGTCATTCGACAAGCAACAAATGAATCGAGCTGCTGACACCATGGCTACTATCGCATCTCTTCTAGATGTTCCACAAAATTCAACATGCTACGAGTTCTTGGTCGAACAGCTTTGGATTCCCGCTTATGATATCCCTGAATTTGAGATGATATGTCACCTTGTTAGTTCTAAATCCCCATGGTACGGTGAGTTTTACACCTATCTTTGTGATCACACACTTCCTCCTAAGCAATCGAATAACCAACGTAAAACTTTCATTCGCCAAATCGCTTGATATACCATTATTACTGAAACCCTATACCGATGCAGTCTTGATGGTACTCTCCTTCGATGCCTGGAACAAGATGAGATAACAAAGGCCTTAGAAGAGGTACATGAAGGAATTTGTGGGACTCACTCAAGTGGTCCATCACTAGCCAAGAAGATCATACGAGTTGAATACTATTGGCCATCTATGGAAAAAGACTCCTCCTACTTTGTCAAAAAGTGCAAGAAATGCCAAATTCATGGAGACTTGATACATGCACTAGCACAGGAATTGCAACTAATCACAACACCATGGCCTTTTTGTCAATGGGGACTTGACCTTGTGAGTAAAATTCATCCATCTTCATCCAACGGCCATAAATTCATTATTACTGCCACCGAATACTTCACAAAGTGGATCGAAGCTGTTCCACTTACCCAAGTCACTGACAAGCAGATCGCCTCATTCATCCTCAAGTACATCATCTACCGGTATGGTGTACCCATTTCCATTATCACAGATAACGACCTTCCTTTCAAAAATCAAGATGTCCGTGAACTCTATGAAAAATTTCACATCCAATACCACTTTTCCACTCCCTATTACCCACAAGGCAATGGTCAGGCTAAAGCATCAAATAAAAACATATTGAGAATCCTCAAGAAGATAGTCAATGATGTCGGTCATGATTGGCATGTTCAATTGAATCTAGCACTGTGGGCATATCGAACTAGCATTCGAACCCCTATAGGCGCAACTCCCTACTCATTGGTCTATGGTGCTGAGGCTATCCTTCCTATTGAGGTTGAGATACCATCACTATGGGTTTCCTTGCATAATTTGATAGATGATGAAGCATACAAAGTATCACTTCTTCAGGACTTAGAACTACTTGATGAGAAGCGACAAGCTGCATACAATCACCTCAAAGCCTATCAGCAGCGCATGAGCAGAAGCTACAATCACCAAGTTTGACTTTGTACATTTGAGGTAGGTGATCTTGTTCTTCGAGAGAATCCTCGTAACCAACTAAACAAAGAACATCAGGGAAATTTTGAATCAAATTGGCTGGGTCCATATATTATCACTACTATATTTGGGTCCGGGGCATATCACTTGGCTACTTCTGAAGGAGAACTGCTAGCAGATCCGATCAATAGCATGCACCTCAAATGGTTTTATACATGAGCTACACAGAGCATCAGGCTCCCATACATACTGGCAAAAACACCAAAAACATTCAGATAAACGTCTTGAAGAAAATACAAAAACATCAAAAAAAAGTAAAGAAAAATCATGCATCCAAACGGTGAACAACCACTCCGGTGGCACCTTGGGTAAGTGTGATGGTGAAAACCTGGCAAATAGGCACCACTCGTAAAGGCTATGGCTCCATGGTCTTTCAAACTTGTTGCGATCACATTCATTTCATCCACTCATCCATTCGTCCAAAGACATGGCTTGTTGTTGATCTGCAATCCAGGATAGTACTTTATGCGTCTTATATCCCGCTTTTTCATAGGCATGTCCAAAACTGGGGGCAATGCCCTTAACCTAATGTGATGGAAGTGGATTCTACATTATCTTATGATTTCATTTGGGTTCTATATTGAAAACTATCTCACAAAATACCAAAAACATTTGAAAACTATCTCACAAAAACCAAAAACATTCAAAACAATCACAAAATACCAAAAACATTGGAAAACTATCTCACAAAATCCAAAAACATCAGAAAATGTCAAAAATCAATCAAAAACATGGCACCACCTTGTACATACATTTTTCAAAACAGATACCAAACAACATTGTGACATAAACCAAACAAATGACCATTTATCAATCAAACCAAACAATCAGCATCAAACACACAAACTGTCTTAAAAAAGGATGCATCCTTCCTTACCAAAACAAAGACAAGATGACATTTTCTTTGACAAGAAAATTCTGTTTAAGCTATCTAATACTTGGTTGATTTGTGGGTTATTTATATCAGGATATTACAACATTGTTTGTGTATCTTCTGCGAATTATTCCGATGAAGTTTTGGGGCATGTCCTAATGGTGTCTACGTCGGAAGTTCACTAAGCTACGTGATCATAGGCAAAATATAGTCATAGATCATTGTGGCTTGCTGACTATAGTGTATACCTCAACCATATGAGCATGAACCATTATCGAGGATCCATATTCTTTATTCTTTATTCTTTATTCTTTGTATATGATATTTGTTTGCAGGTACGAATGCTCTTTCTTTGGTTCCTCCTACCTCATCCAACTGGATAAAGGTTTTATCTCTTAGTACGGTATGCACTTCTCTCAGGATATGATCAGCCTAAGATCAAGGAGGATGATCCAAGTCATGCATGAAAGGAGATAATCCTTGTCTGTTCTGCAAGAAATACTCTAGTCAACTTGACCCTTATATCAAGTTGTTTGTATTAACTTGCTATATCAAAATCCATGTAAGGAATACTCAGGTCATCTTGAATCATTATGTCAAGTGGCTTGTATTTTCTTACAAAATTTTAAAGCTCAATGATGAAAAATAAAGCACTATGGATCATCATTCCATCTCATCTGTATATATTGTATTCTATTGCATTCCATCCATCCATACATTTATAATAGATGCATATCATGCATACATAGTCATAACAATGCATACTCTATTTTCCTCTTCTTCCATAGGATGAGTCATAGGTTCTCCATTTCTTCTATCAACCTAATCAAGCCATTTTCATCACCATCCATCTCTAAATAGGACGGATTGTGTTTCCTATCCTAAGTCATCCAATAAGCCAAGCAAGTTACTCTATCTGCACAGGTACATCAACTCACACACACCTAGACTATCAACAAATATTCTGATCAAGTATCTTCAGGTCTCAACAAGTAATCGATAATGGAAAACCTAGACTACATCAGGCATTTATCATAATGACCTAGTCTCAACGGGGCTGCCATGATTCCCCACAACCATCCATCACATGCACACACTATCAATTGATCAACAAATCAAACACAATCACATTGGACAATTACATCAATTGTCTAAGTCTCAACGAGTATTTTGCTTCATATACCTTGACTTCATCGGGCAATTACATCAATTGTCTAAGTCACATCAGGTCACTTTGATTCACTTTATCATATCCAAGCAACCAACTGATATCAACTGTCATGCTTTGACTCGACCGTGGTAGTTTAACCAATTGCACCAGATTATCCAACCATTTTGATCAATTATATAGCATCAATCCAAACCACACACTACATCTGCTCTGTATCTCCTGCGTGACGTAAGGGTACTCACTGGCTTGATGTTTCTCCATATTCACTCTGATTTCTTCTATTTTTCACCAGTATTGCTAACTTCTTCTCTTCTATTGCCCTGCCAATTTTCATTCTTTTTCAAGAGATCACCGGATTTTTCAAAAAATTTTGGCCCATCTCTCGAGGGGGCATACCACCCATTAAATCAACATTTTATGGGGTATTTATTCACACCTATTTTTCTTTCTTTGAAACGACGCGATAAACTGCACCATCTCAAAAAGGGGCAAATGTAGTCACATAAATCTGTCCAGTTTAATTAAATGAATATTTGCTATTTATTTGATTAAAAATCCACTAGCCATTAATTAATTAAATTAATATTTAATTAATTCATTAAACCAAATTCACACTTAATTAAATGAATAAATCCTATTTATTTAATTAAATCCCCTTGTTCCTCTTTTAAATAAATTAAATAAAAGATTTATTTAAATCATTAAACCCCCCCCACTTGCATTTTCCTACAAATGCAACTTGCACCTATTAATTGAAATAAATTAATTTTATTTTAATTAAAATTCTATTTTCCCTCACCCACCAAATCCACTTGCACTCCTAAACCCCCTTCTAGATTCTTCTAAACCCTTTCCTAATTAGCTTAATTTGTTCCCTAATTATTGTCACATTCCTAAGCAACTTGAAGTTACTTCTCAAAGACTTCAAAGTCTTTGAAAAACATTAAATGTTTTGTGTGTTCAACAGTTTAACCTCCCAAGTCTTCCAAACTATTAATGGCTCTTACATGACCATTAATGGCTCTTACATAACCATTTATGGTTAATTCAACTTGAACTCATGGGTATCCTCAAGCATTTATTGCTTTGACCATGGTTATCTCTTTTGCCTTCGCACAAGGGTTTATCCATTGGATAAAAGTTTTATTCTTTGAATAGAGAATTTATCCATTCAACCCAACCTTGACTTTAACTCCCAAGTTAACCTTCAAGTCATGTCAAGCATTTAATGCTTATTCCCTCTCCTCTCAACCTATCTCACATTGACACTTGTCATCCTGGGATTGGTTTGAAAGTCATCACATGGATTGAATATCATTCAATTCTAAGCCTTGTTGAGATTACTCAATCTCAACCATCCATTGCTCCATTTTTCCTATAAATAGAGCCCATTTCTTCATAATCTAGATCCTGAAAACTTGTATGCACTTAATCTATAGTGAAATTCTAGAGAGCATTTAGCATAAATCATAAATATCTTGTCATTTTGGTTTAAAATAAATTATTTCAATATCAATAGCATCTAGTATTAGCTTTTTTATTCATATTTAGAGCAAATACTTCAATCTCGAACCTCCATAAGCATCCATAGTGCAAAAAACCACTAAGAGCTACACTAGTTTGGAACTTGGAGAGGAGAGGAACAAGGGAGAAGGAGCTAAGAGCATGTTAGGAGGCATTTGGAGATGTCTCATCATATTTACTTTCCTAGTTAAATATTCTCTCATGCTTTTGGTATCTCTCTTGATATGCTTGTGTAGGAAAGTATTTTGTTTATGATTTCTGACACTAACAATTTGGCTTTTCTTCTTGTTTGTGTTTTGTTATCATTGACTAACCTTCCCTTTTTGTAGAGAATCAGTAACATTCTTAATTTTGTGTCATTCGCTAAGGATCTATAAATTATTTTGTACAAGAGGTATTAAGTGAAGTAATAGGCCAACATCTATTCATATTATATTTATTTTTGTCTTTGAGGAGAAGTTTAATCAATCCTTGATTTATGATTGCTCCCAATGAACCCATTTCAACACCTTCAAGGTACACATAATAAAAATATTCACAAATGGGAGGCCAAAGAGCTCCGTGGAACTCAACTAGAAGAGCATACATTCCTGGGCTTTTTTCCAAGGCCATGCTATAAAGAGCTGCATCAATCTCTTCCATGGGTAGAATACAATCAAGGTAGTTACTATAGTCTGAGTCTATTTTTCTTGGGATACACAATCCAACACCTTATTCAATAATTGGAAGAAGGGGGCCATCTCTAGAAAATTCATCATGAAGTGCTCATAAAAGATTGATAAAGTGACAGAGTAGTTGGTTTGCAAGGAACCATTGGCAGATTTTATGCTAGAGATTCACTCTTTTTGTGTTTTTGTTGTAGGTATTGAAAGAAAAATTTAAACCCTTTAGATCCCCATCCTTCATCCACTAAAGGTGAGCATGCACTTGTGCTCCTTTTCCTCTATATATCAAACTTTCTATGCAATTTTTTTTAATCTTAGCCATGGATTGTTAAAATGAGATGTTACGGGGATTAGACATGAGAAGAGAACCATTGTCTTGCAACTGAGCTTTGATGGTTTTTCAAGTTTGTGACATTTTGTAGCAGTTATTTTCCCATGGTTAGAAAGAAATTATGTACAAAAGATGATGATTCTTTCCCACTAGCTAATTCACCTATCATGTTAGGGTTTTGGGATAGATTTTTTTAATTCTATGCAAATTCTTATTGAATTGGGTGTGGAACATTTAGCTTGTAGGGAAGCTTATTGGGAGAGGAGGGGAATTTGTGAAGGAAATGATGGTGAATATGGGGATATGGTTAGAGAGAGTAGCCAAGAGATCAAGATGAACCAAAAGACCAACATGGGAAGAGAATAAATAAAAGTTAGGGAAAGTATTGAAATGGTTCCAAAAAATCATTTTCCTTAAAATTACCTCACAATAGTTGGACCAAGCACACCATTATGGTATTTGAGTGTTATATTTTCTCAAAAGAGGGTCACAAATTCCCAACAAGTTTCGAGCCAAACTCCAAGCTTCAAATTTAATGAGAGAGGAGGAATGAGCTATCCCAACTATGGTTAGATGTTTGTTCAACCATGTTGATTTGAAGTCACCTTCCAAAATCTACTTAGTCAAGTAGGAAGGTTAACATGAATCCAGTCCCAAAAGTAAGGTTCTCTCTGAGGGGGAAATCAGAGCACAAATAGAACATAAGACGTATAAGGTGCCTTGAGAAATAACAATAGTCCAAATGCAATAATTATATGGTTCATATCTGATTGCCAAAATTTGTTTGGAAAGCTAAGGAGCAAGAGCCAAAATAGCTCTGCCACTACCATCACTATGATTTGTATGGAAAAATAAGGGCCTCTTGCCAAAAAGAGGTGAAAATAGCCTTTAATTGCACCATATTAACTTTCACCTCCTGAAGCATGATCACATTAGTTTGGTTTCTTTAAATAGAGTGTTTCATAGGATAATTTCAAGTTGAGATAGGTAGTCCCTAAGTGGTCCCTAAAAATTCCAAGATTGAACATTACACTTTATTGTGAAGAATCGGGAAGAGTTTCCTTATCCACCATCAATGCAGTGAATTAATTATCTAAAATGTAATTTTAAGTAATCATTATAGTAACTAAGTGACATTGTTTTTTAGAGGGGGATCTAGATGTAGATTGTATAGGACTATTTGGTTAAATTGGAATAAGGGGCTTGACAAAACTATATTCAGACATGGTGGGAGCCTCTTTAATTCTTTTAATGGCCTTGTTCCTAGCATCTAACAAGGCATCTTTGAATCACTAAAGACTATTTAGAGTTGTAGGGAAAATATAGGTGGATAGAATGAAAGGTGGAGGAGGTATGTTGGTGGTGGAAGGGTCATAATTATGAGTTGGATGGATAGAGACATAAGATTTTAAGTTGTCTTAAGTGGGAGCAACAATGGAAAGGCTAGAGTTATTTAGGCTGGAATTTTTTGGAGGGGATTTTTGTGGATGTGGTTTATGAATCACTAGTCTTGGATGAGGTAGCCTTCCTATCAACAATAGAAGAAAGCATAATTTTGTTTATTATATTAAGGTGAGAGATTTGTTGATAAAATTCAAACCTAGTTCCAACCAACTCGATGGTGTTATGAAGAGGTTATGTTAGGTTCATCTTGATGAATTCTCTTGGTTGAACACATAAAGTAGCCCATTTATTTGTATGTTGTTTGCACCATAGGATCTTTCCTAATTGAGAAACAATGTCTTGCAAGAAGGGACAAAAGGCTAGATTAAAAAAATGGAAATTCTACCCAAATAGGGTATTTTGGTTTAGAAATTTTATTTTTATGGAAGTTGAGGTTCCAGGAATGAACATAAAAAATTTGGTCATAGATAATCCATGTACCATATAGTAAAGTTGTTTGGGATGGTTTGGGTCAATGAAAGTGCAAGATACATATCCTCAACCTAGCCCACTAACAGTTTGTATAGCCCAACCCTTTGATTCTTAGACATTATTTGTGCATTTTAAAAAATCATGTTTTGAGGGGTTTCCTTTGAGGAAAAATAATAATAATAGTTTTGGGTTTACAATCATAAATAACTTTGACACTATCAAATTAGGGATTTCAAAAGAAATGATCTTACCTTAAGTGTTTTGTGGGGCTGAGGCTTTTAGAGTACCTAGTGCTTTGTGCAACCTCAATTGAAATTTCCTAGCCGTGCACTATACATTTTTTTGACAATGAAATTGGGGTATCTTAGTGTGACCGGCCATAATTGTGTTTCCATGATAGCAACAACATCCAAATCACACAACACATTAGAAACATGTTAATCCATTAGATTTAAATATCTTGTTTTGTCACCTTCTAGAACCACGCTCCTTGACTTTCTTTTTCATGTTAAGAGTCTTAAATTTTAGGCTCTTGAGGGTTGTAGCCATTTTTATTATTTGAAAATAACACTATTATCGCTTGTCACTATGACTGCATGCAAACATTGGTGAAAAAGGACATATGGATTTGCTGAATTTGTAGTTAAAGGCATTGTAAATCATATTGTAACCTAAGATTTTATTGTTCCTTAAGTTGCTTGGCTGTTCTCTTGAAAGTAATATCCTTATGACGATCATAAGTTCAAGAGCTTGCATACATAGGTGACAAAATATTTTGGAGATGTAATCATAACAATTTAGTCTCATTAAGCATATTTTGTGGACAAAGACTTCATGTTCACTTTTACTGTGTCTTGCACATTTCTCATTTCTAGTTGTTGCTTAGTCAAATCTTTTGCCTTATTTTATCCTTACACTACAAATAGTAGTAGGAGAATTGAGGATCCTTTTGTTGTTTCTTTGCAGCACACTAGTTGATGGGAGTCGATTGACAGTCGATTTTCACATATATATGCAAGAGATATTCACAGGCCCACCATAAGTGAACCAAAAAGATTACTCATATCATTTTGCATCAAGAATACCTAGTTAATCTGTAAAAAAAATTGATTCAGTTCATATAAGAAATGTCTTCCACATAAATATCATACAATTTTTTTTATAGTAAACAAAATAATTAAATGAAAAAAGCTTACTAAAAATAACTGATAAAATATCTTAAAATTTTTAATTATAAAACTACATAACTTTCTATACAAATTAAATTTTAATATTTTTGGTTAAGAGTCCCAAAATCTTTCAAGCATGCATAAGGCATAAATTTAGGGACAGATAAAAGCGGCTACCTTCCAACATATTTGTCAGTGGCGGTCCCCACAAGTGGAATAATCTCGTAAAGAAACCCGATGGAGAAGATTCCATTTCCATGCCTGGGGTAGAAATTTTTTCACATAGTTAAACCTCTATTCACGAACAGTTGGCAGGTAATAATGACACACATGGAAATATCTACATATCAGACGTATACGGTACATTAAACTGTGTAAGATGGCCAACAAATAATTTGAAGCGTAGATAGAAGGTGTGAGAGTCATTGGTGGTCCCCAACGACTGCAAATTTTCTTGCTAATGAATCTACTAGTGGCCGACACAATCAATCACACTTTATATCACCCACGTTTTCTATTCGTCTCTAGTGAAGTCAAGTCTACTTATCTCTCTTTCTTTTGTCAAATCCAGCCAACTCACATGGCATTCATATAGAAAGCGAATATATCAAATCCAACTAACTCACATGGTACATTATCTACTGATGTCAAGTCTAATGCTTATTATTTCCTATACCTATTTAATTCTTGTCGTCTGCAACAAGTTAAACCCCTATTCACAGAAAGTAATAATGGCATTCACATGGAAAGAGGAAGGAAATGTGTGTTTGAGATAGACAGCTGCTAAGTAATGAGGACACTCACATGGCAAAAGATACATATTAGATGTACATTAGCCTTTGTAAGATTGCCAACTGACAATTTTGGTGCTACAATAACACCACAAATCAATGACAAAGTTCCCTTTAATCACTAATACAGGATACTCTAAACTGGTGGGTGTACAGACTATTCCCTTTCAACACGTGTCAATAGGACAAGTATAAATAGCTGTATGTCAGTAAACGGATTGATGAGAGTGCCTGGCAATGGCAGATTCAAATTTGAAGCTCATTGATGGCATCCGCCAAAAGTGAAAACCTAAAAGTTGGCTCCATTATCTGGATGGTCATTATTGTGAATACACTCTGTACCTACAGACTAAATACAGACTCTGAAGAAGGGGCCATTGTCTATTTTAGCATTCAAAATTTACCATTGACTATATTTTTTAAATAATTAAAATTTAAAATATAATTAGATTTTTATATCTTAGTCTCTATATCTCTCTACTTCTATTTCTTACTCTTTATATCTCTCTCCTTTCATCTCCCTCTTATATATTTTTCTCTCTTCAAAGTTATCTCTCTCTCTCTCTCTCTCTCTCTCTATATATATATATATATATATATATATATATATAGTGAACTATTTCTTCCTCTCTTATCTCCCCCCCTCCTTTATGTATCTCTCTCCCTTTCCCACCTCTTCTCTTTCTCCCTCTACCTATCTCCCTCCCTATCCCATATCTATTTCTCTAACACTATCTATCTCTCCCTTTTTCTTCCCATATATATCTATATCACTCTCCTCTTCTTTCTCTCAATATCTCCCCTCTCTCTATCTCTATTTATCTATCTCTACTCTCTTTCTATCTATCTATCCCTCTCCCCATCTCTATATCTTCTTATATCTTTATCATTATATGACTCTATCTTAGCATCTATATCTCTCCCTCCCACATCCTCTATATATGTCTCTCTATCTACCTATCTCTCTCTATATTTATTCCTACCTATACCTCTCTGTATCTCTATCTATATTTCTCTCCCTCTCCTTCGCTCCCTCTATCTTCCTATCCCCCTTTTGTCTATAGGCTTGTCTCCCTCTTTTTCCCTACCCATCTTCATATACCTTTATATCTATCTATCTTTACCTCTATAGCTCTAAATATCAATGTTTCTTCTTCCATCTACACTTTTATCTCTACACACGTTTCCCTCTCTCTTCCTCTCCTCTTCATGGACCTCTCTCTCTCTCTCTCTCTCTCTCTCTCTCTCTCTCTCTCTCTCTCTCTATATATATATATATATATATATATATATATAACCTCCTATCTCTATCTTTATCTTTTTATCTCTCCCTTTCTATATATTTGTCTCTTTCATATCTATCTATCCCTCTCTCTTCTTCTTCATCTCTCCCTTATCTTCTCTCCATATCTCTCTCCTCCATCTCCATCTCTATATTCTTCTTTATCTCTAACACCTAGTTTCACTTCTCCATTGATATCTTTTTGGTATAAATAACATTTTCTATGTGGCCTACCACTTGATGTAATGTGCTACACAAAGGTATATAAAAAAGATATTTGTCAAATATTTTCTAAATGACTTTCAATACCTATTCGACATACCCATTACACACCAAGGTGCAACTACGCTAGTTTTATATAGTTGATAGATGTGTCATGGCATGCGACTTGGACAAAGAGTTTTTTCTATGATTTATTGGAAAATAATACTGATATCAAATAAAACTAGTTAGAGTTGAGGGTGGGAGAGACCTAGAGAAGGGAGAGAGAGATGTGAGAGAGGTGTGAGAGAGAAGAGTGGTATAGTGAAAGGAGAATGTTAGTAGAGAGGGAGTGAAAGTAAAACCTTAACTATCCATCATCAAACGTAAACCCTAAAATACATATTTTTGGTTGTGCTCTCCATCAATTTTGCATGTGTTTTAATGCAATTTTTTTAAAAATACCATGATGATATTAAGCTCTCTCTTAGCTACCTAGCCATATATTTTTTCACATTTTTATTATGTTAAGGTTTTCATCTTTAATTTCTTTTGTTTGTGTGTTCATTTTTTGTCCAAAACGAACATGTGATATTTTGGGTATTGTTTTTTACTCCCTCATCGAATTTTGAAACAAATTACATGTTTAGAAACTAGACTCCATTCTACACATATTGGAAAAACATTTATTTGTGCTTTATTGGTTGAAAAATTTGTAATGTAGGAAGGTTTACAAAAAGTGGATTTTAGCCTTAGTGTTGGTGTTTCCAACTGATGCAGCCATGATCTGGTGGGTCCTCGAGCGGAATAATATAGATCATGTTGTTTATGGTGAAAATGGATTACAACAAGATTGAAAGACTAAATGAATTCAACCACAAAACCCTAGCCTAACAACAAAAAAGATCCACCGTAACATATGAAAATTACCTAAAACAATGCAAATCAAATGAAATCACAAAGATTGTACCATCACATGTCCAATAGGGTTTGGATCTCCATTCTTCCTATCTCCATTGAGCTTGCTTGATATATTTGCTCTCAGATTTTATATGTGCACAAGAGCTCAACAAAGAATGGAAATGTGGTTGCAAGTAGGCCTGATCGCATATGAAAGTTCGAAAGCATAGTCGAGTAGTCAATTGATCAAGTAGTTAGGGTTGATAATGAAGGAAGCATCTCTTTATATAGAAGACACCATAAGGAATGGAGGGATAAGATTGAGAGGTGTAAAAGATAAATGGTCGGCTATGATTAAAGGGTAGGTAAAGGAAATAAGAAAACAATGAGAGGGTAGGTAGTGTAGGAATTAAGAGATAAATGACATGTGTCATAGGTGGAAAAGGATAATGAATTAATTAAATAAATACAGATTTATTTAATTAATAGAGGAAGTGGGATCAATTAAATAAATAAGAGTATTTATTTAATTTAGAAAAAGGATAATTTAAATAAATAAATGTATTTATTTAAATGAGAAATAAGGCTAGAAGAGGATAAATGAATTAATTAAATAAATAAAGATTTATTTAATCAATAGAAGAATTAGGCTTAAAATAATTAAATAAATAAAGATATTTATTTAATTAGACAAGACAATTTTAGGTGTCTACACATGCAATGAGAGGAACACAATGGGAGGAACAATAAAACATTGAAAGATTACAGAATCAGATACTCGCATCATCATATATTCATCATAGAGCATCCGGTAATCAACCGGTTACATGCCGGATTACAATCCATCCGGAACTCTCAGAGTCTTCCAAATCTCTAATCATGAATCTAGAACCTCATACTAATCGATACCCCACAAATGATCACATAAAACCACATATACCATCTGGAACATATTCGGGTTAGCCACAAAAGATTACATTTACCAAGACAGAAAAATGAAACATGTAAATAGGTCAGCCCCAAGAATGAAAGGAAATTCCTCAAGAATAGAACAACCAAGAAGTGCAGATCAATAGGAAAGTCACCCAGGGACTTAGAAACATCTAGAAAGACCCAAAATAGATCCACATGCCAAGAAACCGCTCCGAAAAAGAAGAAATCTCCAACTTAGACGATAAGCCCAAAATTGCTCCAGAACCTAGAAATATCCAACTGGAATATCTCACCAGAAAAGAATCCAAATGGACTGAGAATCTGGAATTAAGCACATGAACAAGTCTGGAAATTGAAAATATGATCTCCAACGAAAAGAAAGAAACTACCAGAACATACTGACAGGAACACATAAAACTACACACTGAACTGAACAAGAACTAAACTAAAAGGAAATATATTTTTGGTTGATGTTGTTGGCATTATGGATGAATTGATTATGTGTTGCATTGACGTTTTATCATTGATGTCAACACTAGTTTTTATGGAAGGTTATTGATAGACAGGTTTTTGTTATGGGTAGAAGATCTAACGTTACCGACATAAGAGATTATCTGTTGGACACTTCTGACATGTTTGGATCAATGGAGTATGTCTGATTTTATGTGTTAATGTTCCTGCAACATGTTTTGGTTAGTTGGTATTGACTTGGTAATTTGATGCTATCAAACATTCTTGTAAACCCTTACCGACATTGGTTTAAGGTTTTACTGACATAGCTTTCACTAAGGAATCTTGACAGGATGCATAAGTGGTGTTGGTGTGGCTTCTAAATGGATTTCAAGATGCTAAAGATGTTATTTGATCGTGATTCAACTTCTTGAAGACATTTCTTTAGCGTGGTGGACCCAGAATAGGTCCGGTGCCTATCTAGGTTATGGACCGGTATCATGATAACGTTGTTGGTATTATGGATGTGTTGCATTGGTTTTGTCATTGATGTCAACACTTATCCTTCTAGAGGTTTACATTGTTGATTTGGCACTATAGTTATATTGGTTTACTGTTAAACCGACACATTGTGTTCACCGACAAGGTTAGTGACTTATGCATAGTCACCGATATATATTCACTGGAAGGTTATATGATTCACTGGCAATGAAAATGACTTGTTATCATTTGGAGATTGTTTGATTATGTCGAAGACATGGATTGGAAGTTTGGTTTTTGTGTTTTTTTTATTGGTCTAATCGGGTTGACAGATTTGCCTTTGCCAATAGATAGGCCTAGGTTATGGACTGGTATACACTATCTATTCTAGATCAACATGACATGTTATGAAGATTGTTTATTGATTGGATATTGTGGTAAATGTATTAAGCCGACATGTTGTATCACATCAAGACTTATTTGTAACTAATTTAATTGTAATATCTTTAGTGAGACGACCTATACATTTGGTCTTAGGTTTTGTATAAATGTAAGATCTCATTTGTGAGATAAACATGATGATAGGTATGTAACTTGGTATATGTGTGATTACTAAAGATCACATGAGCAGGATATAGTGCGAATCACACAGACATCATCTAAAGGTTGAAGGAAGGTATGAAGGTGTTTATCAGAGCTTAAACCAGTATTGAATCTAGCATTGGAGATGCTACTTTGAAGCAATACATTGTTATAGGATTTAACCATTCTACTGTAGTCAGTGTGACTCCTATTTTGTGATTGAGCAATGAGCTCTAGGCAGTTGGCCTTTCTGCATGTGAAGATCCCATTTGTATACACTTACTATCTGTAGTAGTATCATCTGATTTTGGGTAAGGTTTCCCACCGTGGTGTTTCCCTTTATAGGGTTTCCATGTCAAAATATCTGTGTCATGTATTGTGGATGTTGTTTCTCTTTTGGTTTCATGCATTAAATTTCACTGGTATTGACATAAATTGCTAATCTGTTTCACTGACATTAAGTTTGGTTTATTGGAATTAAGTTTAAGTTGGATTAATTGATATTTAGGTTGAAATTCATTAACAATTGATTCACCCTCCCCCTCTCATTTTTCCTTCTGGTTCCTAACAATTGATATCAGAGCCTAGTCCTCTTTTTGCAGAAGCCTAACAACTCGAAGAGATCCTATGGCAACGAACGTTTTTAGGAAGGACAGTCCTAAACTTAATGGAACTAATTATGGTATATGGAAGATCAAAATGGAGACACATCTAAACTGCATTGAAAGAGATATATGGGAAGTTACAAAGAATGGCTATGTTGCTCCTATTCTGAATCAACCTCATCCACCAACATTGGCTAAAGCCATGGACAATGACTGTAAAGCAAGAGAAGCACTTTTGAGCGCATTATCAGATCAACAAATCATGGGATTATCAGATTGATCGACTGCTAAAGCTATTTGGGATAAACTAGAAACATTGAATGAAGGAGATACCACTATCAAAATTCCAAAGCTGGAATGTTACCAGGTCAGGTATGAAAATTTAAAAATGGAAGAAGATGAAAGAATTTCTGTTTTTATGGAAAGAGTAAATGAAATTATTTTAGGAATACAATGTTGTGGAGGATTTTAAGTGAAGATAAAATTGTTTCTAAAGTTTTAAGAGCATTTCCACCAGCTTACAAAATGAAAGTGATGACTATTAATGAACTGAGAGCAATGCCTAATGCTTCAGTTTCTAGAGATACTTTGGTTGGAAAACTTTTAGCATTTGAGCTTGAAGAGTTTGGTCTTGTTGCTACTATAAAGATTGATTTAGCCTTCAAAGCTTCATCATCAGCATCATCATCATCTGACAAAACTGATTGGAAAACACTTTATGCAAAAGAACTTGAAGATATGAGGAGAGAAAATGAAAAACTGGAAGAACTTGAAGCACTATTTGCAAGGAAAATGCCTAAAGGTCCAGTAGGAAGTAAGTATGAAGGTAAAGCACCTTTCAAATGTTTTAACTGCAATACAGTTGGTCATATAGCAACTAGATATCCTGATAGACATGCAAAATTAAGGGAGGAAGCAAAAAGATCATATAAGCCTAACCCTGAATATCAGAGATACATATTTAAGAAAAACAAAGATAAGTCATGTTACTATGCAGATGAAGATCTGGCAAATAATGGATGGGCATTTGTTGCAATAAAAGAATATCAACCAGCACCTACTATCAAACCGGTAGAGCAAGCACTAGCAGGTAACATTGAAGAAAAGTATGAATGGATCATTGATAGTGGATGTTCGCATCATATGATTAGTGATAAAACAAAATTGTTATCATTACAGTAATATCATGGAGGTCAAGTAAGATTTGGAGATGATAAAGCTTGTTTAATCAAAGGAAGAGGGACTATATCTTTGGATGGTAAGCACAACACTGACAATGTTTATTATGTTGAAGGTTTGAAGCATAATCTTTTGAGTGTTGGTCAATTAATTAGAAAAGGATTTTAGTTACAATTCAAGAATAGAAAATGCAAAATCATAAACAGAGCTGGATTGGAGATTGCAACTGGTAATCAGACTAAAGGTAAAATATTTCATTTGAATACCAGTGATAAGACATGTTTGATTGCACAAATTGATGAAAGTTGTTTATGGCATAAGAGACTTTGTCATGTAAATTTTGATTGGATTATAAAGATCAGTTCAACTAAGGCAGTAAGGGATTTACCTAAGATTGTGAAACCTCTTAATCTGGTATGTAAAGAATGTCAAAATGGGAAAACAAGTTAGAACAACATTTAAGAACATTATTGATAAATCCAATAATATTCTTGATTTAATTCATACTGATTTATGTGGTCCAACAAGAACAAGAAGTCTACAGGGAGATAGATACTTTATGCTAATAATTGATGATTATTCTAAAATGTGTTGGGTTACTTTTCTTAGGGAGAAATCAAAAGCTTTTGGAAAATTCAAGTTATACAAGGCAATGGCAGAGAATGAAACCGTCAAGAAAATCAAATGTTTGAGATTTGATCAAGGAGGAGAATTTACATCTAGGGAATTTAATACATTATGTGAAGTGAATGGAATCAAGAGAAAACTATCAGCACCCCAGACACCTCAGCAGAATGGAGTTGTGGAAAGGAAGAATAGAACTATTCTGGATGCAACAATAAGCATGATATTGAAAGCAAATCTACCTCATGTGTACTGGAGAGAAGCAGTGAATATAGCGGTTTATAAATTCAATAGAGTTCACATCAAAGGTGAAACTGGTAAGACCCCTTATGAACTATGGTTTGGTAATACTCCTACTCTTATATACTTCAAAATATTTGGAAGCAAATGTTATATTAGGAGAGATGAGTATATTGGCAAATTTGATCCTAGAAGTGATGAAGGAATATTTCTTGGTTATTCATCTAAGAGCAAGGCATATAGATGTTTTAATAAAAGATTGCAAAAAATCATTGAAAGTGCTAATGTGAAGATCGATGAAGACTTTAGAGGAAATTCAAGGTTTGTAGATTCTGAACCGATAGTTGAGATGATCATAAATGAACCAATACAGATTGCACCGGTACAGAATGAAGATACAGTCACACCGACATCATGAGAAAACTCCACTGTGATTGAAGAACAATAACATGTGAATAAACCCAGGTATGTGAGATTAAATCACTCAGAAAATCAGATAATTGGAAACAAATATCATGGTGTTATGACAAGAGGAAGATTGGCAAATGAAGAGGTATGTTTAATTTCTCAAGTTGAACCAACAACTATTATTGAAGCATGTCAAGATAAACATTAAATAAAAGCTATGGAAGATGAATTAGAACAAATTAAAAAGAACAATACATGGACATTGGTTCCCCAACCTAAAGACAAAAATGTAATTGGAACTAAATGGGTATTTAGGAATAAACTTAATGAAGATGGTGAAGTAATCAGAAACAAAGCAAGATTAGTTTGTAAAGGTTATTAATAGAAAGAAGGAATTGACTATAATGAAACCTTTGCACCGATAGGCAGAATTGAGGTAGTTAGACTATTTCTTGCATTTACAACTCATCAAAACTATAAAGTATATCAGAGGGATGTAAAATGTGCATTTTTGAATGGCGATCTTGAAGAGGAAGTTTACATTGAACAACCTGATGGATTTTCTTTGACAAATAATAAGGATATGGTTTGCAAGTTAAGGAAAGATTTATATGGATTGAAGCAAGCTCCCAGAGCTTGGTATGCTAGATTAGATAAATATCTTTTGAAGCTTGGTTACACAAAAGGTAATGCTAACAACAATTTGTATTACAAGGTTACCAATGATGATATTTTGGTTATTGAAGTCTTCGTAGATGATATCATTTTTGGAGGTGAAGATAGATTATGTAAAGACTTTGCTAAAAAGATGCAGGAAGAATTTTAAATGTCTATGATTGGAGAGATAAAATTATTTTTAGGGTTGCAGATTTCACAAACAAACAAAGGTATATTTGTTGGAAATGTGCCTCTAATTCATTTGACCCTTGTTCATACTGATCGAGTTAACTCTGGCCGATGAAAGAGTGTGAAGGAAATCTATGAACTCTATCGGTATAACTTTTGCCGATGAACTCGACATATTGGATCTCGGAGTAGCATGTTTGAAGAAATCCCGATGACCCGACGAAGTCATCTTCGGTCATTGGGAGTGCTATCGGTTATCAAATAGACTTGTTCCATGTTATGTCGATACCCGACGAATCCTCCTTGAGTCATCAGAGTGCTATCGGCTATCGGGTAGACTTGTTCTATGTTATGCCAATACCCGATGAATCCTCCTTGAGTCATCAGAGTGCTATCAACTATTGGGTAGAGTTATTCCATGTTATGTTGATACCCGACGAAGTCATTTTTCGATCATCAGGGTATCGGATGGATGAAAGGATAAAAGGCATGCAGTTTAGATCTAGATCCAACGGTCATCGCTTTAACACTATGGAAAGATGTACGTATGTTATTTCCTACAACTTGGCGACCATGGTGGGACCCGAAAAAAAGAGCAACTCAAACAGGTTAATGGGTGAGAAAGTCTGGATTGATCAGATGATTGTCGCTATACCGCTATGGCAAGATGCACAAGGTTTATCCTATGCGACTTGGCGACCATGGTGTGGCCCGATAGAAAGAGCAACTCAGACAGGTTAAAGGGTGAGCAAGTCTAGAATGATCAGATGATTGTTGCTATACCGCTACGGCAAGATGCACGAGGTTTATCTTATGCAACTTGGCGACCAAGGTGGGACCCAAAAAAGGAGATCAAGTAGATCAGATGATCAGGATAGGTGATAGTTCATCTTATCGATGACCTGATGGAATCCCCTTCGGCGATTGGGTCTGTCATCGGCCATCGGAGAAGTAGTTTTGAAGTTACACCGATACCCAATGGAGTTGACTCATTTGGACCAGTGTATTTGAATACGAACCGGTTCGATTCCTGGATGCATGTGGGATAGTTGTTTTCTCACGAATGCAGACTGATGCAGACAATTAGATGTCTAACCAATTGGTGCAAACTGATAGTTGAATGGTCGACATTAAAATGTATATGAAGCCAAGAGGAAACTCAAACAAGGCTGTTCTTCCGATGATAAGCTATATATTGTGGTGTGTAGGTGAAGTGATCATAGTGAACATTTGTGCTGTGATAACAAAATTTATTGTAAAGTTTCTTTGTTGAGAATAAAGTGCTCTTGTTGTCGGTGGTGGGTTTTTTCTTGAAAGGGTTTCCCATGTAAATTCATGGTGTTTATCTCTGTGTGTGTTTGAATTTTGACATTGTCTCTATTTCATATATGCTAATCTTAGTATTCTATAAAGTTTTAAAACACACTAGTCTTGTTTCCCCTACAAATTGACATTAGGGAACCATTTTTCCACACTGTGCTTTCCTTAAAAGTGGTATCAAAGCCTGGCCAGTTGTGTTATGCTTGTGGGTAGGGTTGGTTTTTTGTGTTAATTTGTTTCAGTGGGAGTCTGTTAGTGTGTCTACATTTTTATAGATTAAGATGGCAACCACTTTTGGAAGAATGGATATTGAGAAGTTCAATGGCTCCAATTTTGAGTTATGGAAACTTAAAATTGAGAACCTGCTAGTTGACCGAGATTTTTGGATTGCAGTGAGTGGACAAAAACCTTCAGGTATGAGGCAAGAAGATTGGGACTTAGCAGACCGGAAAGCCAGGGGATTCATAAGACTAAGCCTTGCAAACTCAGTTCTGTTGAACGTACATGAGGAGAAGACTGCAAATGATTTGTGGAAGAAGTTAGGAGACATCTATCAGGGCAAAACCTTGGTGAATAAACTCTTCCTTAGGAAGTGTATGCGGGAAAAGCGGGTCGATAAAACTCAATATGTGGAAAATGGAGCTCTATGGAGCCTTGCTCAGACACCCACAGGACTTCTTGGTGCAAGCTATGGAGTAATGAAGTATCACTCAGCTTCCCAAGGTTGGTCCCATGGTTCTCTATCTTAAACGATCCCTCAAACCAATGTTTTTGCTCTCAGATCACTGAGCAAAATGGTTTAGGGATGGCAAATGCAAGAATGAGGGATGCTTTTTATTGATTTAATATGAGATGCATCCTAAGCTATGCATGATTCTAGAAATGCAATAAACTAACTATAAGATTACAAGGTTAGTAAACAAACTATCCTAACATATATTATATTAGTTAATGATTTAAGCTAATGATAAAGAAAGTACTCTAAACATGCATATTTAGATTAATTTCTATCTAAAAGAGAGGCTAAAATGATGAGCATAAAATGGTATGAAAGCTTGAATGTATTTGAGCATAAGTATGATACTACAAACTTGGATCCTCAAAATGGAGGAATGAGAGCTCTATTTATAGCAAAAATAGGGCAATGGATGGTCAGGATTGAAAGATATAATCAAGGGTTGAGTTTGAAAGTTGGGGATCCATGTTTGTAATTTGCACCAATGAAATGGTGACAAATGTCAACATAAGACTGGTTGAGAAAAGGGGTTGGAGACATTAAATGTCTGAGAAGACCTCATGGTTATCTAGAGGGTAAGGGTCAAGCTTAAGTTAAGATTACCCATTGGATTAAGAGTTAATCCAAGGATAAACTCTTGTGCAAATGATTAAGGAATAACCATGGTCAAAGCAATGAATGCTTGAAGAGACCCTTGGGTTGGATGAAGGTTAAGTTAGGCAAAAAATCTCTAACCATGTAAGAGGGTTGAATTAACCATTAATGGTTTGGGAGACTTTGGAAAATTAAGTGGTTGAAGACTTGAAGCCTTTAATGGTTATCAAAGACTTTAAGGGTTTGAGAAGTGACTTCCCTTTGTTTAGGGATGTGACAAAGTTTAGAAGATGGGTTAGGTTAATTTGGAAGTGATTAGAAGGGTCTAGAAGAAATAAGGAATAGCTTTTAGAATGCAAGTGGGAGATGTAGGAAAATGCAAGTGAATGGAGGGATAATAGGATTTAATTGAAATAAAGTTAATTTAATTCAATTTGGTTGCAATTTGGGGAAATTAAATAAATTAGATTTATTTAATTTAGGATCAACTATTTAATTAAATTTGAATTTAATTAAAAGTGGATAGAAGGGATTTAATTGAATAAAATGATTTATTCATTAAATGGTATAGTGAATTTAATTTAAATAAATTGAGTAATTTACTTAATTTAAACAGAAGAATGTGGGGAATTTAATTAAATTAAATTTAATTAAATAGAGAAATTAACATAAAATATTCATTTAGGAATATGGTCATTTTTATACGTCTACATTTTGCCCCTCTTTGAAGTGACGTGTGTGCACATGTTATTTCAAAGAAAATGAAGTTTTATCATGATTTATGATGAAATGAAAAAAAATTTGTTGCTTTTATGATTTTCAAGTCGTGCCCTAGATTTGATTTGATGTGTGATGTCCCAGATTCGATATTTGATGGTGATGCCCCCTCGAGAGATGAATCAATATTTTGAAAATTTTGATTTGATTTGGTTATTTGTGTTTGGTGTGTATGATTTGGTCTATGTGAAATGTTTAAATTGATTCATCTCCCAATAATTTACATGTTTTTAGGGTATAAGGGAGACTGCAAGCAAATTACATGCCCAGTTCCCTAACCCTAATTTAATTTTCCTCCTATAAAAGGGGAAAAGTGTTTTGATTTGATTCATTTGTGCATTGTTGACTTTGGAGAAAGAGAATTTGGAGAGAAGTCAAAATGCCTATTCCGTATTCCAAGCATCATTTTGAGCACGTTCGGAGGTACCGGAGACCTGCCGTATATGGACCACCAGTAAGTCAACACTTTTGACCCTTTTTTGATTTTTTATTTTGTCATTTTTGGTTAGTTTTTTATTTTTGAAATTTGGTTTTAGTGGTTTAGCGCATCAAAGTTGCAATTTAGCGCATACAAAAATTTAGGTAGCGCATAAAGTTTGAATTTTAGGGCTGCGTCTGAACAAAATATTGTAGCGCATAGAAATTATCAGTTAGCGCATTGAGAGAAAGTAGCGCATGTCGAACGTAGGGTAGCACGTCAAGTTAATAGGATAGCGCGTGAGTAAGACCTAGCACATAAGGGTCATAGGGGTTCGCATGGGTAAGGGGTTTTAGCGCGTAGGGTAGACCTAGTGCATAGGGTCAAATAGGTAGCGTCAGCAAGGTATAGGTTAGCGCATAAATAGGTTCTAGTGCATAGGGTAGGTTGGGTGGCGCATTGGGGAAAAATGATAGCATGTAGAAGCATTCTAGCGCATAGGGTAAATAGATTAGCGCATGGAGAAAATAGCATAGCACATGGATGTATTTTAATGCGTAGACAATCTGTTTTAGCGCATCAGGAAAAATTTTGTGAGATGGAGTGATTTGTGAAATTGTTGTGTTTTGTTGTCATGGTTTTTATTGATTTGTCCAATATGAGTGTTGATATAACTTGTTTTGATTTGCGATATTTCAAGTTATGCATAGATATTAATGTGTTGGTTTGATCAAAGCATGATTTGTTTTTGCACTTTGTTTCAAGTTCAATGTGTGAAGCCTGATTTGTTGTACAAGCTGATATGGGTTGAAAACTTGAGTTGTTTTACAAGCTGATATGGGTGGGAAACTTGAGTTGTTTTATAAGTTTATGTGATTTGGAGACTTGAGTTGTTTTACAAGTTTTGATATGGTTTTTGATAACTTGAGTTGTGTTACAAGTTGATATGAAATGATTAGATGTTGAACTTGATGTAGATGAGCAAATTGTTTCATGTCGTTGATGTGATTTTGATTTTGATATCTTTGTTTTGATGTAGAAACTAATATTGGACTTGTTTTGCTAGTTGACAGGAGCGATTGGGCATGGTTCAGTCGCGTGAGAAATTTCCTAGGCCTTGGACTTTGATACCATGGTCGACACAGGCCGACTTGGATATTATTGAGAGATGCGGGTTGACGTCCCTATTGGATATGTCTTGGTTCACTGTGAACCGAGGGTTACTTACAATGCTCGCAGAGAGGTGGCACAGCGACATGAACACCTTCCACTTTGCCATAGGTGAGATGACAGTCACACTAGAGGACTGTTACAGGATTCTGCACATACTAGTAGTAGGTGCACTACTACCTTATGAGCAGTCGGAGGAGGGTGGCATAGAGGCACTTCACCGTATATTCCAGGATGAGATAGTATGCGGATATGAGATCCCTTGGTAGGAGTTCCTGGACTTGGATTATGCACCGCTTCCTTCAGTACTGGTAGGGTTTATAGGTGGATTCCTTTGTCCTAATCGCAGGTCAAAGGGATTCTCTATTGGATGGGGGTTGGTGTTAGAGGACATGGTTACATAGGCCTACAGGTTCGCATGGGGATCGGCTATGCTAGCCCATCTGTATAGGGACTTGCATGAGGTGGTATACCTAGGTTATGACAGTTTGTCAGCTGGCATGACGCTCTTATAGGTATAGTGCTGGGAGCATATTTCGACTGCCAGGCCATTAGCAAATAGAGATAGGCCCGTTGGACATGCCTATGCCTATGGGTACAGGGGTCTAGTTGTCCAGCAAAAGTTGGGCAAACTAGAGCATTGGAGGAGAGTTTTGGATGACATTGATACGGTCACATGGTGACCGTATACAGGGTGTGAGGTATGGGCAGAGGATGGGCTGGAGATGCCCTATGTGTTTATGATGAGATACTTGATTGGGAGGACCCCATTTGTTATTGAGAGGTTTGTGGTGACCAGAGTTTTACGATAGTTTGGTTGACAATAGAGTATACCTCAGGGGGCCTGTTTATATGCACGTTGGAGGTAGGACATACCAGATTGGGGCCCAACCATTGATAGTGTGGTGGCGGTGGAGGAGTTTGTCGATTTGGCAGGCTAGATATGGGATTATGCCCCAGATATTTTTGATGTGGGCATGATAGACGAGTTCACGAGATTGTTCGCTGCATGGGCAGTGGCAAGCATATCAGATCCAGAGGAGATGCAGCCAACATTTGATGATGATGATGATGAGGGAAGTGGAGATGATGAGGATGATGGAGACGGTGGAGGAGGATGACAAGGGAGAGGAGATTGGGGGAGGAGGGGAGATAGAGGGAGGAGAGGAGATAGAGGTTTGGAGAGAGCAGTCAAACGAGCGGTGATGGACAGGGGGAGAGACGGATTGGCCATTGGAGCCGGTGGAGAGGGGAGGGTGGGGGAGGTTCTAGCTGTAGTGGGGTGGACTGACGAGGCGATATGGCCAACTCAGAGGAGGAGGACAGATGTGCTCCCACCTCCAGCACTGAGGATAGACAGAGTTAGAGGGGATGCCCCTGCACAGGTACCGCTACAGGTTTGGATCCCCACCCATGTTGAGGATGCACAGATTAGGACCCTACAGGTGACTGGACAACAGCTGCAGGCACAGGTATTGACATATCAGTGACAGATTGCATAGTTGACCACTGAGTGAGACATGGAGATACAGTGGTGAAGTCGAGCAGAGGAGCTTGCAGCGAGTGTGCAAAGAATAGCAGTGGGTGGTCCAATGAGAGACACCCTGAGAGAGCTATCTTTGAGAGCTCAGGAGTCAGAGTACTACTGCCGACACTATGAGGCTGCAGTACCCAGGGATCGCCGAGTACAGAGTTTTACATAGTTGAGATCCAGTCGATCTCGAGATACTGGGTCACGGTCTAAGAGCCGAGGTGTGATAGGGCCATTGAGATAGGATCCCCTTGGAGATCCAGAGGTGGGGACATATGGAGCCAGACCATCTCCATCAGTGGATAGCCATACTTGAGAGATGTGGTCTCTATTGTATTTTTTATCATTGT
This sequence comes from Cryptomeria japonica, assembly GCF_030272615.1. Lineage (NCBI taxonomy): Eukaryota > Viridiplantae > Streptophyta > Pinopsida > Cupressales > Cupressaceae > Cryptomeria > Cryptomeria japonica. The sequence continues at coordinate 5,220,971 of NC_081411.1, read as the reverse complement.
ATTATTTGTACTGGACACAAAGATGATAGATTTTGTACATTTTGATCATTTTTTGAGATATATATATATATATATATATACGACATCATTATCTTTGATCATGTGGTGTGTTATATGGATGTATGTACTTATGTGTTCTTTTCTTTACTTCATGATGATGCAATGCTTAAATATATGATATAATGTATGATGTAGGATGTATGCTTTGATATGTTTGTGAGATGTATCTTGAAAATCAGATGTATGATTTTATATGCTGTGAAATGTATCTTTGAGATGTATGATAATGATATGTAACTAAGTGTAAAATGATATGCAACTAATTGTAAAATGAGATGCAACTAATTGTTTTTGGTAGCATCTTCATTCTGTATTTCCCATCCAATATAGCCACATGTTGTTTGCTTTCTTTGTAGGTATCATCATTGAGCATTGATTTGTTTAGGATATGTTGAAAATTTATACAAGCACAATGGTATAATTGAACCATAATGACCTGAGAAAAATTTACATGATATTTGATTTTGCAAGATAGCACAAGCGTCAAGGTATAATTGAACCAGGACGACCTGAGTGCGGATTGCATATAAACAGACAAGATTGAATCATTTGTATGTGTGAAGTGGAATCATGCCTTCAGTGATATTCGATGTATCATGTCTTGAGGCAAGTATTCACACAGTACAAGTGATCACCTCCCAGACAAAAGACTAAGAAAATATTGGAGGTTCCCCATGATCTCTATTTAGTGAGAAAAGGGAGAGAATCCAATAATTTAAAAAGTTCAAAATGCAAAAATAGTCAAGATTTTTATGCGATAATGCAACATTTAGTACTTCAGAAAATCATCCATCCTTGGTATTTTTGTGTTTCTTTGTTTTGTTTTGCGATGAAGTGTAGTTTTGGTTGTTGGATGCAATGCTTCTGAGTTTTGCTTCTAGTTTTGACATCTTGAACGTTTGCTTGTTTTGATGATTTATTGCCCCTAGCTGAGTGTGCCTCTTGATGTGAATATGTACAGTGATTTCCAAGCGATGGTGGAATATGGTAAGAGTATATATATGGATAAACCAGGATAGTGACTATGCTAAGTATGTCCTAAATGGATATGTGCTAAGTGTCGGGCGATGGCTGATAGTGTTTTAAGGATACTGATAAAATGGTATGGAGATAGATAGAGGAGCCGTTCTTTCACAACAACACCTATTTACCAGGTTTTCACCATTTGTTTTTATTGTACCTTTTTATTTGCTTTTTCTAGATTTTTTTAGTTTTTTGCTTGTTTTGGCTTTTTCCGTGCATTAGGCTACTTAAGTGCAGTACTTCTTTAGATGGATGTTGTTAGTTGGTGTAAAGTGGAAAATCTTGATCGAACCCTAAGTGTTCCCCCCACCACTCCAAGGAGAGAGAAAGGGGGTCACTAGTGTTGAAGGTTTTCACTTAGGGGAGACTTTACATTCAAAAGAGGGGTTGAAACCCACAAGATCCAATCCCACACAATGCAAGATTGGATTCTAAATGAGTTTCAAGGGTTGTGATAGCAAGGCTACCCTCTTTTGTAAAGAATGTAGATAAAAGGATTGAGCTAGGAATGCATGTAAAGTGAGAAAGATTCGCTTATAAACAGAGATAGGAATATAGGATGAAGCTGCAGACCTGGAATTAGGAGTAAAATGTCGAGACGATGTTGTCCTGCAAATTTGAGCGAAAGTTGACGGGACAATGGTGCCCGACGTGCACACGGTCCTCCGAAAAATCCGCGAAACGAAGGGGGATTTGTTCGTCTCTGCACAAGGATTCCAGATCTTCAATTACAGTCGCGTACCTACAACCTACACATAGAAAAGAGAGGACGATTGGGGGGTTCGGGATTAGGGGTTTGCCCTTAGGTCAAACCCCGGTTTTGGAATTAACCAAGAAATAAGAATGCTATAAATGTAAATGATTGTAATGTAAACAAGTACTGATACCTTGTTGTAAGAATGTTTGTATTCTTGCATGCGAAGGTGTAAATGTTGTTGTATGTTGTATGTTGTAAGTGATCTCCTCTTCAATGGTTGAATCCTTGTCTTGAATGCAACACTTAGCCTTGAATGGAGACTTAGAATGCTCAATTGCTTGAAGGAATGCTTGAATGCTTGAATGTTTGAATATCGTTTCCGTGTCTTGCACACATATGTCCTCCCTCCTCAAAATGGGAGAGGAAATGCAGTTTATATACTTGCCAATTAGGGTTGAAAGACTGATTTTTCCGACCTTGGGCCGACATAGCAACCTTATTTTCCAATTTGCAAACTTAAAGACCCAAAGCCCCGTAAGAGACTGGGCCCAAAATAGGCCCAAGGACCAGGGCACTGGGCGCCATGATCCCACCTCCGGGGACAGCAGGGTGCAAGGAGAAATCATGCCAAGGTGCAGAAAAATGCAGTTTTTGATGTTATAAACAAGTTTCGGGGTCTCCATTCAGGTTCAGTGTTGTGTCGCCATCGTGAAGACCCAAATGCAGTCAAAATTGCAAGTGTCACAATTTTAGGACGTTACATTTAGCCCCCACTTTAGCGGGAGTATAAGCGTACGCCCATACTTCCGGTAAAGTACAAGGAAACAACATTGAAAGACTTTCACCACGTCAAGGAGGCAAGATACACCAAGCCCCTAGTGGACTAAGGATCTTACGACTTCGATTGACAAAGTAAAAGGGAAGATCACGAGGGAGAACCATGACTGTCTATAGAAAGGTTCCCTCACTATGAGTCATGCAAGAGAAATACCAAAAATTTTCAAGGCAAAGCTAAGTTCGCCAAGAAATTTTCAAGTATCCTGAAGGGATAGATGGGGTGTATGCCCCCCTACGTTAAAGTGATCGCACATGCCTCAACGGGGGTGATTGCTTTAAGGTAATGATACACATAAGAAATGAGAAGGGAAAGGAGCATGTTATCACAAAGATTTAGCCCCCAAGTGTGAGATAAACCCAAGGATAATAGACACAAAGCACAAAGCACAAGGTGACTTCACTTTCCTCAGGGTCAGTATGCTGTATGATAATTCATGTATATCATATGTATGTATGCATAATTGTTCTTCATTCCCCAATCAAGGAAGGTCACCTAGAAGAAGGGAACACATGTGTCTTTTGAGTCAACATGAGAGAGACCAAAAGAGATCTCAATGCTTTGCATCGTTCTCAAGTAGACAACACTAAGGACAACAAATAGATGAATGAGAATAACACATAGAAGAAGTAACAAAAGAAAGAGAGGAGGAGAGAATCTACTATGCTAATGAAACTAGTCTAGCACGTCATCCACCCCCCGATCTTGCTGATCAATATTTCAGGAAGGCAGGGAACACACTAGAGGAGGAACATCCAACACAGCAGATGGAGCTATCACAAGATCCAAACAAGGGCTATGTTTATGTTCCAAGCGACGTTGTTCTTGTCTAGGAGTTAGGATAAGTGCTTTAGACAATTCGTTAGATAGATGGTTATCAACATCAACAAATTCATATTCACTATCAGAAGCAAGAGAAGTAACATTTTCATCATGAATAACATTTTCATCTATATCATCATCAAGATTTATAAAAATAGGATCTTTAACTCGCACAGGATCAAAACCATCATGCATCTTATGTTTAGGAGATTTTGGAGAAAATGGAATAATGCTTGTTGAAGGTGTTTTTGGGGATTGCAAAGTTTGAGAAGCAGCTGCCTGAGCTCTAAGATGATGCTTTCGTCGACGTTCACGCACAGAACGATTTCGTCTAGTCTTAGTAGGAAGTTGAGAAGATTGAGGAGGAGGAATGTTCTCATCCTTATCACTTGGGTGTTTGGTTTGTGGTCTCTTAGGTTGGATAATAGGAGAAGAGGAAGGTCTCTTCTCTCCATAAGAGGAAGGAGGAGGAACTGCTCCATATAAAGGAGGAATATTTGGTTTAGGAAGAAGACCAAGTCCATCATGACGAGGAGGTATAGGTCTACTTTTAGAAAGTTTATTAGACATAGACATAGTCACATCCATAGGAATGGGTTGGGAATCTTCTTCAGGAAAGACATTAGTTTTATCTTTCAAAGGAAGAACTTCCTTCTCAAGAACAATAGGAATATCAAGTTTGGGTGTTCTAGGTTCACTTAGAGATAGGATCATATCTGTTTTCCACTTTTGATAAGATTTGAAAAGATGATCACTTCGCGGTGGAAGAGATTGGAATTGTTTAGGCCAAAAATAATCAATAGGAACGCTAGAAGTTCTTTTAGCTGGTTTAAAGAGACTATGATTGACAGTAACAACTTCACCATTATGGGAAAATTTCAAACATTTATGTATAGGAGAAGCAATAGCTTTCATGAAAGATAGCCAAGGATAGCCTAGCTTCACACGAAATTGTTCGGATGAAGGAATAATAGCAAAGTTCACATCAAGGGATTTCTTATGGACCTCAATAGGTAATGTAATAGAACCAATTGCAGGAGAAGAAAATAATTTCACAATCACATCTGTTTTGTCATAGATCACTTGATTCAATTGCAAAGTAAAAAGAAATTCTTCAGTAATAACATTAACCATGCAAGAAGAATCAATAAGCACTCCATGACAAGGTGTATTCCTGACTTTCGCAACTATGTATAAAGGACCATTAGGTGCCCTGATAGTTTCACTAGAATCAAATGTGATGGAAGGTTCTTTAGGATTTTCTTGCTGCTCTACAAAGTTAATCACATTCGGAGTCATAGACACAAGACCATCAGATGAGAAAGAGGAATCATTAGTCTCAATCGCATTAGAGGTATGAGAAGGTAATGGATCAGTAAAAATCTTAAGATTTTGGTTAGGAGGAGCTACAGATGTGTTGCCTTTATCATTCATACCAAAAATAGAGATAGTATTATTATCAATCAAATCTTGAATTTTACCCTTTAAAGCAAAACATTTTTCAGTATCATGCCCAAGTTGACGATGAAATTGACAAAAAGATTTGTTATCAAAATAGGGTGAATTAATCTTTGTAGGATCTATTTGCTTTATAGGAGGGAGAGTAAGCACATTTTGTTCCAATAACTTATTCATAATACTATGCAATGATTCATTCAAAGGAGTAAACTTTCTCTCTTTCTTGAAAAATTTAGAAATAGGAGGCACACCTGATGCTGCATTCACATTGTTATTGATGATGTTTTCATTGAATTTAATGGACTCTCTATTCGGTTTAAACTTCCCAAATGGTTGTTGACTACTATCACCCTTATCATTCGGAGCCATAGGATTTGCTTGTTCCATTTGACTCACAGTCAGTTGATAATTGTGAAGAGTTGCACACAACTGTTGGAAAGAAGTAAACTCAGAAAACAGAAGTTTTTCTCTAATATCTTTTTGTAAATTAGAAATAAAGATTCTTTGAATATCATTGTCAGGCACTGGAAAAGAGATTTGAGCATACAAATGCTTATATCTACCAATGAAATCAGTCACTTTTTCTTTAACACCTTGTTTACAATGCATTAAATCAATCAAAGTAACTTTAGGACTTATATTGTTCTGAAATTGTTGAATAAAAGCATTTGCAAGTTGTTCGAAAGAAGTAATAGAATAAGAAGGCAACGAGCAATACCATTGTAGGGCTTTATCTCTTAATGTCCTAGTAAACAGTTTTGCAAGCAACCTTTGGTCATAAGCAAAATCGGTACATATTGTTTGAAAAGTCTTAACATGTGTTAGAGGATCACCTTTACCATTATAAAGCTCCAAATGCGGGATTTCAACATGCTTAGGGGGAATAGCTCGAACAATGTCAAGAGAAAGTGGGTTCGCAACATCAAATGTGGGCACACTAAACTTAGATTGATTCATAGAGGCAATTTGTTGCTGTAAAGAAGAGACAGTTTGTGAAAGATTGTTAATGGTCACTTCAGTCGAAGAGTTCATATTAGACGTGTTAGATTATGATGGAGGTATTATGTTATTGAAAGAAGGTATTGATTGAGAGTAAGGTGGTGGGACACTATGATAGTTAGTCATAGGAGATGGTTGGAAAAAAGGAGCACTACAAGGAGGAATGGAATGGTTAAATGAATTGCCCCCTTGCGTCATGTTCATTTGTGGAGATATAATAGGAACACTTATTGAAGGAATGAATGAACAAGTTGGATTGAATGAAGGAAGAGGGTTAATTGAAGAGGAAGGATTTCCCCCATGACTGGTGATCATAGGCGGAATGTCTTGTATAGAAGTAGTCATTATGTTTGATGTAAAGGTAGGTATGCTAGCAATAGAAGTTGTCAACGAAATAGAATGATTGACTTGAGTGGGAGGTTGTGTATAACCTAAAGTTTTGGCACAACTCTTCATAGGCATCACATTCAAATCCACAATGTGTGCAATACCACGTAAAATATCAATTCCATTCTTGTCACTTTGAACCATATGTTTTAGACCCTCAATTAATGAAAGAGCTTGACTATAGGGGTATTCTTGAGACATCCATTGCTGAAAATCGTCAAATTGGTTATCCAATTTCGAAAGTTGTTCTATAGAAACCTCATAGAGAGCTTCTTCATCATTAGGAGGATTAGAGGAATTACCCGTATCCTCGTTAAAAAGGCTATTCAAATTAGGTTCCATCTCCTCAGTAATTAAACCTTGGAAAGACTTAATTCTAATGCTTCCTCTAATGGGAATAGTGTAAGTAGGGCTTATTGTTGTAAAACTCATGCACTAGAGAGGGAGAGAAGATTTTGAATTTAGAGGTAGAAAATTTCAATAAAATCAGCCACTCTCCTAGATTTGGGCTGTTAAATGCAATCACGACAATCTCCCAAAATTTTGAAAAAATGTCAGGGACCATGGCGAACGGAGTGCACACGGTCCTCGCAACTTTTTTCGAAATTTTCAGGGATGAAAGTTATGATGATTTTAAAGCTAATCTGAAAAAATTGAGTGATTTTATGATCTATAGATAGGCCAAATTAAAGTTGCAATCTCAAAATTGAACCCTACCAAGATTGTTGAAAAATGCCAAATTTGAATTTTGAAAAAGAGATGGAAACTGAAACTTTGAATTTTATGATTTTAGAGGGAATACTAAGAGAAATGCGAGCTTTGAAATTTAAAAGTTGACTCAATTTCACACAAAATTCAATTTTGAAAGCGGAAATCAAAGTTGGTGTAATTAAACACTTAATTTCAAAAGTCACAAATTGCAAGAATTTGAATAAAGCACTGAAATTTCGAATGAATGCCGACACACTTTTCAGATTTAGGACAGTAAGAACACAATTTTGACACAAAATTTCAATTTCAACAATTTTTGAATGATTAGAAGCCTTAATGCAAGCAATCACTAGACCAACTTTGACTTTAATTTTGAAAGTGTTAGAATTGATAAAATTAGCCAAGATTCTGGATTTTAGCAGAAAAATACAGTAAGATCTAGCTCCCGAAATTTCGGAGAAAATGTCAGGGACAATGGCGCTCGAGGTGCACACGGTCCTCGCAACTTTTTTCCAAATTTTCAGGGATGAAAGATATTATGATTTTATTGCAGAATCCAAAGTTACAGCTAATTTGGAGATGTTTTGATCAGTGAAATTGTCGGTCAAAGGTTGAATCAATAGGGTTTTAAAAATTAGGGTTTTGACACTTAACCACTTAATTTTTAGAATTAAAGAACAAATATGAATTGATAATTTGCAATAGAAGAGTAGATCTGAAACAAGCATTAACAATTAAACATTTCACAAGCTCAATTACTAAAAAGAAAATTTAGGGTTTTCATGCAATTAACGTCTAAAATTTTGCAAAAGAACGAACATGGAAATGTAATCAAGGCATCCAATTTTCAGATCTAACCATGAATAATCAGAAAGGATGTTCACGTCGGGTTCACCAAAATGTAAAGCAAAAAATCGCGATCGAACCCTAAGTGTTCCCCCCACCACTCCAAGGAGAGAGAAAGGGGGTCACTAGGGTTGACGGTTTTCACTTAAGGGAGACTTTACATTCAAAAGAGGGGTTGAAACCCACAAGATCCAATCCCACACAATGCAAGATTGGATTCTAAATGAGTTTCAAGGGTTGTGACAGCAAGGCTACCCTCTTTTGTGAAGAATGTAGATAGAAGGATTGAGCTAGGAATGCATGTAAAGTGAGAAAGATTCACCTATAAATAGAGATAGGAATATAGGATGAAGCTGTGGACCTGGAATTAGCAGTAAAATGTCGAGACGATGCTGTCCTACAAATTTGAGAGAAAGTTGATGGGACGATGGCGCCCAGCATGCACACGGTCCTCCGAAAAATCCGTGAAACGAAGGGGGATCTGTTCGTCTCTGCACAAAGATTCCAGATCTTCAATTACAGCCGCGTACCTGCAACCTACACATAGAAAAGAGAGGATGATTGGGGGGTTAGGGATTAGGGGTTTTCCCTTAGGTCAAACCCCGGTTTTGGAATTAACCAAGAAATGAGAATGCTGTAAATGTAAATGATTGTAATGTAAACAAGTACTGATACCTTGTTGTAAGAATGTTTGTATTCTTGCATGCGAAGGTGTAAATGTTGTTGTATGTTGTATGTTGTAAGTGATCTCCTCTTCAATGGTTGAATCCTTGTCTTGAATGCAACACTTAACCTTGAATGGAGACTTAGAATGCTCAATTGCTTGAAGGAATGCTTGAATGCTTGAATATTGTTTCCACGTCTTGCACACATATGTCCTCCCTCCTCAAAATGGGAGAGGAAATGGAGTTTATATACTTGCCAATTAGGGTTGAAAGACCAATTTTTCTGACCTTGGGCTGACATAGCAACCTTATTTTCCAATTTGCAAACTTAAAGACCTGAAGGCCCATAAGAGACCGGGCCCAAAATAGGGCCAGGGACCAGGGCGCTGGGCGCCATGGTCCTGGGGGACCAGGGCGCTGGGCGCCCTAGTCCCGAAGGACCAGGGCACTGGGCGCCATGGTCCCACCTCCAAGGACAGCAAGGTGCAAGGAGGAATCATGCCAAGGTGCAGAAAAATGCAGTTTTTGATGTTATAAACAAGTTTCGGGGTCTCCATTCAGGTTCAGTGTTGCGTCACCATCGTGAAGACCTAAATGCAATCGAAATTGCAAGTGTCAAAATTTTAGGATGTTATAGTTGGTTCATCAAGCACATCTCCTTCTGAAGTTGTTAGCTGATAGGCACATGATCCATAGACTGATATGATGACATAGGGACCCAACCAGTTAGGTTCAAACTTCCCTTTCTTTTCTCGATCTTGCTGATTTCTTGGATTTTCTTTGAGGACTAGGTCACCAACTTTGAAGTTGCAAGGGATGACCTTGTGATTGTAGCTCCTGCACATGCATTGCTGATATGCTTTGAGATGAGTGTAAGCATGCTGATGGTGTTCATCTAATAGTTCAAGTTCTTGCAATCGGTTAACTCGATACTCTTTATCTAGGATTAAACCTTTCAAAGATACTTTGAGAGATGGGATTTCTACCTCTAGGGGTAAAATGGCTTCTAATCCATATACCAATGAGTATGGTGTTGCTCCTGTAGGTGTGTCAATGCTGGTTCTGTATGCCCAAAGTGCTGGATTAAGTTGTACATGCCAATCTTTGCTTGCATCATTCACTATTTTCTTTAAGATTTTTAGTATTGTCTTGTTAGATGCTTCTGCTTGACCATTTCCCTGTGGGTAGTATGGTGTAGAGAACCGATGTTGGATTTTGAATTTTTCACATAGTTCTTGTACATCTTGATTTTTGAAAGGTCGTCCATTATCTGTGATGATTGAACTTGGAATACCATATCTGCAAATCAGATAATTTAGGATAAAACAGGGAATTTGTTTCCTAGTCACTATGGTCATGGGAACTACTTCTATCCATTTGGTGAAGTATTCTGTTGCCATTATAATGAACTTGTGTCCATTTGAAGATGAAGGATGAATTTTTCCAACCAAGTCTAGTCCCCACTGATAAAAAGGCTACGATGTTGTAAATGGCTCCAGTTCTTGTGCTCATGCATGTATCAAATTGCCATGGATCTGGCATTTAGGACATTTCTTGGCGAAGTGGTAAGAATCTTTCTCCATTGTAGGCCAGTAGTATCCCATCCTTAGAAGATTTTTAGCAAGAGTAGTCCCACTTGAATGTGTTCCACAAATACCTTCGTGAAGCTCGTGTAAAGTGGAATCAGAATTATTACGATCAAGGCAATGAAGAAGAGTACTATCTAGACCTCGACAGTACAAAGTATCAGCGGTAATGGTATAACGGGCAGCTTGACAGATAAAATTATGTTTCTAGTTTTGGGATTGGTCAATAGGTAAGATATTGTTCTTAAGGTAGTCGTATATTGGTCCATATAATGGAGAATCTGAACCAGTCAAGGCATAGATAACATGGGATTCAGAGTGGTCATAAGCTGGGGAGAACAGTTGCTCTACCCAAAACTCGTAATGACTCTGTTGCTCTGGAATTTGTAGTAATGAAGCGATAGTAGCCATGGCATCGACTGCTTTGTTGTTCAACCTTGGTATTTGCTCGAAGGTGATGTTCACAAAATACTGTTTGAAGTCATCCACCATTCACTTGTAGGGTAGCAGCTTGTCATCCTTTATCTGATAGTCATTGTTGATTTGATTGATGACTAGTTGTGAGTCTCCGTAGACTTTTAACTCTATGATTTTCCATTCTAGAACCATTTTGATGCCTATAACCAATGCCTCATATTCAGCCACATTATTTGTGCATGAGAACATAAGCTTATATGATCTTGGTATAGTGTGTCCTTCAGGAGTGATGAATAGAATGCCAGCACCTAAACCATGTTGTGTATAGGATCCATCAAAGTATAGGGTCCATTGTTTGGTAGAAATAGCAAGAATGTCCCTATCTGGAAATTCAATCTCCATAGTTTGTTTTCCTGGTAGCGGTGCTTCAGCCAGTTGATCTACAATTGCTTGTCCTTTGATGGCTCATCTTTCTATGTATTGGATATCAAAGTTACTGAGAATCATGACCAATTTAGCCAATCTGCCTGTAAGAGCTGCCTTGCTGAGTAGATATTTGAGAGGATCAATTTTTGCCACTAGCTTAATTGTGTGTGCTAGCATATAATGCTAGAACTTCTGAGATGCGAAGACCACTATTAGGCAAGCCTTTTCAATGAATGTATATTTGAGTTCATAGCCATTCAATGTCCTACTGATATAGTATACAGCTTGTTCTTTTCCTTGTTGATCTTCTTGTGCCAATAGTGCCCCTAGAGATATATCTGTTGTTGAGATATATAGGATAAGTGGCTTTCCTATGACTGGTGGTACTAGAACTGGTGGATTCATCAAGTACTATTTGATTTGGTAAAAAGATTCTGCACACTTGGTCTCCCATCTGAATGGTACATTTTTGTGTAGTAAATGGTTAAATGGTAGAGTTTTATTTGCTAGCTAAGCGATGAATCGCCTGCAGGCATATCAGCATATGACCAAGCAAAGTTAATTTGTTGTTCTTTAAAAAAAATGATGAATGCTGATCTTTCTTCCTCTGTCAGAGATTCTACAAGGTGTAGGTTTCTGACTGCTTCCGTGGTACCAATGTTGATTGATTGAGTGGGCTCAATCAATATGGGTGATCGCTCATGAAAGTGCTCAGGAAGAGTGTCAAGTCTCCCATCATTAGGTGCCTTAAAAAGGTTTTCACCCTCAGATGCATCCTTTATTTTTACTTTTTTGTGATCTAGAGCTGCCATTGACTAGTTTTCAACATCAGATATTTTATTTGGTTTATTTTTGCGACTGAGAGACTTGGCACTCCCTAATTGGCAGACATCATTACTTTGTTCACTAGTAGAGCCTGTTTCCGGATTTATGGTACATAGGTAATGGATAATAGATTCATCATCTGGGAAAAATGGTATATCATGGATTTCAGGTTCATCCCAGTCAATGAGGTCAGGAAAGACAAGTGATAAGGAATCGTTAGGTGGATCAAGTTCTGCTACTGTAAGTGTCAGGACAGAGGTTTCATTGTGACTGTTCTTGGTTTTAAAGAAGTCCAGGATTTCGTCGAGGTCTTCGATGGTATTATCTTCCGTATAGACTTGTTCATAATGTTTTTGTTCGCTTTCCTTGGCATCATAGATGTTCCGTGGTCCAAATTCAAGAGGTCTATCTTCTACATTATGCATTTCTTGAGAAAGGGGTACAGTATCAATATCATTAGGGATATCTGTAGTAGCATTTGAGTAGCTACCCCATTCATATTCATTGGAATCAGTCTCAGAGGCATCATCCCAGATTCTATTAGTGCTGTAAACTGGTATGTTGTATGGTGAAAACAAATCTTTGATGATGGATACCATTTTGATAGTTTTTGTTGATTCGGTGTCAGATCCTTCTTCTACTTTTTGTATTTGTTCATAGAATGTGCCTCCTCGGGGAGAAATAATGGTATCCTGAGATGATTTTATTTGTTCTTGAAATAGTGGATTTTGAACATGAGCTACTACTATAGATATGGCCTTCTTGTGGCTTAGAAGCTTTTCCTGATGTAGCTTCTGTTCTTGACATTCCCGTGCCTTGCGGATTGTCTCTGCTGACTCAAAGAGTGCTTCCTGCTAGGATTCTTCTTTGTACTTCTGCTTTACTTTCCATTGAGGTTTTGCAGTTATGCTTGGTGGTTTTCTTAATAGGAAAGTGAGCTTACAACCCAATCCTATTTTGTCTCTACTGGGTTATGAAGGAAGATCTATGGGTTCAGTGACTCCTTCTTTGCGTTTCCCAATAGGTCCTTTACCGTCATATCCCATTTGCTGCATGATTAAGTATCCTTTTCCATATAGGTGTGTAGGTAGAACAATGTCCAGAGCAACTGCTCTGTTATCTTCTTCCTCATCTTTGTATAACCAGCTAAGAATATCCTTGTCTTCTGATTCATGTGCTAGAGTGCCCAATTGGATGAAGGTACCATCAAATTTGGTGATGGGCTGAGTTACCGGATGTGTTGATGTAGTAGGCAATCCATGAGATCTGGATGATGTTGGTAATTTGGCCAAACATAAAGGCTCCAAAGAGTATTCTCCCATACCTTGGTCTTTGATTTGCATTTCTGCTTGAAATCTCCAGATAATGAGTTGGGCTTTGTTGTTTGTAGATCTGATGTTGAAGATCACTGCTTTTCTCTATTATGAGGAACCAAACTATCTTGGGCTGCCCCCATTGCGTTGCAATGTTGAAATGGATTGTGATCAGTAGATATGGAGATTTCTTGTCCGTCATAAGGAAATTTGACACACTAGTGATACGTAGAAGGTACTACTTGCATTTCATGTATCCAGGGTCACCCTAACAAAATATTGTAGGTGAGATCTATGTCTAAGACCTGACACATAGTATCCTTTTGCACTGGTCCCACTTGAATAGGTAACATTACGGTTCCTTTAGAGGACCTTTCCTCATCATCTTATGCCTTTATGGTAATCTTCTTGCAGGGATCAATAGACTCTTCTGAGAAGCCTAATGCACGGATAAGCTTTAAAGTACATATATTAAGTTCGGCTCCTCTATCTATTAAGACTCTTTTTACTCGATGTTTGCAAACAATGACTTCGATATGGAGAGGAGTGTTATGCGGATGACTCAAGGAAGCATTGTCATTCTCTGAGAAGGTGAGGTTATGAGGTCCTGTCATATGGGCGACCATGGCTTGAAATTTGTCCGTATCCAGATTTTGAGGTACATTGGTTTCCAATAGCACTTGTTCCAATATGTCTTTGTGCTTCAGTGATAGTTTCAGCAATTCTACTATAGATATCTGAGCTGGAGTTTTACATAGTTGGTTAACCAAGTCATATTGGATTTTTGGTGTAGTAGTTGTAGGTGCAGTATGTCCTTTTAAGACATATTTTTGAGTTCGGGTTGTTACATTGATAGATTCATGGTCATGCTGATCTTGGATGGTGATGACATTTACTTGATGATCTTCAGCTGATATGTGATTTATGGTGTTGTTGTAGACATGGTTGATATGATCTCTGTGTGTATCATTCAAGGTTGAAGCTCCATCCTTGTTGTAATTTGGAAGAGGATTTTTAAAGGCTCCGTGATCACCATTTGTTTTGAGACCATCTACTGTTAAGTCACCTCGATCAATCATGTCTTGCACAATGTGTTTTAATCTCATGCAATCGTTCATCTGATGACCCTTGTTACGATGGAAATCACAATAGTGTGAATCATTCCACCAAGGTGGTTTGATTTGGGGTTCATAGTTACTGATTGCCGGCAAGGAGAGAATTTTATTTGCTAGAAGTTCTCTGAATGCCGATTCTAGTGATTGCCCCAGTGGTGTGAAGATAAGCTTTTGGAAAGTGTTTGTGCTATCACGTGAATTGTTGTTAGGTCCTGAATTCGTGTTTTTGGTTTGAGTATCATTAGTGTTGTTTGTGTTGAGTTGTCCTTGATCGATGTTTGGTGCATATATGTTAGCATTTGGATTAGCATTTTTAGGATTTTTCGTAGTCTGAGGGTTTTCAGACAATGCAAGCACTGGTTGCTTAGATTTGGGATCATGTGAGTCGTTGTTGCCTTCGTTTTTGTTTCGAGTCCAAAATCGAGATTTGTCTAAGCTGCTATTGTTTTGGTTATTGTAGTTTGATGAGTTTGTTCCTTCCTTGAAGAATTGGAGTGTTCCCTTTTTGACACATGCTTCCTCTACTTGAATGCCATTTTCAATCAATTTAGCGAAAGATGGTATGCATTGGAGTTTTAGCCTGTAACTCATTTCACCATTTAAATTGTCAATGAAGATTTTCATTTTCTCCTTTTCAGGAATATCTCAAGGATATCGTGATACCATACATCGCCAGCATTGAAGAAATATCATGAATGTTTCATTGTTCTTTTGTTTGGTGTTGCAGACGTCCAGCATGGTTATGGCGTGTTGAATGTTATAGGAGTATTGTGTTATGAGTTTATTAACCAATTCATCAAATGATCTAACAGGTGGTGTAATTTTGGATAACCATTCCATTGTTTGTCCTCCCAAGGTTCTTGGGAATAACCTCATTAGATAGGTGTCATCATGAGCAAACTCAAGACTCATGGTACAAAATTCTTTGACATGATCACGGGGATCACTTTTTCCATCGTACTTGTCAAATTTAGGCACATCTGAGTTTGGAGGAAAAGGGATCATGTGCAATCTCCTGTAAAAAGGATAAGGATAGATCTCATTTAAAGAGTATCGTACTGTTGTCCCTTGTTGCATGTCCTGTATTTGCATTTGTAACATTTGCATTTGTTGAGTAAGGGCAGCCAAAGGTACATTGTCTTGTTGAAATAAAATTTCTTCCCTTGTATTGATCCTAGGTTGAAACGGTGTTTGGAACGGTATATTTTGCTTGGGAAGGTATTGTCTTGGTGTATGTTGCTCCGGTATGTTTTGATCTAGGATGTTTTGCATTGGTGTATGTTGTTTTGGTATGTTCTGATCCGGGATATTTTATTCAGGGTTGCGGATTTCCCTTTCTCGCTGTCGTTCTTGATATTCGTAATGCTAAGGGTGTGTCCTAAACATATCTACATCAAGGTTTTCAGGGAGTTTTACTCCTTTACTTATGAGCATGAGCAAATATTTTTCTTTGTCATTTTCCATAAGCCTTTCTACAAGTTTTTGGAATGAAGGGTTTTCCTGACATTCCTGAAGAAGCGCTTTAGAAATTTCTGTCTCTTCTAGGTGTGGACCTTGAAAATGATTTGACAACCTTTGATTCATACTAGACTCTGCGTGTGTCTCGCTTTGTTGGTTTCTTTGAGAGCAAGTAACAAGCATTTTAGTAGAAACTTTCAGTGATGAAGGGGACAAAATCCTCATTGATATGTTGCTCAGGGGTGGGTGGTTCTAATCGAGATGTGTTATAAGTGATACACTCGTCGAGCAAGAATTCTAGATTGATCTTTCCTCCGCGATTTATGATTTGATTAAAAGCGGACTTTTGACAATATGCCCTTGTTTTTAAAGGCTCTTTGTCAAATTTGTTGGATTTGTTTTGGATATAACGTTTGACGTGATGAAGGAACCCGATGAGATTTGAAGAGTTGATGATTTATGTATAAAAACTTATTTCTCTTGATGAATTTGGAAAAACTAGGTTGTTGTTTCTTCAATGTGATGTTACAGTAAAGGTTCTTTCTTCTCAGAATATGGGGATTAGTCATGCATGAGTGATCAATGGTTTCCTTTGATTTGTTTGGATTCAGTTGATCTTGTTTTGAAAATTTCAAGTCTTACTCTATCAAAGTGAAGGTTTAGATGCCCCTTCACGATAAAGCATGTCAAATGATATGGATAAAATCCTCCCGATATGGAAACTTGATTTGACAACCTGAAAGTTTTTAAACAAGTGTTTTTGAGATGAAATCTATAAGATGGTAAAGGATCCTGTTGATACTTATGATGAGGTTTTTGGATTATGATAAGATAGATATGTTTTATCCTGTGATCAATTTTGGATTTTTACAATGTTTGTTTTGACACAAACTTAGCTCAAGAAATAGCTTTTAACGGTTTGTTTTCGCTACTCCACTTTGATGAAAAATGTTGCTGATGACAAGAGGCTTCTGAAAATGTTTTCAAAAATTTTAAAATTCCTCACTGTTTTGCCCTCTGTCTATATGTTTTTGGTCACGTGCTAAAACAGGGATGAAATTCGCTACCAAAATTACTCCACGCGCAAAAGGAATGACCACACGTACTAGACTGCATCCAGACACACGCTAAAGTTTTGATTGTTCAAAAATTTATTTTCTGTCTATTTAAAAAGCTACATGCTAATTTGGGTCTGTGACGGGCTAACTTTTAAACTTGATGTGCTAATGTTTGGTTGCCACGCGCTAAGCTGATGCTTCCACACACTAGACTGTTTCTTTGATGCGCTAAATGTTTTAACACTATTTTGATTTTGGGATAAAACGCTACTGTTTGGAACAAAGGTGCTAATTGGATGGTTTGATGCGCTAATGAAAATACCCTAAGCATTAAGGAGTTGTCCTCACATGCTAATCTGCCCTGATTTTTCTTTTAGTTGGTTTTTCTGCAATTTTTGGTTTTGATCATGAGTTTTTCAGTTTAGATGGATGATTTTCTGAAGTAATAAATGCAAGCACAGCACAAAAAGTACAACCATTTTGCCTAATCTAACAAAAAGTGTATATTCTGTGAGGATGTGTTCAAATCCCCAATGTTTCAACAGGTTTGGATACAAATAATACACTTCAGAAATACTCTTTATTCAAAGGTCATAAATAACATCATAGCCCACTAGTCTTGATACTCCGTTAGCTCAAACAGCTGTGTCACCCCCTAGAGGGCGCCCATTTTTTTGCCTTTTGCCAGAAATTAACTCAAAGTGAATCGCTTCACAGTTGAGTAGTTATCTTGGGAGATATATGATGAGTAATCTTGGGGGTGGATTCTTCCCCACCCTTGCACTATGATGTTATAAATGTTTGGTTACTAACTCGGTTCAAAGTTTCTATTTCTATGGCTTGTAATCAGGCTTCCTATTCGGCCGTCAGTGATAAAATCCCTCAAGAGGCTTCCCAACCTTTAAAACAAAGGCTTTATGTGTTGTAAAGATACTGGGGGAAGGCTAATCGCTACACGCAACCGTTGACAAGGACTTTCATCACTTTTCACTTTTGATTATAGTGGGTTGGAATACTTGGTGTCAAAGTCGTTTCCCACTTAGGTTGTTCCCTTCACACTGGCCATAAACAACTTTAAGAGTTGATTTCAACTCCTCAGGAAGGTAGGCCTGCTAAAGGATGTAAATGCTTTTAAAGGAAAGAAAGCTTTTTAAAAGAGGTCTGAATTTTTGGATCACCCAGTTAAGGGGAGAGCATATACCTTCCTCTTTCGATTCAAGGCAATCAAAAATTCTTTTTAAACCTTCAATTCAGTGATTTTCTAACCTCTACTAGGAGATGTTGCTCCAAGAAAAGCATGGTGTTCCTTTTAGTTCCTCAAAGCAATGATTATTTAATCTAAGGAAATAACCGAGTCAACAAAGCAAAAGGTTCGATTTGGTCAACAAAAGAAAATCGAAAAAGGGGAATAACTTCCCTCTTTTGATTTTTGAACAAAGCTTTTGAGGTGAGGTTCTTTCCTTTGTACAAAAATTGAAGATGAATCCTTTATACACCAAAGGATGGTGAGGTTCTTTTTATAGCTCTATTTTTGCAAAAAGAAATTTTGGTTTTGTTCTTTTTAGAGCCAAAAAAATAGGTTTTCTCCTATGAAAGCAAGAAAATTTTTGATAGTGGTTCTTTTTATAGCCCAAAAACAAGGTGAGTTCAATTTTAAGAAAAGAAAATCAAATTTTAAACTAACCTAGATAATTTAGTAAAAATCTAACTATCCTAATCCGAAGATGAAGCTCCTATTTGCAATGAAATTGTTAGAGACCTGCAAAATAACCAGTTAGATACCTCGGTGGACTTCTACAAGTCTAATTTCAAAATTTTGGTTATAATAATTGTTTTTCTTATTTCGGTCTGTGATGCACTATAGAACAAACTGTACGCACTACATAATAGCCGTAATGCACTAAAAGAAGTCGTCAATGTGCTACACTATTTTTGGGATGCGCTACTATGTGTGCCGAAAGCGCTGCTCTATTTTTCTCCTGTGCTGAGACCTACAGAAAAAATTAGTAATCTTATGCACTGATAAATGAACTTTACGTGCTAGGTGATGGACCCTACGCTCTGAACAGTGAAACGAATGCGCTAGGTTGTTAACCGGATGCGCTAAACAGTTAACTTAACGTGCTAATTCATTTTTCTTGCGTACATGCAAAAGTGGATATATTTCAAAACCGATTAGATATATGAGGTTGAGCACCATGGTGGGCACTATAAATGTATGTGGGAAAAATGGGTCGATAAAACTCAATATGTGGAAAATGGAACTCTATGGAGCCTTGCTCACACACCCATAGGACTTCTTGGTGCAAGCTATGGAGTAATGAAGTATCACTCAGCTTCCCAAGGTTGGTCCCATGGTTCTCTATCTTACACGGTCCCTCAAACCAATGTTTTTGCTCTCAGATCACTGAGCAAAATGGTTTAGGGATGGGAAATGCAAGAACGAGGGATGCTTTTTATTGATTTAATATGAGATGCATCCTAAGCTATGCATGATTCTAGAAATACAATAAACTAACTATAAGATTACAAGGTTAGTAAACAAATTATCCTAACATATATTATATTAGTTAATGATTTAAGCTAATGATAAAAAAAGTACTCTAAACATGCATATTTAGATTAATTTCTATCTAAAAGAGAGGCTAAAATGATGAGCATAAAATGGTATGAAAGCTTGAATGTATTTGAGCATAAGTATGATACTACAAACTTGGATCCTCAAAATGGAGGAATGAGAGCTCTATTTATAGCAAAAATAGGGCAATGGATGGTCAGGATTGAAAGATATAATCAAGGGTTGAGTTTGAAAGTTGGGGATCCATGTTTGTAATTTGCACCAATGAAATGGTGACAAATGTCAACATAAGACTGGTTGAGAAAAGGGGTTGGAGACATTAAATGCCTGAGAAGACCTCATGGTTATCTAGAGGGTAAGGGTCAAGCTTAAGTTAAGATTACCCATTGGATTAAGAGTTAATCCAAGGATAAACTCTTGTGCAAATGATTAAGGAATAACCATGGTCAAAGCAATGAATGCTTGAAGAGACCCTTGGGTTGGATGAAGGTTAAGTTAGGCAAAAAGTCTCTAACCATGTAAGAGGGTTGAATTAACCATTAATGGTTTGGGAGACTTTGGAAAATTAAGTGGTTGAAGACTTGAAGCCTTTAATGGTTATCAAAGACTTTAAGGGTTTGAGAAGTGACTTCCCTTTGTTTAGGGATGTGACAAAGTTTAGAAGATGGGTTAGGTTAATTTGGAAGTGATTAGAAGGGTCTAGAAGAAATAAGGAATAGCTTTTAGAATGCAAGTGGGAGATGTAGGAAAATGCAAGTGGATGGAGGGATAATAGGATTTAATTGAAATAAAGTTAATTTAATTCAATTTGATTTGGGAAAATTAAATAAATTAGATTTATTTAATTTAGGATAAACTATTTAATTAAATTTGAATTTAATTAAAAGTGGATAGAAGGGATTTAATTGAATAAAATGATTTATTCATTAAATGGTATAGTGAATTTAATTTAAATAAATTGAGTAATTTACTTAATTTAAATAGAAGAATGTGGGGAATTTAATTAAATTAAATTTAATTAAATAGAGAAATGAACATAAAATATTCATTTAGGAATATGGTCATTTTTATACGTCTACAGGAAGAAGTTATATTCTTTGAAAATGGATGTAGGATGTCCTTGGCAGATCATTTGAAGGCGTTTAACATGGTTCTCGCTCAATTGACATGAGTTGGTGTAGCTATTCAAGAAGAAGAACGTTGAATGTTGTTGCTATGCTCATTGCTAGATTCTTGGGAACATTTGGTAATGGTCATTGGCAGTACTAAGACCCAGTTCAAGTTGGATACTATGGTAAATACTCTTTTGTTAGAAGAAATGGGAAAGAAGTCTCCTAAGATGACAAAAGATGCACTCTTTGTTCGAGGCAGACCAAAGGACAAAGACAAAAAGAAAGGAAAGAAGTCCAAGTCCAATTCTCAAGAGAGGTCCAAGTCTCCTAGAAAGAAGTCTAAGGTGAAATGATAGAAATATGGACAAAAGGGTCATATTCAAAAGGATTGCAAAGAGGAGAAGAAGAGAAAGAAGTCTTTTGATAACGAAGCTTCTCATAGTGATGCAGACGTCTTTGTAGCAGCTCTAGCAGTGCTTGCTTCTGACAATGTGTGGTTGATTGACTCAGGGGCATCTTTCCATATGACATCTCACAAGGAGTGGTTCTCAAAGTATGAACCGTATGCTGGTAGGAAGGTGTACTTAGCAAGTGATTCAACACTAGAGATTGCTAGGAGAGGAAAAATTAAAATCCAATTTCCTGATGGGAGAATAAAGGGAATCAATGGAGTTCTGCACATACCAGGTTTGGCAAGAAACCTACTTTATGTAAGCAAGCTGAATGATGCTAGAGTCCAGGTTTCATTTGTGTCTGGTGGTTGTAAGATGACTAGAGGGTCTATTAGTTTGGCTAAGGGTGAACGCATTGGTACATTGTATAGGTTAAATGTTGAACCTGTGTGCTGTAATGTAGTCACTAAGAAATCTGATAAACTACCGAGTTGACATATGATGTAAATTCTATGGAAGCTAAACTTCCTATAGAAAAGACAATGCTCTGGCATTATAGACTTAATCACATTGGTGAAAAAGGTTTGAAAACTTTAAAGAGTAAAAATATAGTAGAAGGACTTACTGATTGTAACCTTGAGTTTGATTTTTGTGAACATTGCATATATGGAAAGCAAAACCGTGTTCAATTTTATTCAAGTCCTCATAAAACTTTTGACATTCTAGACTATGTGCATTCTGATGTGTTTGGTCCAGTGGACGTACCTTCTTTGTCTAAATCAAAGTACTATGTATCCTTTGTTGATGATTATTCAAGAAGGACATTTGTTTATTTTATGAACAATAAGTTAGAAGTGTTCAGTCAATTTAAGGAATTTAAAAACTTGGCTGAAAACTAGACTAGAAGAAGAATAAAATGTTTAAGAACTGATAATGGTGGTGAGTATTGCAATATAGATTTTGACAAGTACTATGTAGACCATGGAATCAAAAGACATAGAACTATGCCTTATACTCCACAACAAAATGGAGTTGTTGAAAGGTTGAATCGGTCTCTGATGGAGAAAGAAATAAGCATTTTGAGCAGTGTTGGGCTGGAATAAAAGTTTTGGGCAGAAGTAGTTGCTACAGCATGTTACCTATTGAACTGGTCACCTACAATAGTGTTAGTAGACAAGACACCTATGGAAGCATGGTCTGGTAAGAAACCTTCTCTAAGAAACATTTGTGTGTTTGGTTCAGAGGCATATGCACATGTGCCTGATGTTAAAAGATCTAAATTGGATAACAAAGCAATCAAATGTATTTTCATTGGATATGGAGTTGGAGTTAAAGGATACAAGCTTTGGAATCCTAAGATTGGAAAGGTTGTGTACAACAAAAGTCTCATCTTCTGAGAGTTGAAACCTATGTCTATAGATAAACCAACATAGAAGGAAAAAGAGAAGGATGTGGTTGAATTTCCACTAGGAGAAGAAGTGAAAACTCCAGATGTATCTGAAGATGAGAATGAAGATAATTCAAGTAGCTCTGAAAGTTCAGAAGAAGAACAAAATGAAGCCTCACCACAAGTGTTAAGAAGATCCACACAAGAGAGGCGAAAACCTAATAGGTTTACCCCAGATAGGTATATTTTTCCAATGTTAAATGTAAGTTGTGCCTATGCTTTACTTGCTGATACTGATGAGCCTAGGACTGTAAAAGAAGCCATGGATATGTCAGATTCAGATTCTTGGTTGGAAGCCATGAATGATGAAATGAAATCATTGGACAAGAATGGAACATGGAATCTGGTATCCTTGCCTAAAGGCAGAAAGCTGGTGGGCTGTAAATGGGTTTTCAAAAGGAAGTATGATCTAGATGGCAGCATTGACAAGTACAAGGCCAAATTGGTTGCGAAGGGGTATTCTCAAAAGGAAGGTATTGACTATAGAGAAATCTTCTCTCTTGTAGCTAAGCTAACATCTATTAGATTTCTTTTGTCACTTACAGCTGCATATGATTGGGAAGTCGAGCAAATGGATGTGAAAACAACATTTCTTCACGGAGACCTTGAAGAAGAAATCTATATGTCCTAGCTTGAGCATTTTGTGAAAAAGGGTAAAGAACATTTGATATGTAAACTAAAGAAGTCTCTTTATGGTTTGAAACAATTTCCTAGAATGTGGTATCAAAAATTTGATATGTTTGTGTTGTCTTTGGGATTTGTGAGATTGAAACTTGATCATTGTGTGTACTGCAAGGTTGAAGATGATAAGATACTTATTATTTCTTTGTATGTTTATGACATGTTGTTCTTTGGAAATAACAAAGGTATGATCTCAGACTTGATGTCCCAATTATCCTTGAAGTTTGAAATGAAAGATTTGGGGTCAGCAAACTATATTCTGGGAATGGAAATCAAGAGGGACAGGTCTAAGAGAAAACTCTGGCTCAACCAAAGAAAGTACATCACTAGTGTTCTTGATAAGTTTAAGATGTTTGACTGTAAACAATAGGTTGTTCCTATTTTGTAGGGAACCAAACTATCTATGCATGACAATCTAAAATCTCCAGAAGAGATAGATGACATGGAGATTATACCTTATGCAAGTGCTATTGGTAGCTTGATGTATGCAATGGTTTGTACAAGACCAGACATTGTGATAGGGAGATTGATTGAGAAGTTACTCAATAAGTCTAAATTGGTCTAATTTGACAAGTGGACCCAAGGATATACTTTTCTTATGTTTTCAATCAGTTTTTGGCAACATCAAACCCCAATACCCACACTACTCCTCAAACAATCACCCTAGTGTGTGTTATGCAACATTGTCTAGTTTGCTTCTTCAAGTTACTCAAATCCACCATTCTAGGTCCAAACCCCCAAATGTCTAAACTGGTGTTCTGAGGGCTTCACAAGGTTTCCAAGGTTGTTTTGGACTGATTTAAAAAGGTTTTACAAGGTCACCAAACCTTACTCCAATCCGATTCTTAGTTTTTCCCAAAATAGGGCTACAAGGTAAGAGCCCTTTTTAGCCCTCCTGAAACACTATTTTGCTCATTACTAAGTCCCATCTTGGAATCTCTAAAAAAGGTGAATAGTTTTGAGTACTCTTTTGGCCAAAGTTATGAATTAGTGCCAAGAGAGGTCTTGAGGAGGTCAATTTATGACTGTCCTATTTTGTAGCCTCAAAACAAGGGTTTTGTGAGGGTTTGACAACTTAGTGTTTAGCAAATCACTCCAAATCTTTGAATCTTGTCTCCTTACTCAACACACACCTCTGTAGAAACATTTAAACCTTTTCTTCAACCCTGGCCTACAAGCATAATGTCAAATAGATGGCATACAAACTGAAAAATCCAAATTTATGATTGTCAAAGCCCTTGTGACAACAACACACTTATGATTTTCAGAATTTTAAATGCTTGAAACTTCACACAACTCTCAACCCTGCTTCATAGTAACACATTGCTAATATTGAAAAACAAACACTTTTATTGGTTCCATTGAACAATAACTCAAACACCAGGTGTCTTTGCTTCAAACCATGAAAAATACCAAAAATATGATACTTGTTGCCATAAACAAGAATTTTATTGTTTGAGGAATATTGTCACTATTTTGAGACACCAAGCATCTTCCAATAATTACAAGGAAGTGTGTAGACATATTGGCCTTGTTTGCATAACTCAAATTGGGTTTTGAGTCCAAACTATGAACTTAAGAGCATACTAGCCAAGTTAGGAAAACTTGCCTAGTAAGAGCTTTCATCTTCCTTCCAAACAACACTCCTAGAAAGTGTAAAATATATGTACACTATACAAATGCAAATCAACTTGACTAAGACCATTTTGGGAGCCCAAAACCTAGATTTAGTCAAGTGTATGCATTTTTGGGCCTCAGAACCCTTGACATGGCAACAACCTTGCAAAACTGAAAAGATTATTTGCACACAACTCCCAAATGAAAAAGTGCCAAAAATATTACATGGAGAGCATAAAAAATACAAGAAGATCTCTATTCAAGAAGAATAGTACATAAATGATGAGTTTTTGTATAGACTGCTATTCCCAAAGAGGAGAAAACATGTCAAAAACCAGAAAAATTGCTCCTTCAATTGATTTTTTTTTATGAAAGTACAAAAGACAACCATTAAAAAGAAGAGGAAGGAATTCAAACACTATTTATAAGTAGTTACTAAGTCCTTTATAGACACATAGCAAGTTTGTCTTGTTTTTGCAAGAAAATGTCCAAAAATGATAATTTTGCACAAGCAACATGACAACTATTGTTGCTCCAAGTAGAAAAGTGAGCAACCAAACATAACCAAACTCCCTAAGACACTTAGAAATGATAAAAAATACTTCCTAAGCATGATCCAATAAATTCCAAAGCATAACCGAGCTTATAAGGAAAATTTCCATTTTTTAGCCTTATTGGGCCTAGGAGCACAAAACTGACAACTCAAACCTTACAAAGCAAAAATTGATCTCTCAAGCACAAAATGAGATCAAACACTCATGAAAATAATCATAACAACCTAAGACAACATTAGAAACCTATGACAAGACTTAATCAAGAAAATACTAAAAAATGGAGAGCATGAGCGGGACTAGGTGCTCCTGCACCACATTGCCCAACTAGTGGGAGTATTAAGTAGATTTATGTCAAACCCAGGAAGACCGCATTGGGATGTTGTAAAGAGATTCTATAGATATCTAAAGGGTACTTTAGACTTTGCATTATGCTATCATGGTAATCTGAATGATTCAAAGAGAACTCTCAGCATTTGTGGTTATGCAGATTCTGATTGGGTAGGGGACATTGACAGCAGAAGATCCACCAGTGGATATGTTTTTGTTTTGAATGGTGGAGAAATAAGTTGGATGAGCAAGTGATAATTTGTAGTCACTTTATCCACTATAGAGGTAGAATACTTGGCAACCACACATTCTTGTAAAGAATTTGTTTGGCTCAAGTGTTTGAGTACAGATGTTGGTTTTAATGCAAGGCAGGTTGAAGTGTGAAGTGATAGTCAAAGTGCTATATGTTTAGCAAATAATACTACATACCATGCCAGGTCTAAACACATAGATGTGCAATTCCATTTTGTAAGTGACATGGTAGAAGATGGAAAGGTTAATCTGAACAAGGTAGACACTCAGGAAAATGTTGTAGATGCATTAACAAAACCGGTGAGAACTCATAAGTTCAGGTGGTGTTCTAACTTGATGGGTCTCAGTACCCATCCCTCTCTATAATGTTTGGAAAAGTGCTCAAGCAATCCAATGAATTCCTCATCAAGTGGGAGTTTGTTGGAAATGTGCCTCTAATTCACTTGACCCTTGTTCATATTGATCGAGTTAACTCTGGCCGATGAAAGAGTGTGAACGAAATCTATGAAATCTATTGGTATAACTTTTTCTGATGAACTCGACATATCAGAGCTCGGAGTAGTAGGTTTGAAGTCATCCCGATAACCCGATGAAGTCATCTTTGATCATCAAGACTACTATCAGTTATCGGGTAGACTTGTTCCATGTTATGTTGATACCCAATGAATCCTCCTTGAGTCATCGGAGTGCTATCGACTATCGGGTAGACTTGTTCTTGTTGGTATTTTGGTATGGTTTTGTCATTGATGTCAACACCTGCTAAATACACCTACTTTGGAGATCCAGCAACATTTACCGGTAATCAGTAAACTGTTCAAACAATCACCGGTATATGGTTAACCGGCATGATATAATGTTCAATGGTACCTGCAATGACATGGAAGACACTTGCTAATGTTGAAGACATCATGTGGACACTTTTCCTTGAAGTAATATCATTGGTATATTCTTATTTGCATATTTTCTTTTACCGGCAAATAGGTCTAGGTTATCTAGGGTTACAATGGTAGGTTTATCTTTTCCAGATCAGCATTGCACGCTATGGAGATGATTTATTATTGTTATAAAAGCATTAAGCCGACATGTTCAATCGGTTATTGCATCGGATATTGTATTATTTGTAAAATGTTTTATTGTAATATCTTGTAGAGCCGACCTACTAAAATTGGTCTTAGGGTATGGTATAAATGTAAGATCTTATTTGTAAGATCAAATGTGGAATGCGAAAAAGATTTAAGGAAGGATATATGTGAGATCAAGCAGAGATATACATGAAGACATCATTTGAAGGTGAAGTTAGGTTTTTGTCGAAGCATATCAGCATTACACTGGTACTGAATCCAGCATATGAAGAGGCTATTTTGTGCAGTACATTCTCATTGGATTTAACCATCCAACTATAGTCAGTGTGACTCCCATTTGTGTTTGAGCAGTGAGCTCTAGGCTGTTGGCCTTTCTGCATGTGCAGACCCCTCTTTGTACACTTACTATTTGCAGTAGTATCATTTGATTGTGGGTAAGGTTTCCCATCGTGGTTTTTCCCCTTACAGGGTTTCCACATACAAATATTTGTGTCATGTGTTGTGGTTGACTTTGTGCTTATGTTTCATGCATTAATTCTTATCGGTACAACATTTCCTGTTAACACTGTTTACCGACACAATTAACTGTCTTACCAGTATTAAGCAATAAGTTGGTTAATAAGATTTTGTTTTGAATTTATTAGACAATTGATTCACACCCCCCACCCCCCCCCTCTTAGTTGTCCCCGAGACCTACAATTGGTATCAGAGCCTAGTGCTCTTTTTTTTGCAAAAGTTTAACAACTTGAGGAGATCCAATGTCTACTAATTATTTCAGAAAGGATAGTCCTAAACTTGATGGAACCAACTATGGAATATGGAAAATCAGAATGGAGACACATCTGAATTGTATTGGTAAAGACATCTGGGAAGTTACTAAGAATGGTTATACTGCTGCTGTAGCTGGTCAGCCTGCTCCTATTACTTTAGCTAAAGATGAAGAAAATGATTGCAAAGCAAGAGAAGCACTTTTGAGCGCATTATCAGATCAACAAATCATGGGATTATCAGATAGATCTACTGCAAAAGCTATTTGGGATCATTTGTAAACACTAAATGAAGGGGATTCCACAGTCAAAATTGCAAAACTTGAAAGCTTCCGAGTCAGGTATGAACATCTGAAAATGGAAGAAGATGAAAGAATTTCTTCTTTTATGGAAAGAGTAAATGAAATTGTTTTAGGTATCAAATGTTTTGGAGGAACCTTGAGTGAAGATGAGATTGTTTCAAAAATCTTAAGAGGTTTGCCACCGGCATATAAAATGAAGGTTACAGTTATTAATGAGTTGAGAACAATGCCTAATACATTAGTAACTAGGGATACATTGATTGGAAAACTTTTAGCTTTTGAAATTGAGGAATTGGTCCCGTTGCTACTATAAAAACTGATTTGGCCTTCAAAGCATCAACATCATCTGCTCCATCTTTTGACAAATCAGTCTGGAGAGCCTTTTATGCAAGAGAACTTGAAGAAACCAGGAAGGAGAATGAAGAGCTTGAAGAAGTTGAAGCACTATTTGCAAGAAAAATACCAAAAGGTCCAATTGGAAGTAAGTATGAAGGTAAAGCACCCTTTAAATGTTTCAATTGCAATAAGATTGGTCATATGGCTTCAAGATGCCCTGACAAACATGCTAGACTAAGAGAAGAAGCTAGAAGGACATACAAACCTAATCCTAAACATCAGAGATACAGATTTAAGAAAAACAAAGATAAATCTTGTTACATTGCTGATGAAGGTGTGACTGATGATTCCGATGAGGATCCAATAGACAACGGATGGGTTTTTGTTGCTATAACAGAAGATCAACCGGTACCTATTGCTCCACCGGTAGAACAAGCCTTAGCAGCTAAAGTTGAATCAAAGGATGAATGGATTATTGACTCAGGATGCTCACATCACATGACTGGAGACAAAGGAAAATTCTTGAACTTTCAAGAATACAATGGAGGTTTAGTAAGATTCAGAGATGACAAAGCCTGTTCAATCAAAGGTAAGGGTTCAATATCTCTTGATGGTAAACATAACACTGACAATGTTTACTATGTTGAAGGATTAAAACATAATCTTTTAAGTGTTGGTCAATTAGTTGAGAAAGGTTTTTAGTTACAATTTAAAAATGGAAAATGCAAAATCATGAATAGAACTGGTTTGGAAATTGCAACCCATAATCAGACTAGAGGTAATATCTTTCATTTGAATAACAGTGAAAAGGCATGCTTAATTGCACATATAGATGAAAGTTGGCTATGGCATAAAAGACTATGTCATGTAAATTTTGATTGCATGGTAAAAATCAGTACTTCTAAGGCAGTTAGAGATCTACCTAAAATTATGAAACCTCAGAATACAATTTGCAAGGAATGTCAATTTGGAAAACAAGTTGAATTAGTTTCAAAAGTATTCCAGAAAAATCCAATAATGCTCTTGATTTAATTCACACCGATTTATGTGATCCGGCTAGAACTAAAAGCTTACAAGGTGATAGATATTTCATGCTAATTATTAATGATTATTCTAGAATGTGTTGGGTTACTTTTCTCAGGGAAAAATCAGAAGCACTTGGGAAGTTCAAACTATTCAAAGCAATGGTTGAAAATGAAATCGGTAAGAAAATTAAATGTTTAAGATCAGATCAAGGAGGAGAATTCACATCTAGAGATTTTAATACATTCTGTGAAGTAAATGGAATCAAAAGACAGTTATCAGCACCTCAGACACCACAACAGAATGGAGTTGTTGAAAGGAAAAATAGAACTATTTTGGATGCAACAAGAAGTATGTTATCAGAAGCAAATCTACCACATGTGTACTGGAGAGAGGCAGTAAGCACTGCTGTCTATACATTCAACAAAGTTCACATCAAAGGTGAAACTGGTAAGACCCCTCATGAACTATGGTTTGGTAATACTCCTACTCTTAAGTATTTCAGAATTTTTGGAAGTAAATGTTATATTAGAAGAGATGAGTAGATTGGAAAGTTTGATCCTAGAAGTGATGAAGGAATATTTCTTGGTTATTCATCTAAGAGTAAAGCCTATAGATGTTTTAATAAAAGATTATAGAAAATTGTTGAGAGTACAAATGTAAAGATTGATGAACAATTCAAAGGAACTTCAAGGTATATAGACCCTGAACCGGTAACAGAAATTATGAGAAATGAACCAACAGTAAATCCACTGGTACAAAATGATGATCCAGTTACTCTGGTATCATTAGAGGATACCATAGTAATTGAAGAACAACAATAGACTAAGACACCACGATATGTAAGACTGAATCATTCTAAAGATCAGATAATTGGAAGGAAATTTAAAGGAGTATTGGCAAATGAAGAGGTATGTCTTATTTCTCAAATTGAACCATTATCTATCAATGAGGCATGTGAAGATAAATTTTGGATTAAAGCTATGGAAGAAGAATTAGGACAAATTGAGAAAAATAATACTTGGACATTAGTTCCCCAGCCTAAAAATAAAAATGTAATTGGAACCAAATGGGTATTTAGAAACAAACTCAATGAAGATGGTAAGGTTGTCAGGAATAAAGAAAGACTAGTGTGTAAGGGATATTCTTAGAAAGAAGGAGTTGATTACAATGAAACCTTTGCACTGGTAGCCAGAATTGAGGCAGTTAGATTATTCTTGGCCTTTGCAGCTCACAAGGATTACAAAGTTTATCAAATGGATATTAAATGTGCATTTTTGAATGGAGATCTTGAAGAGGAAGTCTATATTGAACAACCTGATGGATTTTCTTTGACAGATAATAATGATATGGTTTGCAGATTAAGAAAAGCTCTGTATGGACTAAAACAAGCTCCAAGAGCCTGGTATGCAAGATTGGATAAGTATCTTTTAAAAATTGGTTTTACTAAAGGAAATGTAGATAGCAATTTATATTACAAAGTAACTAATGATGACATTTTGATTATGGAAGTATTTGTTGATGATATAATCTCTAGAGGAGAAGATGGATTATGCAAAGAATTTTCTCTTAAAATGCAGCATGAATTTGAAATGTCTATGATTGGAGAAATAAAATTCTTTTTAGGATTGTAGATTTTACAGATTGATAAAGGCATATGTTTGAGTCAATTTAAGTACTTGAAAGAACTACTCAAGAAATTTGGGATGGAGAACTCTAAACCGGTAAGCACACCTATGACTACAAACGATAAATTATCTCAAAGGGATGAATCTACACCTGTTAATCCAACTAGATACAAATCTATGATAGGAGGTTTACTGTATTTGATACAAACCAAACCTAATATTATGAATGCAGTATGTATAGTTTATAGATTTTAGAGTAATCCCAAGGAAAATCATGAATCAGCTGTAAAAAGGATTTTCCGGTACTTACAAGGCACAACAAATCTTGGATTATGGTATCCTAAAGATGAAAATTTTGATCTATATGCATACATAGATGCAAATTGGGTAGGAGATGTGGATGATAGAAAGAGCACCACTGGAGGAGCATTCTTTCTTGGAAAGAGAATAGTTTCTTGGTTAAGTAAGAAATAGAGTTGTACATCTTTATCAATAGTAGAATCAGAATATGTTGCAGTAGCAACAAACTGTACACAGGTACTTTGGCTTAAGCAAATGTTGAAAGACATAAAGGTAAAATGCAAGGAACCTATTACTATATATTGTGATAACACTGCAGCAATTGATATATCTAAGAATCCAGTATTACATTCTAAAACAAAACATGTTTCTATCAAACTAAATTTCTAAGGGAAAAATTTGAAGAAAAGGAAATAAAACTAATTTATGTGAATACTAAAGAACAACTTGCAGATATTTTTACAAAACCTTTGCCTAAGGAAACTTTTGAGTATCTCAGAGATTAGCTCGGAGTCTTACCTCCACCGGTAGAGACTTAGACAGTTGATGATTGTCATCAACCGATAGAATTAAATGGACAAATCTTTTATTCCAGTATTTGATGAGGAAGCTACTTCTCAGGGGGAGTAGTTGGTATATTGAATTGGTTGGTATTTTGTATGAACTTGACCTTTTTATGACTTTGGCATTTGATGTCAAAGGGGGAGAGATATATGGAAAAACATTAAGGAAAATTATATGAAAAATGCATTATCTTTTTGAGGAGAGATTGGTATTGTAAATAAATCTTTGTATAAACACATATTACTCCCAGGGGGAGAATTGGTTTTTGTACTTGGCATTTCTATTTTGGCACTTTGATGGTTTTTCCATCTTGTGTTGCCATCAATGCCAAAGGGGGAGATTGTTGGTATTTTGGTATGGTTTTGTCATTGATGTAAACACCTGCTAAATACACCTACTTTGGAGATCCAGCAACATTTATCGGCAATCAGTAAACTATTCAAACAATCACTGGTATATGGTTAACCGGCAGGATATAATGTTCACTGGTACCTGCAATGACATAGAAGACACTTGGTAATATTGAAGACATCATGTGGACACTTTTCCTTGAAGTAATATCATTGATATATTCTTATTTGCATAGTTGCTTTTACTGGCAAATAGGTCCAGGTTATCTAGGGTTACACCAGCAGGTTTATCTTTTCCAGATCAGCATGGAATGCTATGGAGATGATTTATTATTGTTATAAAAGCATTAAGCTGACATGTTCAATCGGTCATTGCATCGAATATTGTATTATTTGTAAAATGTTTTATTGTAATATCTTGTAGAGCCGACCTACTAAAATTGGTCTTAGGGTATGGTATAAATGTAAGATCTTATTTGTAAGATCAAATGTGGAATGCGAAAAATATTTAAGGAAGGATATATGTGAGATCAAGCAGAGATATACACGAAGACATCATTTGAAGGTGAAGTTAGGTTTTTGTAGAAGCATATCAACATTACACTGGTACTGAATCCAGCATATGAAGATACTATTTTGTGCAGTACATTCTCATTGGATTTAACCATCCAACTTTAATCAGTGTGACTCCCATTTGTGTTTGAGCAGTGAGCTCTAGGTTGTTGGCCTTTCTGCATGTGCAGACCCCTCTTTATACACTTACTATCTGCAGTAGTATCATTTGATTGTGGGTAAGGTTTCCCATCGTGGTTTTTCCCCTTACAAGGTCTCCATGTACAAATATTTGTGTCATGTGTTGTGGTTGACTTTGTGCTTATGTTTCATGCATTAATTCGTATCGGTACAACATTTCCTGTTAACACTGTTTACCGGCACAATTAACTGTCTTACCGATATTAAGTAATAAGTTGGTTAATAAGATTTTGTTTTGAATTTATTAGACAACTAATTCACCCCCCCACCTCTCAGTTGTCCCCAGGACCTACAGTTCTGTGTTATGTCGATACCCGATGAATCCTCCTTGAGTCATCGGAGCCCTATCAGCTATCGGGTAGACTTGTTCCATGTTATGCCGATACCCAACGAAGTCATTTTTTTGACATTGGGGTAGCATTGGTTATCGAATGGATGAAAGGATAAAAGGCATGCAATTTAGGTCTAGATCCAATGGTGATCGCTTTATCGCTATAGAAAGGTGCACACATGTTATTTCTTGCGACTTGGTGACCATGGTGGGACTAGGCAAAAAGAGCAACTCAGACATGTTAATGGGTGAGCAAGTTTGGAATGATTAGACGATTGTCACTATACCTCTATGGCAAGATGCACGAGGTTTATCCTATGTGACTTGGTGACCATGGTGGGGCCCGACAGAAAGAGAAACTTGGATAGGTTAATGGGTGAGTAAGTCCGGAATGATTAGATGATCGTCACTATATCGCCATGGCAAGATGCACGAGGTTTATCTTATGTGACTTGGTGACCAAGGTGGGACCTGACAAAGGAGATCAAGCAGATTGGACGATTGAGATAGGTGATAATTCATCTTGCCGATGGCCCGATGGAATCGCCTTTGGCGATCAGGTCTGTCATCGGCCATCGAAGATGTAGTTTTGAAGTTACACCGATACCCGATGGAGTTGACTCGTCTGGACCGGTGTATTTGATTATGAATCAGTTCAATTCTTGGATGCATGTGGGATAGTTGTTTTCTCACAAATGCAGATCGACGTAGATAGTTAGATGTCTAACCGATTGGTGCAAACTGACAGTTGAACGGTCGACATGAAAATGTATATGAAGCCAAGAGGAAACTCAAACAAGGCTATTTTTCTGATGATAAGTTGTATACTATGGTGTGTAGCCAAAGTGATCAGAGTGAACATCTGTGGTGTGATAACAAACTTTATTGTAAAGTTTCTTTGCTGAGAATAAAGTGCTCTTATTGTTGATGGTGGGTTTTTTTCCCGAAAGGGCTTCCCACGTAAATTCATGGTGTTTATCTTTGTGTGTTTGAATTCTGACATTGTCTTTGTTTCATATATGCTAATCTTAGTATTCTGTAAAGTTTTAAAACACACTAGTCTTGTTTTCCCTACAAATTGACGTTAGGGAAGTGTTTTTCTGCACTATGCTTTCCTTACAATATTCATATGTCAGACAAAATAATTGAAAGAACTTCTGAAGAAATTTGAAATGGAAAACTCTAAATCAGTAAGTACTCCTATGACTACAACTGATAAATTGATATTGAAGGATGATCCGGCTCTTATTAATTCGACAAGATACAAATCTATGATTGGAGGTTTACTATATTTGACACAAACCAAACCTGATATAATGAATGCAGTATGTATTGTTTCAAGATTTCAGAGTAATCCTAAAGAAAATCATGAATCAGCAGTATAAGTATTTTTTAGTACTTACAAGGCACAAGAAATCTTGGTTTATGGTATTCTAAAGATGAAAATTTTGATTTATGTGCATACGCCGATGCAAATTGGGCAGGAGATGTAGATGACATAAAGAGTACCATTGGTGGTGCATTCTTTCTTGGTAGCAGATTGATTTCATGGATAAGCAAGAAGTAGAGTTGTACATCATTATTTGTAGATACCTGAAAATAATTATTTTAATTATTTTTTATTCCTGACATAATTAATTAATTATGCCAATTTTAATTCTCCTCAATATTAATTAATTATAATTAATATTGTCACTATAGTCTATGATAGATTTATTTAATAAATCAACTCCCTTTTATTCTTCTAAAAATCTTCACTATTAAATCTTCTCAAAATCCTCCTCTTAACTAATTAATTTAAATTAATTAGTTAACCTAAATGATTCCTACAAATCATCTTTTCCTAATCCATCATTAACCTAATAAATTCTTCTAGAAACTCCCTAAGCTCACTTAGTATTATTCTTCTAAGTTTTAATTCCATCCACTCATTCTCTCTCCTAGTCAAATCCTCCTACAAATCATATCTATCCTAATCCCACCTAACCTTTCCTCTAATCCCCCTCCTAATGAGTTGCTAGTGGCTAATCATCATGATTAGCCACAAAGTCAACTCCTTGTCTCTTCCATCCAATCACTCTCCTTAAATGCCCTTTTCCTAGGTGAATGTGAGATTTTCAAAATCTCACATTCCTCTACGCATCTCATCTTCCAAGGAATTTTTAATTCCTTCTTATTCCTCCAATCCCCATGATCATCCCTTTTTGAAGAATTTTTAATTCTTCCTCTCCATTCCTCAAGAAATGTCACATCCCTTTCTCTTCTTAAGGCACATTGGGAAGTCTTCCCAATGTACATTGAGGAGTGTGGAGACAAAAAATGCCTTTAAGGCATATCTCTTGGTCTCCACACCTCCTCTTGGGTCTTGTGTGAGCTCACAAGAAATCCTCAATCCTAGCCCTTCATTTTTTCCTCTTCTTTCTCTATAAATTGAGGACTCCATCCCCTCACTTATCATCTCCAATTATATCGAGTTCATTCTTTTAGTTTGAGCCTAGAAAATCATATTTGCATCCTCACCATGCCAAAATTATCCTTCATCCATACTTAGTCATATTATCCATCTCATCCCTCAAAATCTATTTTATCCATTTGTGCACAATGTTGGAGAGCCAACCACATGAAGCAATCTAGGAGCAAAATCGATATCACATTGGAGGCATTTGGGTGCACTTCAACTCCATCCAAGCTCCATCTGAAGGAGAAGGTAAAGGTTGTAAGGTATAAGCATTTGTCTTCATGTTTTGTATGTGATTTGATTTATGTTTTTCGGTTTCATATGTTTTTATGTTTTTATTTGCATATTAACAATCCAATCTACCTTCCACTTTTTTCCCCTCTTCATTATCAACAACAAAATCAGAATATGTTGTAGCACCAACTAATTGTACTCAGGGATTATGGATTAAGCAAATGTTGAAGGATATAAAGGTAAAATGCAAAGAACCAATAATCATTTATTATGATAATTCAACAACAATTGATTTATCAAAGAATCCAGTATTTCACTCTAAGACAAAACATGTTTCTATCAAGTATAATTTTCTGAAAGAAAATGTTAAAGCAAATGAAGCGAAATTGGTTTATGTGAATACTAAAGAGCAAATTGCAGATATCTTTACAAAGCCTTTGCCTAAGGAAACATTTGAATATCTAAGAGAGCAGCTTGGGGTAATTTCCCCACTGGAAGAGACTTAGTTGATGAAGATTGGCATCAACCGACAGGGACTAATAGAAAAATCTTTTTTTCTGGCTTTGATGGAGGAGAGCTACTTCTCAGGGGGAGTAGTTGGAAGATTGTTAAATTTTTGTTTCTTAACTTCTTTGGCATTTGATGTCAAAGGGGGAGAGATATCTATGGAAAAACATTATTCCTTGGGGGAGAGATATATACTCTTTGGATTTTGGTTTTGGTTTTGTAACAAACTTTGTATTGATATATCTTTGGGAGATTGTTGGTTTATTGGTTTTGGCATTCTATTTTGGCACTTAGATGTTTTTCCATCTAGTGTTGCCATCAATGTCAAAGGGGGAGATTGTTGGTATTATGGATGTGTTGCATTGGTTTTGTCATTGATGTCAACACTTATCCTTCTGGAGGTTTACATTGTTGATTTGGCACTATGGTTATATTGGTTTACTGTTAAA
The DNA here is from genome assembly GCF_030272615.1 of Cryptomeria japonica. NCBI lineage: Eukaryota > Viridiplantae > Streptophyta > Pinopsida > Cupressales > Cupressaceae > Cryptomeria > Cryptomeria japonica. The sequence goes on along the minus strand of NC_081411.1, from coordinate 5,184,226 downwards.
CCGACACAATGTGCTCCTCGGCAAGGTTAGTGACTTATGCACCATCACCGGTATATGTTCACCATTAGGTTAATGGTTCACCGGCAATGAAATGACTTGTTATCATCTAGAGATCATTTGATTATGTCGAAGACATGATTGTTTATTGATTGGATATTGTGGTAAATGTATTAAGCCAACATGTTGTATCACATCAAGACTTATTTATAATTGATTTAATTGTAATATCTTTAGTGATCTGACCTATACATTTGGTCTTAGGTTTTGTATAAATGTAAGATCTCATTTGTGAGATAAACATGATGACAGGTATGTAACTTGGTATATGTGTGATTACTGAAGATCACATAAGTAGAATATAGTGTGAATCACACATACATCATCTGAAGGTTGAAGGAAGGTATGAAGGTGTTTATTAGAGCTTAAACTGGTGCTAAATCTAGCATTGGAGGTGCTACTTTGAAGCAGTACATTGTTATAGGATTTAACCATCCTACTATAGTCAGTGTGACTCCTTTTTTGTGATTAAGCAGTGAGCTCTAGGCGGTTGGCCTTTCTGCATGTGCAGACCCCATTCGTATACACTTACTATCTGCAGTAGTATCATCTGATTATGGGTAAGGTTTCCCACCATGGTTTTTCCCTTTACAGGGTTTCCACGTCAAAATCTCTATGTCATTTATTGTGGAAGTTGTTTCTCTTTTGGTTCCATGCATTAAGTTTCATCAGTATTGACATAAACTGCTAATCTGTTTCACCGACATTAAGTTTGGATTAGTAGAATTAAGTTTAAGTTGGATTAATTGATATTTGGGTTGAAATTCATTGACAACTGATTCACCCCCCTCTCAGTTGTCCTTTTGGTTCCTAACAAACGTGTACTCTACACATTACTGAGATGTTTCAAGATGATTTATGGATTTGTAATTGTTGTTTTGGTCTTAAGCCGATATGGCATATTATTGTAAAAAGGATTTATGTAATGATCTTATTGTAATACCTTTTAGGTGGCCAACCTAGTTGGATTAGGTCTTAGGGTTAGTATAAAATGATGTAAGATCTCATTTTGGATTGTGGGAAAAAGAATGTAATTTGTGAATATTGTAATATCTTTTAGGAAGAGGTTTGGGCCAATCATTGAGGATCAAATTGGATTAAGGAAGAGGTCAAAGGCCTCCGGTATTGAGCTTAACTGAGATTGTAATCAAGCATGTGAGATGCTATCTCTAGCAATTCACTCTATTGGATTATTGTCCATTTATCTTGAGGTGGTTTTAACCTTTGTATTTAGTGAGATTCTTTTGCAATGATCAATATGCTCTAGACAGTGTGCCTTCTACATGTGTTGGCCCCTCATTGTTTCACATAATTTCTATAGAAGTATCACATGACTGTTGGTAGGCTTCCCACCGTGGTTTTTCCCTTTCTAGGTTTTCCAAGTAAAAATCATTGTGTTATGTGGTATGGTTGCTTTGCACCGATTATCTGTTTAATTGTTGAGTTACATTGTTTACTGGTATCTGTTTTTGCTTTATTGATATTTAAATATTTATTTTCTCTAGTTTAAGGTTGTATTATGGATTAAATGTTATAATATGTTAACTGATTCACCTCCCCCCTCTTAGTTGTTCACTAGTTATCCTAACAATTGGTATCAGAGCTTTGGTCCTCTTTTGCAAAAGCTTAACCGCTTGAGGTAGATCCTATGGTAGCTAACACTTCTAATCCACCAACAACTATTTTTAGAAGAGAAATCCCTAAGCTTGATGGAATAAATTATGGGATATGGAGGATTCAAATGGAAACTCATCTTTGATGTCTTGGAAAGGATATTTGGGAGATCGCTGAGAAAGGATACACACCTTATGATCTAGCATCTGGCAATCCTGCTCCTACAGATTTGGATAAGACTATTGAAAATGATTCTAGAGCTAGACAATCCCTCTTGTGTGCACTTACTGATTGGTAGATCATGGGATTGACTGATAAATCATCGACAAAGGTTATGTGGGACAAATTGCAAACTCTGAATGAAGGTGAGCCTACTGTCAAAATTGCTAAACTTGATGGTTATCGGGTAAGATATGAAAACTTGAAAATGGAAGATAATGAAAGAATTGCTGTATTTATGGAAAGAGTAAATGAGATTGTTATGGGAATTCAATGTTGTGGAGGATTTCTAAGTGAAGATGAAATAGTTTCCAAAGTCTTGAGAGCCATTCCACAGGCTTACAAGATGAAGGCAACTACAATTAATGAGTTAAGAACAATGGCAAACACTTCAGTTAACAAAGACATTTTGATTGGGAAATTATCTTCTTTTAAGCTTGAAGAATTTGGATCTTCTGGAGATGTAAAGTATGAACCTAGTTTTCATGCATCATCATCATCATCATCATCTACCAAAAAAAGTGATTGGAAAGTCCTATATGCAAAAGAATTGGAAGACATGAAGAAAGAAGTGTTGGCATTATCAGATGAATTGATTATGTATTTCATTGATGTTTTGTCATTGATGTCAACACTAGTTGATATGGTTGGCTATTGATAGACAGGTTTTGGTTACTGGTAGAAGATCTAGTGTTACCAATAGAGGAGACTATTTGTTGGATACTTTTAACATGTTTGGATTAGTGGAGTATGTTTGATTTACTCCATGAGCATGTTTTGGTCAGTTGGTATTGGTTTGGCAATTGGATGCTATCATACACTCTGGTAAACTCTTACCAACATTGGTCTAAGGCTTTACCGACAGAGCTTTCATTGAGGAATTGTGACAGGATGCATAAGTGGTTTTGGTGCAGATTCTTCATGGATTTTAGGATGTTGAAGATGTTCTTTGATCGTGCTTCAACTACACGAAGACATTTCTTTGGCATGGTGGACCCAGAATAGGTATGGTACCTATCTAGGTTATGGACCAGTATCATGCTAACGTGTATTCTACACATTATCGGGATGTTTCAAGAGGATCTATGGATTTTTTATTGTTGTTTTGGTCTTAAGCCAACATGGCATATCATTTTAATAAGGAATTATGTAATGACCTTATTGTAATATCTTTTAGGTGGCTAACCTAATTGGTTTAGGCCTTAGGGTATAAATAAGAGGTAGGAACTCTTTATAGTGTATCATGGTTATGAAAGGTCATGGTCAAGGAATGTAATGTGCGAATATTGTAATATCATTCAGGAAGAGGAGTTGGTCGATCATTGGTGATCGAATTAGATTCAGAAGAGGATTTAGTCCTCCGATATTCAGCTTAATCAGGACTGTGATCAGGCATGGTAGATGGTATCTCTGGCAGTTCACTTTATTGGATTGTTGTCCATTTATCTTTGAGGTGGTTTTAACCTCTATAGTTAGTGAGACTCTTTTGTAAGGAGCAGTATGCTCTAGGTAGTGTGCCTTCCTGCATATGCAGGCCCCTCATTGTATCACATACTTTCTGCAAAAGTATCATCTAACTGTGGGTAGGCTTCCCACCATGGTTTTTCCCTTTCTGGGTTTTCCATGTACAAATCATGGTGTTATGTGGTATGTTTGCTTTGCATTGATTATCTGGCTAATTGTTAAATTGTATTATTTACCGGTATCTATATGTGAATTACCGGTACTTGATTTGTTTAAGGTTGTATTGTGGATTAAAAGTTATAATCTGTTGACAACTGATTCACCCCCCCTATCAGTTGTTCATCGGTTATCCTAACAATTGGTATTAGAGCTTTGGTCCTCTTTTGCAAAAGCTTAACTGCTTGAGGTAGATCCTATGGCAACTAACACTTCTAATCCACTGACAACTATTTTCAGAAGAGAAATCCCTAAGCTTGATGGAACAAATTATGGGATATAGAAAATTCGAATGGAGACTCATCTTAGATGTCTTGGCAAGGATATTTGGGATATCACTGAGAAAGGATACACACCTTATGATCCAACATCTGGCAACCCTGCTCCTACATACTTGGATAAAAATATTGAAAATGATTGCAGAGCTACAAAAGTCCTCTTATGTGCACTTACTGATCAGTAGATCATGGGATTGACTGAGAAATCATCAACTAAGGTTATGTGGGACAAATTGCAAACTCTGAATGAAGGTGAACCTACTATAAAAATTGCTAAACTTGATGGTTACAGGGTAAGATATGAAAACTGGAAAATGGAAGATACTGAGAGAATTGTTGTATTTATGGAAAGAGTAAATGAGATTGTTATGGGAATTCAATGTTGTGGAGGATTTCTAAGTGAGGATGAAATAGTTTCCAAAGTATTGAGAGCCCTTCCACCAGCTTACAAGATGAAGGCAACTTCAATTAATGAGTTAAGAACAATGGCAAACACTTCCGTTAACAAAGAAATTCTAATTGGGAAATTATCTGCTTTTGAGCTTGAAGAATTTGGATCTTCTTGAGCTATAAAGTTTGAACCTACTTTTCATGCATCATCATCAACATGTACTGGCAAAGGTGATTGGAAAGTCCTATATGCAAAAGAATTAGAAGACATGAGGAAAGAAGATGAAGAACTTGAGAAACTTGAAACCTTAATTGCTAGAAGAGTACCTAAAGGACCAACTGGAAGTAAGTATGAAGGAAAAACACCTTTTAAATGTTTTGCATGTAATAAGATTGGTCATTTTGCATCTAGATGTCCTGAAAGGAATGAAGGTTTGAGGAAAGACTTAAGAAATCTTGTAAGCCTAACCAGAACAAATATAGATTCAAGAAAAGTAAACAATGCTACATAGCAGATGAGGAAGAAGTAACTGTTGATTCTAGAGATGAACTGATAGAAAACTCTGCTAATGGATCTAGCAATGGAAAAGAATGGGTGTTCTATGCTTTGAAGGAAGATGAACCGAAACTGAATATGAAGAATGAAGAAAAGGCCCTGGAAGCAAAAGTTGAAGATAAGGATGAATGGGTAATTGATAGTGGATGCTCACATCATGTGACTGGAGATAAAGGGAATTTTTTGTCCTTTAATGAATACAATGGCGGTAAAGTCAGATTTGGAGATGACAAGGCATGTATGATCAAAGCTAGAGGTATTATTTCTTTAGATGGAAAGCATAATACTGATAATGTCTATTATGTAGAAGGTTTGAAGCATAATCTTTTTTTTAGATACTTAGTTAACCCCAAAGACACTGAAAGGGGGGGGGGGGTGAATCAGTGTCTGACCAGTAGATGAAAGATTTAAACTTATTTGCAACTTTATAACTGAAATTAATATATCGGTAAGCAAATAATAATGCAGTAAAGAGAAACAAAAGAATCAACATCAATGCACACCATAACAAAAATATTTTAGTGAGGAAACCCGGTAAGGGAAAAACCTCGGTGGGATTTGTGACCCACAATATTTACTCATTGGCCGATATGAATAAATATTACTCAGTACAAAAGGGGCCTGCACATGCAGGAAGGCTAACTGCCTAGAGCTCACTGCTCAACAACAAAAATGGAGTCACACTGACTACACAATTGGATGGTTAAATCCAATAACAATGTACTGCTTCAATATAGCATCTACAATGCTAGATTCAGTACCAGTTTAAGCTTTGTCTAATAGCTTTGCCAAAAACCCTTGCCGGTAAATGGTTCTGCTTTCACTGAACAGTCTTCGCTCTGCTCTAATCCTTATTCACTCCCAAATAAACACATCAAAATGCATATACAATGATTCACTATCATATCCTATCACATCTCATATTACTGCTTACATACATACTTTTCCATACATCAAATGACCTAAAAGATCTCATAATTATATGAGTCTTTACAATACAACATGTCGGCCATACAAATACATTTTGCATTACAATATATCTCTCATAAACAATACTGTAGTCACATAAATCTGTCCATTTTAATTAAATGAATATTTACTATTTATTTGATTAATAAACCCACTAGCCAATAGTTAATTAAATTAACATTTAATTAATTCCTCTTCAAACATTCTCCTATTAATTAAATAAATTATTTAATTTATTTCAATTAATTCATTTAACCAAATTCACAATCAATTAAATGAATAAATCCTATTTATTTAATTTAATCCCCTTTCCTCTTTTAAATAAATAAATAAAATATTATTTAAATCAGTAAAACTCCCCCCACTTCCATTCTCCTACAAATGCAAGTTGCAACCATAATTGAAATAAATGAATTTTAATTTAAATCCTATTTTCCCTCACCCACCAAACCCACTTGCAATCCTAAATCACCTTCTAGACTCTTCTAACCACTTTCTAATCACTACTAATTAGCCTAATCCATCTCCTAAATATTGTCACATTCCTAAGCAACTTGAAGTCACTTCTCAAAGACTCCAAAGTCTTTGAAAATCATTTAATGCTTTATGTGTTCAATAGGCTAACCTCTAAAGTCTTCCAAACCACTAAATGGCTCTTACATGACCATTAATGGCTCTTACATAACTATTTATGGCTAACTCAACTCACCCACATGGTTAGAGACTTTACCTCTAACTCAACCCTCATTTGACTCATGAGTCTCTTCAAGCATTTATTGCTTTGACTATGGTTATCCTCACTAACTCTTGCACAAGAGTTTATCCATTGGATAAAAGTATTATTCCTTGAATAATGAATTTATTCATTCAACTCAACATTAACCTTACCTCCCAAGTTAACCCTCAAGTCATGTCAAGCATTTAATGCTTCTTTCCTCTCCCCTCAACCCATCTCATGTTGACATTTGTCATTTTGGGATTGGGTTGAAAACCCTCACATGGATCTTAAAACTTTCAATCCTAACCCTTGTTGAGATTACTCAATCTCAACCATCCATTGCTCTATTTTTCCTATAAATAGAGCCCATTTCTTCATAATCCAGATCCTGAAACTTGTATGCATCTATCTTATAGTGAATTTTAGAGAGTATTTAGCACAATCATCTCACATTGTTATTTTGGGCTAAAATTAATCTTAGTTAATTACATAATATATCATTTTATCTTGTTCATGTTTGCATTTCATGAGTTTTTATTTCATACTCTTGAATCTCCATAAGACATCCAAAAAATAGTGCAAAAAGCTACTAAGAGCTACACTCATTTGGGAACTTGGAGAGGAGTGGAACAAGGGAGGAAAAGCTACAAGCATGGTGGAAGGCATTTGGAGATGCCTTGTTGATTTTGTTTTCTTTATTAAATGTTCCATTTTGCTTTTAGTGTCTCTCTTGATATGCTTGCTTAGGATAGTGTTTTCTAAGACTTTGTCGAATGAACAACTTGAATGAATCACAAGTAATGTAGAATCCACTTCCATCAATAGGTTAAGAGTCTTGCCCCCAATTTAGATATTACTATAAAAAAGCAGGATGCATGACATATGAAGGAATAATATTGATTGCAGACCAATAACAAGCCATGGTATACATGAGGAATGGATGGATGAAATGAATATAATGGATGTGAGGACAACAAGTTTGAAAGACAATGGAAGTACAACCTTTACAAGTAGCACCTATTTTCTAGGTTTTCACCATCGTACTTATCGAAGGTGCCACCGGAGTGGTTGCCCACCATTTGGATGAATGATTTTCTTTACTATTTTTTTTTTTTTTTTGTATTTTCTTCACCACATTTTTTTGAATGTTTTTGATATTTTCTGATATTGGAAGGAGCCTAATGCTCTGCACAGCTTATGTATGAAACCATTTGAGGTGCATGCTATTGATAGGATCTGTTAGTGGTTCACCTTCGGAGGTTGCCAACTGATATGCCTCAGACCCAAAGATGACAGTGATGACATAGGGTCCAAGCCAATTAGACTCAAACTTGCCTTAATGTTCCCTATTTGGTTGAATTCGAGGGTTCTCTCTTAGAACAAGATCGTCTACCTCAAATGTGCGAGGTTTGATGCGATGATTGTAGCTTCTGCAAATGCGCTGCTGATATGCCTTGAGGTGGTTGTATGCAGCTTGTCGCTTTTCATCAAGCAGTTTTAAATCTTGGAGATGTGATACTCTATATGCTTCATCATCTATGAGATTATGCAAGGAAACCCATAGAGATGGTATCTGAACTTCAATAGGTAAGATAACTTCTGCTCCATAGACTAGTGAGTAAGGAGTTGCTCCTGTAGGGGTTCGAATGCTGGTTCGATATGCCCATAGTGCTGGATTTAATTGAACATGCTAATCATGATTGGTATCATTAACTGTTTTCTTGAGGATTCTTAGTATGTTCTTGTTTGATGCTTCGACCTGACCATTTCCTTGTGGGTAATAGGGAGTGGAAAAGCGGTGTTGGATGTGGAATTTCTCACAGAGTTCATAGACATCCTGATTTTTGAATGGGAGTCCATTATCTGTGATGATGGACATGGGTACATCATACCGACAGATGATGTAATTAAGGATGAATGAAGTGATTTGCTTGCCGGTGACTTGGGTAAGTGGAACAACTTCAATCCACTTTGTGAAATATTCAGTAGTAGTAATGATGAACTTATGACCATTGGATGAGGATGGATGGATTTGACCCACAAGGTCAAGTCCCCATTGACAAAAGGGCCATGGTGTTGTGATGGGTTGCAATTCTTGTGCTGGTGCATGTATCAGGTCTCCATGAACTTGACATTTCTTGCATTTTCAGACAAAATTGTAGGAGTCTATTTTCATGGATGGCCAATAGTATCCAGTGCGCATGATTTTCTTGGCTAGTGAAGGACTGCTTGAGTAAGTCCCACAAATTCCTTCATGTACCTCCTCCAAGGCCTTTGTTGTATCATCCTGCTCTAAACATTGAAGGAGAGTACCATCAAGATTGCATTGGTATAGGGTTTCAACAATAATGGTATAGCGAGAGGTTTGTCGGATGAAGGTTTTGAGTTGGTTATTTGATTAGTTAGTAGGAAGTGTGTGATTGCATAAGTAGGTGTAGAACTCACCGTACCATGGGGATTCAAAATAGAAAAGGTGACATATCATCTCAAATTTAGGATATCATAAGTAGGAATCCAAAGTTATTCCACCAAGAACTTGTAGCGTGTTGAATTTTGCAGAAGATCTAGGAGAGATGCAATTGTGGCCATGGAGTCAGTAGCTTGATTTTGATCTTTGGGTATCTGCTCAAAGGTGATAGTTGTGAATGATGCTTTTAAACTGTCTACCATTTTCTTTAATGGCATAAGATTATCATCCTTGGTCTGATATTCATCCGTGACTTGTCGAATGACCAGTTGGGAGTCGCCATATATTTGTAACTCTTTCATTTTCTATTGTATGGCTAGCTTGAGTCTTGTAATCAAGGCCTCATATTCTGCTATGTTGTTTGTACATGGAAAACTTAGCCTGTAAGACTTTGAGATGTTGTCACCTTGAGGTGTAATAAACATAATACCTACTCCCGAGCTGTGCCTAGTGTATGAACCGTCAAAATATAATTTCTAAGGTTGTACTACTGTGACCATGAATATCTCTTCATTTGGAAAATTAGAAATAAGAGGATGATCGCTTATAAGGGGTGCATAGGCCAACTGATCTGCAATAACTTGGCCCTTGATAGCCTTACGGTCTACATATTCAATGTCAAATTCACTCAGAATCATCACCCATTTGGAAAAGTGGCCTGTCAATGCTACTTTGCTAAGTAAGTACTTCAGTGGATCGATCCTAGCAATGAGTTGTACTTTAAGTGTTAACAAGTAGTGCCTCAATTTAGTAGCTACCAAGATTACTTCTAGGAAAGCTCTCTCAATAGGTGTGTAATTGAGTTCATAGTCGACCAGTGTGCAAGAAATATAGTATACAACACACTCTTTCCCTTCTGCATTATGTTGTGCAAGTAGTACTCCCAATGCTATATTAGTTGCTGAAATATATAGTAAGAGAGGTCTGCCTGGATAGGTGGGATCAACAATGGTGTATTCATGAGATAGTCCTTCAGCATCTGGCATCCCATTGAAAGCAGGTGTTTTTGTGTAATAGATGTGTAAAGGGATGACACTTATCTGCCAGTTGTGCAATGAATCTTCAAATTGATTGTAGTCACCCTTGTAATGTCCTTAGCTGATTGATGTTCTTCGGAGGTGGCATGTCCATGATTGCTTTGACTTTTGCTAGATCGACCTCAATGCCCTTTCTTGAGACAATGTATCCTAGAATCTTCCTTGAGGTTACTCCAAAGACATATTTCTTTGGATTGAGTTGAACATGATATTGTTCTAGTCTATCAAAGATTTTATCTAATATGGCAAGATGACCTTCTCTTGTTAATGATTTTGCCAATAAGTCATCGACATAATCCTCCATTATGGTATGCATCATATCATGAAAGATGGTGGTCATAGCTCTTTGATAGGTCGCCCCTACATTATTTAGACCAAAAGGCATCACATTCCAATAGTATGTTCCCCATGGGCATGAGAAGGCAGCTTTATGTTGATATTCTAGAGCAATCTTTATCTGGTTGTACCTTGAAAAGCCATCCATAAGAGAAAGCATGGCATGTCCTTCTGTTAGGTCCATGATCATGTCGATGTTTAGTAGGAGGATGTCATCCTTACGACATGCTTTGTTTAGATCTCTGAAGTCAATACAGATACAGATGCCCCCATTCAGTTTGCTGATAGGCACAATGTTGGAGATCCAATCTGCATAATCGATTAGTCAGATGAAACCAACATCCTAGAGTTTCTTAATTTCTACTTTGACGAGCACAACTATCTGGGGGTGCATCTTGTGAAGCTTATGTTTTACTAGTTTAGCTCCTTCTACCACAGTGAGGTGATGCATGACTAAATTAGGATCAAGACCAGACGTGTCTGTATATGACCATGCGAAGTTGATCTGATGCTTTTGGAAGAATTCTACAAATTTAGGTTGTTCCTCTGGAGTTAAAACAGATTCCAGATGTATTTGGTGAGGAGTCTCAGGGGTCACCACATTGAATTATTTTGTTGATCATTCTTGATTTGTATTGGAGGGGAGGATGTCAAACCTTTCATCCTTAGGTGCCTCAGAGAGGTTTTCATCATCGGATACGCTCTTTATTTCTACTTTTTTGGGATCAACAAGTGCCACCGTGTGGTTTTCACTGCAAGATCCATGTTTTATTGTGATGTTTTTGCAGTTGAAAGGTTTGGCATCCACCCCAAAGTATGCTCCACTATTAAGTTCAATGGTGAATCTAGCTTTGTGATCCCCGCTTGGTATGTTATCCCATAGTTCCACAAAGTCAATGATTGCCTCCTCATTTTGGAATTGGTCAAGGCATGGGGAATTAGGTTGGTTCCACTCGATAAGTTCAGGACGGATAATGGGCATTACCTCATCGACCAGGTTAAGTTCATGGGATGTGTTAGTGAGGGTTAAGACATTGTAGTGAAGGTCATTGATGGTACTCCCTATCAGAATTAGTTGCAAGATGTGACGTAGGGTTTGTGGAAGGTGTTTCCAGTTTAGGAACCCAAGAGGTTTTAATCTGCACTTCTCCATAAAAAGGGATCTCTTTGTGAGGTGGAGGTGGTGATGCATCTTCCTCATCTGACGGGTAAAGATGTACAGAGTCAAATTCCCAATCATGTGAGTCAGTCTCTAAGTTGCTTTCCAGTATCCAATCACTATACCAAATTGAGATATCCTTTGAGTTAAAAACTATGGGTGTGATTGGCTGATGTGCTGCTAGTGATGGAATGGTTGGTGTTGCAGGGAGGATTATTGGTACCTTTGAATTTGATACTGGGAGTATCGGTGCTGTTGAATCTGTCATTTCTAAAGGAATTATCAGTGTTGTTGATGTTGCCGATGGTACGAATGCTACTAATGGAGTTGTGGATTTGATTGGTATTTTTAGCGGTGTGAGTAGTGTTGTAGATGGCATTGATGGGATTTTGAGCCTCATTGGTGCAGTTGATTTTGGTGGTGCTACTGATATAATCAAAGGTGGCCTCTTTAGAGTATCAGGTTGATATGGAGGGGTGCTAGGTTTTCCTTTGAATATGAGTTTAGGATGAACTTCTTTCTGAAAACCTAATCTAGTGTTATCTTTGGGTTTTAATTCAGGCTGCAACAACTCATGTCGTCCTTGCTTACAAGGTCCCAAAGTACTCTGACCATCATAGCCCATTCTTTGCATAATGGTAAGGCCTATTCCATATTGATCTATAGAAAGCTTAACCTATGGGATTTCCCTACTAATAGGGTCTTTATAGATCCATTCAACTAGGTCCTCATCTTTGGTCTCCTCTTCCTGAATTTTTCCAAGGATAAAAGGTGCCATAGGGCATGCCGGCTTAACCAATAGTTGTTAAAGTAACCTTTCAGGCATTCCATAAGTTCTAGGAGAAGTGGGTAGTTGCCCAACACAAAAGAGTTGGCTTAGATTGTACTGCTCAAGACCTTCCTCTGCCATTTTCATTTTTAGATTCTCTTGCTTGGGTATAGTGGTTTTTGAACTGGAAAGAGAGGTTGGACTAACATAGGATGTGGATGGGATAGCTTCTCTATTGTTGGGAATGATAATCTCTGGTTGATGGTTGATATTGTTACAATATGCAAAGGGATTTGCATTGCCCAAGATTGTGATTTCTACAATGTTATGTGGAAACTTGATACATCGATGATAGCTGGATGGAAAGAATTGCATTGTGTGTATCCAAGGTATTCCTAACAACAAATTATATGGTAGAGGAAGGTCCAGAACTTGACATAGGACGTGCTTTAAGAATGGGCCCACTTAGATTGGTAACATGACTGCTCCTTTTGACAAACGCTCCACATCATCATAGGCTTTTATGGTGATCCTCGCTGCGAGGATCCACTAGTTCTATTGCATATACCAATGTTGTGATCAACTATAATGTACATATATTCAGACTGATGCCATTATCAATCAAGACTCCCTTTATCCTGTGTTGGTTTATAAATCCTTCAATATAGAGTGAGGCATTATGAGGTTGAAGGATGTATTGTCACTTTTAGAAAAAGTGAGGCACGGTGATGACCTTAGACTACTAGCCATAGTTTGAAATTGATCTGTATTTAGATTGGCAGGGACTAATGCTTCTTGGAGAGCTTGATCCAAGATTGTTTTATGAGACAAGGATAGGCACAAAATCTCTAAGATGGATATAAGTGCGAGCATTTTATCTAACTATTCCACAAGGTTATACTACTTTGGGATGGATGTTGTGCCTTGTCGATCTACTTTAATGGTGATCTTGCTACAACACATAAAAACATTGCAGGTAGATTGGGGATCTTTGATAGTAATGGTTGCAATTTGTTCATTGGCATCAAATAGGTGACTCACAATGTAGTTATAGGGAGCTCGCATATAATTAGTGGTATCTATGTTTTGACTTGAGGTGGAAAGACCCCTTTGATCTTGTGATGGAAGGGGATTCTTAAACATGAGTTGATTATTATTTGAGGTTTTTGGGTCATGTCCTTCAATTTCAATTTCTTCTTGATCAATAAGATCTTGAACAAGATCCTTCAGTCTATGGCAGTTACTTGTTTTATGTCCTTTCCCTTGGTGGAAATCACAATGTTCATTATCTCTCCACCATGGAGGTTTGAATAGAGGTTCGTAGTTAGATGTCTTTGGTAAGGTCACCATATTTGAAGAGACCAATTGATGTAACACTGTTTTAATAGGTTCCCCTACGGGTGTGTATGTATGTTTTGGTTTATAATTGGTTGTTGTTGTCTTGGTTCTTCTTGCGATGCATTGCAACCTTGATTTTGTTGAGGAGCAATCGTGTTGTTTTTAGGAGGGGGATTTTACCCCAAAAATTGGACCACAGGTTGTGCACTTTTTATGGCCCTGTAAAGCGGAAAAATCAAACCCTAGTTGCTCTCCCCTCTTCCAACTCCAAGGAGAGAGAAGGGAGGTTACTAGGGTTGACGGTTTTCACTTGGGAGAGACTTTACATTCAAAAGAGGGGTTGAAACCCACAAGATCCAATCCCACACAATGCAAGATTGGATTCTAAATGAGTTTCAAGGGTTAAGACATCAAGGCTACCCTCTTTTGTAAAGAATGTAGATAGAATGATTAAGCTAGGAATGCATGAAAAGTGAGAAAGATTCACTTATAAACTGAGATAGGGATATAGGATGAAGCTGCGGACCTGGAATTAGTAGTAGAATGTCGAGACGGCGCTGTCCACGGTCCTCCGAAAAATCTGCGAAACGAAGGGGGATCTGTTCGTCTCTGCACAAGGATTCCAGATCTTCAATTTCAGCCACGTACCTGCAACCTACACATAGAAAAGCGAAGATGGTTGGGGGGTTAGGGATTAGGGGTTTGCCCTTAGGTCAAACCCCGGTTTTGGAATTAACCAAGAAATGAGAAATGCTGTAAATGTAAATGATTGTAATGTAAAACAAGTACTAGTACCTTGTTGTAAGGATGTTTGTATCCTTATGTGCGAAGGTATAGATGTTGTTGTATGTAGTATGTAGTAAGTGATCTCCTCTTCAATGGTTGAATCCTTGACTTGAATGCAACACTTAGCCTTGAATGGAGACTTAGAATGATCAATTGCTTGAAGGAATGCTTGAATGCTTGAATGCTTGAATGTTTGAATATCATTTTCACCTTTTTCCTATCTATCAAAATGGGAGAGGAAAAGTAGTTTATATACTTGGCCAATTAGGGTTGATAGACTGATTTTCCCGACCTTAGGCCGACTAGGAAAGATAATTTCCAATTTGCAAACAAAAAGACCCGAAGCCCCATAGGAGACCGGGCCCAAAATAGGGCCAGGGACCACGGCGCTGGGCGCCATGGTCTTGGGGGACCAGGGCATTGGGCACTCTGGTCCTGAAGGACCAGGGCACTAGGCGCTCTGGTCCCACCTCCCGGGTCAGCAGGGTGCAAGGAGGATAAGGCCAGGGTGCTGGAAAAATGCAATTTTTGGTGTTGTGGATAAGTTTCGGGGTCTCCATTCAGGTTCAGTGTTGCGTCGCCATCATGAAGACCCAAATGCGGTCGAAATTGCAAGTGTCACAATTTTAGGACACTACATTTAGCCCCCACTTTAGCGGGAGTATGTATGCTCATACTTCCGGTAAAGTACAAGGAAACAACATTGAAAGACTTTCACCATGTCAAGGAGGGAAGACACACCAAGCCCCCAGTGGACTAAGGATCTTACGACTTCGATTGACAAAGTAAAAGGGAAGATCATGAGGGAGAACCATGACTGTCAGTAGTAAGGTTCCCTCACTATGAGTCATGCAAGAAAAATACCAAAAATTTTCAAGGCAAAGCTAAGTTCGCCAAGAAATTTTCAAGTATCCTGAAGGGATAGACGGGGTGTATGCCCCCCTACATTAAAGTGATCGCACAGGCCTCAACGGGGGTGATTGCTTTAATGTAGTGATACACATAAGAAATGAGAAGGGAAAGGAGGATTTTATCACAAAGATTTAGCCCCCAAGTGTGAGATAAACCCAAGGATAATAGACACAAAACACAAAGTACGAGGTGACTTCGCTTTCCTCGGGGTCAGTATGCTGTATGATAATTCATGTATATATATCATATGTATGTATGCATAATTGTTCTTCATTCCCCAATCAAGGAAGGTCACCTAGAAGAAGGCAACACATGTGTCTTTTGAGTCAACATGAGAGAGACTAAAAGAGATCTCAATGCTTTGCATCGTCCTCAAGTAGACAACATTAAGGACAACAAATAGAAGAATGAGAATAACATATAGAAGAAGTAACAAAAGAGAGGAGGAGAGAATCTGCTATGCTAATGTAACTAGTCTAGCACGTCATCTACCCCCCGATCTTGCTGATCAATGTTTCGAAAAGGCAGGGAACACGCTAGAGGAGGAACATCCAACACAGCAGATGGAGCTATCACAAGATCCAAACAAGGGCTATGTTCATGTTCCAAGCCATGTTGTTCTTGTCTAGGACCTAGGATAAGTGCTTTAGAAAATTCTTTAGATAGAAGGTTATCAATATCAACAAGTTCATATTCACTATCAGAAGCAAGAGGAGTAACATGTTCATCATGAATAACATTTTCATCTATATCATCATCAAGATTTATAAAAATAGGATCTTTAACTCGCACAGGATCAAGACCATCATGCATCTTATGTTTAGGAGATTTTGGCTCAATTTCTGATTGAGGAGAAAATGGAATAATGCTTGTTGAAGGTGTCTTTAGAGATTGCAAAGTTTGAGAAGCAGCTGCCTGAGCTCTAAGATGACACTTTCGTCGGCGTTCACGCGTAGAACGATTTCATCTAGTCTTAGTAGGAAGTTGAGAAGATTGAGGAGGAGGAATGTTCTCATCCTTATCACTTGGGTGTTTAGGTTGTGGTCTCTTAGGCTGGATAATAGGAGAAGAGGAAGGTCTCTTCTCTCTATAAAAAGGAGGAGGAGGAACTGCTCCATATAAAGGAGGAATATTTGGTTTAGGAAGGAGACCAAGTCCATCATTATGAGGAGGTATAGGTCTACTTTTAGAAAGTTTATTAGACATAGTCACATCCATAGGAATGGGTTGGGAATCTTCTTGAGGAAAGACATTAGTTTTATCTTTCAAAGGAAGAACTTCCTTCTCAAGAACAATAGGAATGTCAAGTTTGGGTGTTCTAGGTTCACTTAAAGATAGGATCATATCTGTTTTCCACTTTAGATAAGATTTAAAAAGATGATCACTTCGCGGAGGAAGAGATTGGAATTGTTTAGGCCAAAAATAATCAATAGGAATGCTAGAAGTTCTTTCAGCTGGTTTAAAGAGACTATGATTGACAGTAACAACTTCACCATTATGGGGAAATTTCAAACACTTGTGAATAGGAGAAGCAATAGCTTTCATGGAAGATAGCCAAGGATAGCCAAGCTTCACATGAAATTGTTCGGATGAAGGAATAATAGAAAAGTTCACATCAAGGGATTTGTTACGGACTTCAATAGGTAATGTAATAGAACCAATTGCAAGAGAAGAAAATGCATCAAATAATTTCACAATCACATCTGTTTTGTCATAGATCACTTGATTCAATTGCAAAGTAAAAAGAAATTCTTCAGTAATAACATTAACCATGCACGAAGGATCAATAAGCACTCCACAGCAAGGTGTATTCTTGACTTTTGCAACTATGTATAAAGGACCATCAGGTGCCCTGATAGTTTCACTAGAATCAAATGTGATGGAAGGTTCTTTAGGGTTTTCTTGCTGCTCTACAAAGTTAATCACATTCGAAGTCATAGACACAAGACCATCAGATGAGAAAGAAGAATCATTAGCCTCAATCGCATTAGAGGTATGAGAAGGTAATGGATCAGTAAAAATCTGAAGATTTTGGTTAGGATGAGCTACAGATGTGTTGCCTTTATCATTCACTCCTGAAACAGAGATAGTATTATTATCAATCAAATCTTGTATTTTACCTTTTAACGCAAAACATTTTTCAGTATCATGCCCAGGTTGATGATTAAATTGACAAAAAGATTTGTTATCAAAATAAGGTGAAGTAATCTTTGTAGGATCAATTTGCCTTATAGGAGGAAGAGTAAGCACATTTTGTTCCAATAACTTATTCATAATACTATGCAATGATTCATTCAAAGGAGTATACTTTCTTTCTTTCTTGAAAAACTTAGAAATAGGAGGCACACCTGATGCTGCATTCACATTGTTGTTGATGATGTTTTCATTGAATTTGATGGAATCTCTGTTCGGTTTAAACTTCCCAAATGGTTGTTGACTGCTATCACCCTTATCACTCGGAGCCATAGGATGTGATTGTTCCATTTGACTCACAGTCAGTTGATAATTGTGAAGAGTTGCACACAACTGTTGGAAAGAAGTAAACTCAGAAAATAGAAGTTTGTCTCGAATATCTTTTTGTAAATTAGAAATAAAGATTCTTTGAATATCATTGTCGGGCACTGGAAAAGAAATTTGAGCATACAAATGCTTATATCTACCAATGAAATCAGTCACTTTTTCTTTAACACCTTGTTTACAATGCATTAAATCAATCAAAGTAACTTTAGGACTTATATTGTTTTGAAATTGTTGAATGAAAGCATTTGCAAGTTGTTCGAAAGAAGTAATAGAATAAGAAGGCAACGAGCAATACCATTGTAGGGCTTTGTCTCTTAATGTTCTAGTAAACAGTTTTACAAGCAACCTTTGGTCATAAGCAAAATCGGTACATATTGTTTGAAAAGTCTTGACATGTGTTAGAGGATCACCTTTACCATTATAAAGCTCTAAATGCGGGATTTCAACATGGTTAGGAGGGATAGCTCGAACAATGTCAAGAGAAAGTGGGCTCGCAACATCAAATGTGGGCACACTAAACTTAGATTGATTCATAGAGGCAATTTGTTGCTGTAAAGAAGAGACAGTTTGTGCAAGATTGTTAATGGTCGCTTCAGTCAAAGAGTTCATATTAGACGTGTTAGATTGAGATGGAGGTGTTATGTTATTGAAAGAAGGTAAAGAGTAAGGTGGCGGGACACTATGATAGTTAGTCATAGGGGAGGATTGGAAAGGAGGAATACTACAAGGAGGAATGGAATGATTGAATGAATTGCCCCCTTGCATCATGTTCATTTGTGGAGATGTAATAGGAACACTCATTGAAGGAATGAATGAGGAAGTCGGATTGAATGAAGGAAGAGGGTTAATTGAAGAGGAAGGATTGCCCCCATGACTAGTGATCATAGGCGGAATGTCTTGTATAGAAGTGGTCATTATGTTTGATGTAAAGGTAGATATGCTAGCAATAGGAGTTGTCAAAGGAATAGAATGATTGACTTGAGTGGGAGGTTGTGTATAACCTAAAGTTTCGGCACAACTCTTCATAGGCATCACATTCGAATCCACAATGTGTGCAATACCATGCAAGATATCAATTCCATTCTTATCACTTTGAAGCATGTGTTTTAGACCCTCAATTAAAGGAAGAGCTTGACTATCGGGGTATTCTTGAGACATCCATTGTCTAAAATCGTCAAATTGGTTATCCAATTTCGCAAGTTGTTCCACAGAAACCTCATGGAGAGCTTCTTCATCATTAAGAGGATTAGAGGAATTACCCATGTCCTCGTTAAAAAGGCTATTCAAATTACGTTCCATCTCCTCGGTAGTTAAACCTCGGAAATACTTAATTCTATGGCTTCGTCTAACGGGAATAGTGTAAGTAGGACTTATTGTTGTAAAACTCATGCACTAGAGAGAGAGAGAAGATTTTGAATTTAGAGGTAGCAAATTTCAGTGAAATCAACCAATCTTCTAGATTTAAGCTGTTAAATGCAATCACGACAATCTCCCGAAATTTCAAAAAAAATGTTAGGGACCGTGGCGCTCGGAGTGCACACGGTCCTCGCAACTTTTTTTGAAATTTGCAGGGATGAAAGTTATGATGATTTTAAAGCTAACCTGAAAAAAATGAGTGATTTTACGATCTATAGATAGGCCAAATTAAAGTTACAATCTCAAAATTGAACCCTACCAAGATTGTCGAAAAATGCAAAATTTGAATTTTGAAAAAGAGAGGGAAACTGAAATTTTGAATTTTATGATTTTAGAGGGAATACCAAAAGCAATGCAAGTTTTGAAATTTAAAAGTTGACTCCATTTCATGCAAAATTCAATTTTGAAAGCGGAAATCAAAGTTGTTGTAATTAAGCACTTAATTTCAAAAGTCACAAATTGCAAGAATTTGAATAAAGTACTGAAATTTTGAATGAATGCAAACACACTTTTCAGATTTAGGATAGTAATAAACACAATTTTGACATGAATTTTAATTTCAGCAATTTTTGAATGATTAGAAGCCTTAACCCAAGCAATCCCTAGACCAACTTTGACTGTAATTTTGAAAGTGTTATAATTGATGAAATCAGCCAAAATTTTGGATTTTAGCAGAAAAATACAGTAAGATCCGACTCCCGAAATTTTGAAAAAAATATCGGGGATGATGGCGCTCGGGGTGCACACGGTCCTCGCAACTTTTTTCCAAATTTTCAAGGATGAAAGATATTGTGATTTTATTGCGGAATCCAAAGTTACAGCTGATTTGGAGATGTTTTCATCAGTGAAATTGTCGGACAAAGGTTGAATCAAGAGGGTTTCAAAAATTAGGGTTTTGACACTTAACCACTTAATTTTCAAAATTAAAGCACAGATATGAATTGACAATTTGCAATAGAAGGGTAGATCTAAAACAAGCATTAACAATTAAACATTTCGCAAGCTCAATTTTTAAAAAGAAAATTTAGGGTTTTTATGCAATTAACCTCTAAAATTTGCAAAAGATCAAACATGGAAATGTAATCAAGGAAGCAAATTTTCAGATCTAACCATGAATAATCAAAAAGGATGTTCACGTTGGGTTCACCAAAATGTAAAGCGAAAAAATTGAACCCTAGTTGCTCTCCCCTCTTCCAACTCCAAGGAGAGAGAAGGGAGGTTACTAGGGTTGACGGTTTTCACTTAGGAGAGACTTTACATTCAAAAGAGGGGTTGAAACCCACAAGATCCAATCCCACACAATGCAAGATTGGATTCTAAATGAGTTTCAAGGGTTAAGACAGCAAGGCTACCCTCTTTTGTAAAGAATGTAGATAGAATGATTAAGCTAGGAATGCATGAAAAGTGAGAAAGATTCGCTTATAAACTGAGATAGGGATATAGGATGAAGCTGTGGACCTAGAATTAGTAGTAGAATGTCGAGACGACACTGTCCACGGTCCTCCGAAAAATCCGTGAAATGAAGGGGGATCTGTTTGTCTCTGCACAAGGATTCGAGATCTTCAATTTCAGCCGCGTACCTGCAACCTACACACAGAAAAGCGAAGACGATTGGGGGGTTAGGGATTAGGGGTTTGCCCTTAGGTCAAACCCCAGTTTTGGAATTAACCAAGAAATGAGAAATGCTGTAAATGTAAATGATTGTAATGTAAAACAAGTACTAGTACCTTGTTGTAAGGATGTTTGTATCCTTATGTGCGAAGGTATAGATGTTGTTGTATGTAGTATGTAGTAAGTGATCTCCTCTTCAATGGTTGAATCCTTGACTTGAATGCAACACTTAGCCTTGAATGGAGACTTAGAATGATCAATTTCTTGAAGGAATGCTTGAATGCTTGAATGCTTGAATGTTTGAATATCGTTTTCACCTTTTTCCTATCTATCAAAATGGGAGAGGAAAAGTAGTTTATATACTTGCCAATTAGGGTTGATAGACTGATTTTCCCGACCTTAGGCTGACCAGGAAAGATAATTTCCAATTTGCAAACAAAAAGACCCGAAGCCCCATAGGAGACCAGGCCCAAAATAGGGCCAGGGACCAGGGCGCTGGGCGCTCTGGTCCCACCTCCCGGGTCAGCAGAGTGCAAGGAGGATCAGGCCAGGGTGCTGGAAAAATGCAATTTTTGGTGTCGTGGACAAGTTTCAGGGTCTCCATTCAGGTTCAGTGTTGCGTCACCATCATGAAGACCCAAATGCGATCGAAATTGCAAGTGCCCGCAATTTTAGGACGCTACAGGTCCTTGCATATATGACCCTATCATTGACGATGTTTTTGTTCTTGTTCCAAAAGTTGGGTTTATCACTGTTAAAACATGGGCGAGGGCCATCCTTTCTGTAGCATCCTAAAATTGTGACACTTGCAATTTCGACTGCATTTCGGTCTTCACGATGGCGACGCAACACGCAACCTGAATGGAGACCCCAAAACTTGCTCACGACACTAAAAACTGCATTTTTCAAGCACCCTGGCCTGAACCTCCTTGCACCCTACTGTCCTGGGAGGTGGGACCAGAGCGCCCAGCGCCCTGGTCCCTCAGGACCAGGGTGCCCAGTGCCCTGGTCCCCAGGACCAGGGCGCCCAGCGCCCTGGTCCCTGGGTCCTATTTTGGGCCTATTCTCCTAAGGAGATTGTGGGTCTTTTTGTTTGCAATTTGGAAATTACATTTCCTGGTCAGCCTAAGGTCGGGAAAATCAGTCTATCAGCCCTAATTGACAAGTATATAAACTACATTTTCCTCTTTCATTCAGGAGATGGAAAAAAGGTGAAAGCAAGATTCAAACATTCAAGCATTCAAGCATTCAAGCATTCATTCCAAGTCTCCATTCAAGGCTAAGTGTTGCATTCAAGTCAAGGATTCAACCATTGAAGAGGAGATCACTTACTACATGCTACTACAACATACAACAAACAACAACATCTAAACCTTCACACATAAGGATACAAACATCCTTAGAACAAGGTATTAGTACTTGTTTTACATTACAGTCATTTACATTTACAGCACTTGCTCATTTCTTGGTTAATTCCAAAACTGGGGTTTGACCTAAAGGCAAACCCCTAATCCCTAACCCCCCAATCATCTTCGCTTTTCTATGTGTAGGTTGCAGGTACGCGGCTGAGATTGAAGATCTGGAATCCTTGTGCAGAGACGAACAGATCCCCCTTTGTTTCACGGATTTTTCGGAGGACCATGGCGCCGGGTGCCATCGTCCTGACAACTTTTGCTCAAATTTATAGGACAGTGCCGTATCGACATTTTACTGCTAATTCCAGGTCCACAGCTTTATCCTATAATCCGAACTCAGTTTATAAGTGAATCTTTGTCACTTTCTATGCATTCCTAGCTTAATTCCTCTATCAACATTCTTTACAAAAGAGGGTAGCCTTGCTGTCTTGACCCTTGAAATTCATTTAGCATCCAATCTTGCATTGTGTGGGATTGGATCTTATGAGTTTCAACCCCTCTTTTGAATGTAAAGTCTCTCTCCCCTAAGTGAAAACCATCGAATCCTAGCGAACCTCCCTTCTCTCTCCTCGGAGTTGGAAGAGGGGAGAACAACTAGGGTTCGATTGTGATTTTCTGCTTTACATTTTGGTGAACCCGATATGAACATCCTTTCTAATTTTTCATACTTAGATCTGAAAATTGATTCCTTGATTACATTTCCATGTTTGATCTTTTGCAAAATTTTAGAGGTGATTGCATAAAAACCCTAAATTTTCTTTTTGAACATTGAACTTGCGAAATGTTTAATTGTTAATGCTTGCTTCAGATTTGCTTTTCTATTACAAATTATCAATTCATATCTATGCTTTAATTTTGAAAATTAAGTGGTTAAATGTCAAAACCCTAATTTTTGAAACCCTCTTGATTCAACCTTTGTCCGACAATTTCACTGATCAAAACATCTCCAAATCAGCTGTAACTTTGGATTCCGCAATAAAATCACAATATCTTTCATCCCTGAAAATTTGGAAAAAAGTTGCGAGGACCGTGTGCACTCTGAGCGCCATCGTCCCCGACATTTTTTCCAAAATTTCAGGAGCGAGATCTTGCTGTATTTTCCTGCTAAAATCCAGAATTTTGGCTACTTTTATCAATTATAACACTCTCAAAATTACAGTCAAAGTTGGTCTTGTGATTGCTTGGATTAAGGCTCCTAATCATTCAAAAATTGTGGAAATTGAAATTTTGTGTCAAAATTGTGTTTTTATTATCATAAATCTGAAAAGTGTGTTTGCATTCATTCGAAATTTCAATGCTTTATTCAAATTCTTGCAATTTGTGACTTTTGAAATTAAGTGCTCAATTACAACAACTTCGATTTCCGCTTTCAAAATTGAATTTTGCGTGAAATTGAGTCAATTTTTAAATTTCAAAATTTGCATTGCTCTTAGCATTCCCTCTAAAATCATAAAATTCAAAATTTCAGTTTCCATCTCTCTTTCAAAATTCAAATTTTGCATTTTTTGACAATCTTGATAGGGTTCAATTTTGAGATTGCAACTTTAATTTGGCCTATCTACAGATCGTAAAATCCCTCAATTTTTTCAGATTAGCTCTAAAATCATCATACCTTTCATCCCTGCAAATTTCGGAAAAAGTTGCAAGGACCGTGTTGCACTCCGAGCACCACGGTCCCCAACATTTTTTTCGAAATTTCGGGAGACTGTCATGATTGCATTTAACAGCTTAAATCTAGAAGATTGGTTGGTTTTACTGAAAATTGCTACATCGAAAATCAAAATCTTTTCTCTCTCTCTAGTGCATGAGTTTTACAACAACAAGCCCTACTTACACTATTCCCGTTAGACGAAGCCGTAGAATTAAGTCTTTCTGAGGTTTAATTACCGAGGAGATGGAACCTAATTTGAATTGCCTTTTTAACGAGGACATGGGAAATTCCTCTAATCCTCCTAATGATGAAGAAGCTCTCCATGAGGTTTCTGTTGAACAACTTTCGAAATTGGATAACCAATTTGACGATTTTCACCAATGGATGTCTCATGAGTATCCCGATAGTCAAGCTCTTCCTTTAATTGAGGGTCTAAAACGTATGCTTCAAAGTGATAAGAATGGAATTGATATTTTGCATGGTATTGCACACATTGTGGATTCAAATGTGATGCCTATGAAGAGTTGCGCTGAAACTTTAGGTTACACACAACCTCCTACACAAGTCAATCATTCTATTCCTTTGACAACTTCTATTGCTAGCATACCTACCTTTACATCAAACATAATGGCTACTTCAATACAAGACATTCCTCCTGTGATTACCAGTCATGGGGGCAATCCCTCTTCTTCAATTAATCCTCTTCCTTCATTTAATCCGACTTCTTCATACATTCCTTCAATGAGTGTTCCTATTACATCTTCACAAATGAACATCACGCAAGGGGGCAATTCATTTAACCATTCCATTCCTCCTTGTAGTGTTCCTCCTGTCCAATCATCCCCTATGGTTGACTATCATAGGGTCCCACCACCTTACTCTCTACCTTCTTTCAATAACATAACACCTCCATCTCAATCTAACACACCTAATATGAACTCTTCGACTAAAGCGACCATTAACAGTCTTGCACAAACCGTCTCTTCTTTACAGCAACAAATTGCCTCTATGAATCAATCTAAGTTTAGTGTGCCCACATTTAATGTCGTGAGCCCACTTTCTCTTGACATTGTTTGAGCTATCCCTCCTAAACATGTTGAAATCCCGCATTTGGAACTTTATAATGGTAAAGGAGATACTCTAACACATGTTAAGACTTTTCAAACAATTTGTACTGATTTTGCTTATGACCCAAGGTTGCTTGCAAAACTATTCACTAGAACATTAAGAGACAAAGCCCTACAATGGTATTGCTCGTTGCCTTCTTATTCTATTACTTCTTTCGAACAACTTGCAAATGCTTTCATTCAACAATTTCAAAACAATATAAGTCCTAAAGTTACTTTGATTGATTTAATGCATTGTAAACAAGGTGTTAAAGAAAAAGTGACTGATTTTATTGGTAGATATAAACATTTGTATGCTGAAATTTCTTTTCCAGTACCTGACAATGATATTCAAAGAATCTTTATTTCTAATTTGCAAAAAGATATTCGAGACAAACTTCTGTTTTCTGAGTTTACTTCTTTCCAACAATTGTGTGCGACTCTTCACAATTATCAACTGACTGTGAGTCAAATGGAACAATCACATCCTATGGCTCCGAATGATAAGGGTGATAGCAGTCAACAACCATTTGGGAAGATTAAACCGAACAGAGATTCCATCAAATTCAATGAAAACATCATCAACAACAATGTGAATGCAGCATCAGGTGTGCTTCCTATTTCTAAATTTTTCAAGAAAGAAAGAAAGTATACTCCTTTGAATGAATCATTGCATGGTATTATGAATAAGTTATTGGAACAAAATGTGCTTACTCTTCCTCCTATAAGGCAAATTGATCCTGCAAAGATTACTTCACCTTATTTTGATCATAAAACTTTTTGTCACTTTCATCGTCAGCCTGGTCATGATACTGAAAAATGTTTTTCTTTAAAGGGTAAAATTCAAGATTTGATTGATAATAATACTATTTTTGTTTCTGGAGTGAATGATAAAGGTAACACATCTGTAGCTCCTCCTAACCAAAATCTTCAGATTTTTACTGATCCATTACCTTCTCATACTTCTCATACCTCTAATGCGATTGAGGCTAATGATTCCTCTCTCTCATTTGATGGTCTTGTGTCTATGACTCCGAATGTGATTAACTTTGTAGAGCAGCAAGAAAACCCTAAAGAACCTTCCATCACATTTGATTCTAGTGAAACCATTAGAGCACCTGATGGTCCTTTATACATAGTTACAAAAGTTAAGAATACACCTTGTCGTGGAGTGCTTATTGATCCTTCGTGCATGGTTAATGTTATTACTGAGGAATTTCTTTTTACTTTGCAATTGAATCAAGTGATCTATGACAAAACAGATGTGGTTGTGAAATTATTTGATGCATTTTCTTCTCCTGGAATTGGTTCTATTACATTACCTATTGAGGTTTATAACAAATCCCTTGATTTGAACTTTGCTATTATCCCTTCATCCGAACAATTTCGTGTGAAGCTTGGCTATCCTTGGCTATCTTCCATGAAAGCTATTGCTTCTCCTATACATAAGTGTTTGAAATTTCCCCATAATGGTGAAGTTGTTACTGTCAATCATAGTCTCTTTAAACCAGCCGAAAGAACTTCTAGTGTTCCTATTGATTACTTTTGGCCTAAACAATTCCAGTCTCTTCCTCCGTGAAGTGATCATCTTTTCAAATCTTATCAAAAGTGGAAAACAGATATGATCCTATCTCTAAGTGAACCTAGAACACCTAAACTTGACATTCCTATCATTCTTGAGAAGGAAATTCTTCCTTTGAAAGATAAAACTAATGTCTTTCCTCAAGAAGATTCCCAACCCATCCCCATGGATGTGACTATGTCTATGCCTAATAAACCTCCTAAAATTAGACCTATACCTCCTTGTCATGATGGACTTGGTCTTCTTCCTAAACCAAAAATTCCTCCTTTATATGGAGCAGTTCCTCCTCCTGCCTTTTATAGAGAGAAGAGACCTTCTTCTTCTCCTATTATCCAGCCTAAGAGACCACAACCTAAACACCCAAGTGATAAGGATGAGAACGTTCCTCCTCCTCTATCTTCTACACTTCCTACTAAGACTAGAGGAAATCATTCTGCACGTGAACGCTAACGAAAGCGTCATGTTAGGGCTCAAGCAGCTGCTTCTCAAAATTTACAATCTCCAAAAACACCTTCGACAAGCATTATTCCATTTTCTCCTCAGCCAGAAATTGAGCCTAAATCTCCTAAACATAAGATGCATGATGGTCTTGATCCTGTGCGAGTTAAAGATCCTATTTTTATAAATCTTGATGATGATATAGATGAAAATGTTATTCATGATGAACATGTTACTCCTCTTGCTTCTGATAGTGAATATTAACTTGTTGATGTTGATAACCATTTCTCTAACGAATTTTCTAAAGCACTTATCCTAGCTCCTAGACAAGAACAATGTGGCTTGGAACATGAACATAGCCCTTGTTTGGATCTTGTGATAGCTCCATCTGCTGTGTTGGATGTTCCTCCTCTAGCATGTTCCCTGCCTTCCCGAAACATTGATCAGCAAGATCGGGGGGTAGATGACGTGCTAGACTAGTTACATTAGCATAGCAGATTCTCTCCTCCTCTCTTTTGTTACTTCTTCTATATGTTATTCTCATTCTTCTATTTGTTGTCCTTAGTACGATGCAAAGCATTGAGATCTCTTTTGGTCTCTGTCATGTTGACTCAAAAGACACATGTGTTCCCTTCTTCTAGGTGACCTTCCTTGATTGGGGAATGAAGAACAATTATGCATACATACATATGATATATATACATGACTTATCATACAGCATACTGACCCCAAGGAAAGCGAAGTCACCTCGTGCTTTGTCTTTTGTGTCTATTATCCTTGGGTTTATCTCACACTTGGGGGCTAAATCTTTGTGATAACGTGCTCTTTTCCTTGCTTATTTCTTATGTGTATCACTACGTTAAAACAATCACCCCCGTTGAGGCGTGTGCGATCGCTTTAACGTAGGGGGGCATACACCCTATCTATCCTTTCAAGATACTTGAAAATTTCTTGGCGAACTTAGCTTTGCCTTGAAAATTTTTGGTATTTTTCTTGCATGACTCATAGTGAGGGAACCTTACTACTGACAGTCATGGTTCTCCCTCGTGATCTTCCCTTTTACTTTGTCAATCGAAGTCGTAAGATCCTTAGTCCACTGGGGGCTTGGTGTATCTTGCCTCCTTGACGTGGTGAAAGTCTATTCAATGTTGTTTCCTTGTACTTTACCGGAAGTATGAGTATACATACTCCCACTAAAGTCAGGGCTAAATGTAGTGTCCTAAAATTGTGACACTTGCAATTTCAACTGCATTTCGGTCTTCACGATGGCGACGCAACACGCAACCTGAATGGAGACCCCGAAACTTGCTCACGACACTAAAAACTGCAATTTTCAAGCACCCTGGCTTGAACCTCCTTGCACCCTGCTGTCCCGGGAGGTGGGACCAGAGCGCCCAGTGCCCTGGTCCCTTAGGACCAGGGTGCCCAGCGCCCTGGTCCCCAGGACCATGGCACCTAGCGCCCTGGTCCCTGGGTCCTATTTTGGGCCCGGTCTCCTAAGGAGATTGTGGGTCTTTTTGTTTGCAATTTGGAAATTACATTTCCTGGTCGGCCTAAGGTCGGGAAAATCAGTCTATCAGCCCTAATTGACAAGTATATAAACTACATTTTCCTCTTTCATTCAGGAGATGGAAAAAAGGCGAAAGCAAGATTCAAACATTCAAGCATTCAAGCATTCAAGCATTCATTCCAAGTCTCCATTCAAGGCTAAGTGTTGCATTCAAGTCAAGGATTCAACCATTGAAGAGGAGATCACTTACTACATGCTACTACAACATACAACAAACAACAACATCTAAACCTTCACACATAAGGATACAAACATCCTTAGAACGAGGTATTAGTACTTGTTTTACATTACAGTCATTTACATTTACAACACTTGCTCATTTCTTGGTTAATTCCAAAACCGGGGTTTGACCTAAAGGCAAACCCCTAATCCCTAACCCCCCAATCATCTTCGCTTTTCTATGTGTAGGTTGTAGGTACGCGGCTGAGATTGAAGATCTGGAATCCTTGTGCAGAGACGAATAGATCCCCCTTCATTTCGTGGATTTTTCGGAGGACCGTGGCACCATGCACCATCGTCCTGACAACTTTTGCTCAAATTTACAGGACAGCGCCGTATCAACATTTTACTGCTAATTCCAGGTCCGCAGCTTTATCCTATAATCCGAACTCAGTTTATAAGCGAATCTTTGTCACTTTCTATGCATTCCTAGCTTAATTCCTCTATCAACATTCTTTACAAAAGAGGGTAGCCTTGCTATCTTGACCCTTGAAATTCATTTAGCATCCAATCTTGCATTGTGTGGGATTGGATCTTATGAGTTTCAACCCCTCTTTTGAATGTAAAGTCTCTCTCCCCTAAGTGAAAACCATCGAATCCTAGCGAACCTCCCTTCTCTCTCCTCAGAGTTGGAAGAGGGGAGAACAACTAGGGTTCGATTGCGATTTTCCGCTTTACACTTTCGTTCATTGGAAATATTGATGAGTCCTTTATTGATAAGGGCCCTTTCACATTTTAACCCTTGGGTGATCATGTCGTCAAAGGAATATGTGCCCTTTATTTTTAGGTGGAATTCCATTTCCTTGTTGATGTTGGAAATAAATATTTCCACTAGCTCTCATTCAGGCAGATGAAGAGAACATCTGCTAGATAGTTGTCTCCACTATTGTAGGAAAGATGAAAATAACTCCCCTGACTTTTGTTTGGTATTGCACAAATCTGCCATGTTAACATCGCATTCTATGCTATGTGAGTAATATGTGATGAAATTTTGAACTAGTTCCTTGAATGTTTTAATGCCACCTAGTAATCGAGAAAACCATTGTGCGGCTATTCCCCCCAAACTTTGAGCAAAGAGGCACATTAGATATGTGTCTTCATATGCTACTTCGAGACAAGTTGAGTGAAATTCTTGGACATGATCTATAGGGTCTCCTTTTCCCCGATACTTTTCAAACCCTCACGGAAAAGGTAGTACATGTAGATTTCTATGAAAGTGATAGGGACAAATATCATTAAGTGAAAATCCGGTAGTTTTCACACCACTGTGGAGTTGTTGGGATAGATTCTCGAATTGTTGCCTCAACATGTCTATGTCATTAGGAGGAGGAGGAGGTGTGAGATTTCTTTGATTAAGGTCATATCTGAAGTTATCTCGACCTCTTCCATCCTCATTATGGCTTTGATGTTCTGATGCTTTCCATAATTATGCGGTATCAAAATCAGAGGGTAGTTTAGCTCCCTCTTGAGTAAGTCTCAAAGAGTGAGCATTCGCATTGTTTCTAAGGATTTCATCAAAAAGTCGATTGAATAGGGGGTTGTGTTGTGCCCTTTCTATTGCTTCAAGAGTGGGAGTACTAGGATTTTTCTCATTTGCATTTCCTCCAAGGGCTTCTTGGAATTCATTGAGAATTTTGATGTTTAGTAGGGGGAAGTCATCCTTAGGACATGCTTTGTTTAGATATCTGAAGTCAATGCAAATACAGATGCCCCCATTCAGTTTGCCGACAGGCACAATGTTGGAGATCCAATCTGCATAATCGATTGGTCAGATGAAACCAACATCCTAGAGTTTCTTAAGTTCTACTTTGACGAGCACAACTATCTGGGGGTGCATCTTGTGAAGCTTATGTTTTACTAGTTTAGCTCTTTCTACCATAGTGAGGTGATGCATGACTAAATCAGGATCAAGACCAGACATGTCTCTATATGACCATGCGAAGTTGATCTGATGCTTTTGGAAGAATTCTACAAATTTAGGTTGTTCCTCTGGAGTTAAAACAGATTCCAAATGTATTTGGTGAGGAGTCTCAGGGGTCACCACATTGAATTCTTTTGTTTCCTCGATGAGGATTGTTGATCATTCTTGATTTGTACTGGAGGGGAGGATGTCAAACCTTTCATTCTTAGGTGCCTCAAAGAGGTTTTCATTGTCAGATACACTCTTTATTTCTACTTTTTTGGGATCAACAAGTGCCACTATGTGGTTTTCACTAGAAGATCCATGTTTTATTGTGATGTTTTTGCAGTTGAAAGGTTTGACATTTGACTTGAAGTATGCTCCGCTATTAAGTTCAATGGTGAATCAATCTTTGTGATCCCCACTTGGTATGTTATCCCTTAGTTCCACAAAGTCAATGATTGCCTCATCATTTTGGAATTGGTCAAGGCATGGGGGATTAGGTTGGTTCCACTCGATGAGTTCAGGATGGATAATGGGCATTACCTCATCGATCAGGTTAAGTTCATGGGATGTGTCAGCGAGGGTTAAGACATTGTGGTGAAGGTCATTGATGGTACTCCCTATCAGAATCAATTGCAAGATGTGATGTAGGGTCTGTGGAAGGTGTTTCCAGTTCAGGAACTCAAGAGGTTTTAATTTGTGCTTCTCCATAGACAGGGATCTCTTTGTGAGGTGGAGGTGGTGATGCATCTTCCTCATCTGATGGGTATAGATGTACAAAGTCAAATTCCCACTCATGTGAGTCAGTCTCTAAGTCACTTTCCAGTATCCAATTACTATACCACACCGAGATATCCTTTGAGTTAAACACTATGGGTGTGATCGACTGATGTGTTGCTAGTGATGGAATGGTTGGTGCTGCAGGGAGGATTATTGTTACCTTTGAATTTGATACTGGGAGTATCGGTGTTGTTGAATCTGCCATTTCTAAAGGAATTATCAGTGTTGTTGATGTTGCTAATGGTACAAATGCTACTAATGGAGTTGTGGATTTGATTGGTATTTTTAGCAGTGTGAGTAGTGTTGTCGATGGCATTGATGGGGTTTTGAGCCTCATTGGTGCAGTTGATTTTGGTGGTGCTACTGATATAATCAAAGGTGGCCACTTTAGAGTATCATGTTGATATGGAGGGGTGCTAGGCTTTCCTTTGAATATGAGTTTAGGATGAACTTCTTTCTGAAAACCTAATCCAATGTTATCTTTGGGTTTTAATTCAGGCTGCAACAACTCATGTTGTCCTTGCTTACAAGGTCCCAAAGCACTTTGACCATCATAGCCCATTCTTTGCATAATGGTAAGGCCTTTTCCATATTGATCTGTAGGAAGCTTAACCTATGGGATTTCCCTACTAATAGGGTCTTTATAGATCCATTCAACTAGGTCCTCATCTTTGGTCTCCTCTTCTTGAATTTTTCCAAGGATAAAAGGCGCCATAGGGCATGCCAGCTTAACCAACAGTGGTTGAAGTAACCTTTCAGGCTTTCCATAAGTGCTAGGAGAAGTGGGTAGTTTCCCAACACAAAAGAGTTGGCTTAGATTGTACTCTCAGGACCTTCCTCTGCCATTTTCATTTTTAGCTTCTCTTGCTTGTGTATAGTGGTTTTTGAACTGAAAAGAGAGGTTGGACTAACATAGGATGTGGATGGGATAGCTTCTCTATTGTTGGGAATGATAATCTTTGGTTGATGGTTGATATTGTTACAATATGCAAAGGGATTTGCATTGCCCAAGATTGTGATTTCTACACTGTTATGGGGAAACTTGATACACCGATGATAGGTGGATGGAAAGAATTGCATTGCGTGTATCCAAGGTATTCCTAACAACAAATTATATGGTAGAGGAAGGTCCAGAACTTGGCATAGGATGTGCTTCACCATTGGGCCCACTCAGATTGGTAACATGACTGCTCCTTTTAACAAATGCTCCGCATCATCATAGGCTTTTATGGTGATCCTCTTGCGAGGATCGACAGGTTCTATTGAATATCCCAATATTGTGATCAACTATAATGTACATATATTCAGACTGATGCCATTGTCAATCAAGACTCCCTTTATCTTTTGTTGGTTTATAAATCCTTCAATATGGAGTGAGGTGTTATGACATTGGTGGAAGGATGTATTGTCACGTTTAGAAAAAGTGAGGCATGGTGATGACCTTAGACTACCAGCCATAGTTTGAAATTGATTTGTATTTAGATTGGCAAGGATTGACGTTTCTTGGAGAGCTTGATCCAAGATTGTTTTATGAGACAAGGATAGGCACAAAATCTCTAAGATGGATATAAGTGCGAGCATTTTATCTAACTGTTCCACAAGGTTATACTACTTTGGGATGGATGTTGTGCCTTGTCGATCTTATTTAATGGTGATCTTGTTGCAATGCGTAACAACATTTTAGGTAGATAGGGGATCTTTGATAGTAATGGTTGCAATTTGTTCATTGGCATCATATAGGTGACTCACAATGTAGTTATAGGGAGCTCGCATATAATTAGTGGTATCTATGTTTTGACTTGAGGTGGAAAGACCCCTTTGATCTTGTGATGGAAGGGGATTCTTAAACATGAGTTGATCATTATTTGAGGTTTTTGGGTCGTGTCCTTCAATTTCAATTTCTCCTCGATCAATAAGATCTTGAACAAGATCCTTCAGTCTATGGCAGTTACATGTTTTATGTCCTTTCCCTTGGTGGAATTCACAATGTTCATTATCTCTCCACCATGTAGGTTTGACCAGAGGTTAGTAGTTAGATGTCTCTGGTATGGTCACCATATTTGAAGAGACCAATTGATGTAACACTATTTTAATAGGTTCCCCCAAGGGTGTGTATGTACGTTTTGGTTTATAATTTTGTCATCGTTGTCTTGGTTCTTATTGCGATGCATTGCGACCTTGATTTTGTTGAGGAGCAATCGTGTTGTTTTTAGGAGGGGGATTTTGCCCCACAAATTGGACCACAGGTTGTGCACTTTTTATGGTCCTTGCATCTATGACCCCATCATTGATGATGTTTTTGTTCTTGTTCCAGAAGTTGGGTTTATCACTGTTAAAATGCAGGCGAGGGTCATCCTTTCATTCATTGTAAATATTGATGAGTCCTTTATTGATAAGGGCCCTTTCACATTTTAACCCTTGGGTGATCATGTCGTCAAAGGAATCCGTGCCCTTTATTTCTAGGTGGAATTCCATTTCCTTGTTGATGTTGGAAATAAATATTTCCATTAGCTCTTGTTCAAGCAGATGAAGAGAAGATTTGCTAGACAGTTGTCTCCACCATTGTAGAAAAGATGAAAATAACTCCCTTGACTTTTGTTTGGTATTGCACAGATCTGCCATGTTGACATCGCGTTCTATGTTATGTGAGTAATATGCAATGAAATTTTGAACTAGTTCGTCGAATGTTTTAATGCCACCTGGTAATCGGGAAAACCATTGTGTGGTTGTTCCCCCCAAACTTTGAGGAGAGAGGTGCATTAGATATGTGTCTTCATATGCTACTTTGAGGCAAGTTGAGTGAAATTCTCATACATGATCTATAGGGTCTCCTTTTCCTCGATACTTTTCAAACCCTCACAAAAAAGGCAGTAAATGTAGATTTCTATGAAAGGGATAGGGACAAATATCATTAAGTGAAAATTCGGTAGTTTTCATACCACTGTGGAGTTCTTGGGATAGATTCTCGAATTGTTGCCTCAACATGTCTATGTCATTAGGAGGAGGAGGAGGTGGGAGATTTCTTTGATTAAGGTCATATCTGAAGTTATCTCGACCTCTTCCATCCTCATTATGGCTATGATGTTTCGATGCTTGCTGTAATTGCACGGTATCAAAATCAGAGGGTAGTTTAGCTCCCTTTTGAGCAAGTCTCAAAAAGTGAGCATTCACATTGTTTCTAAGGATTTCATCAAAAAGTCGATTGAATAGGGGGTTGTGTTGTGCACTTTCTATTGCTTCAAGAGTGGGAGTACTAGGATTTTCCTCATTTGCATTTCCTCCAAGGGCTTCTTGGAATTCATTGAGATTTTCCTCCTCTTCTTCTTCGATCTCTAGTTGTCTAGTCCTTGATCTGGTTTGACCTATTTTGTTTGAAAGTTGTTGTTGAAGTTTGGTGAAAATGATTATGAGTTGGTGATGGAATGGGAGATAATTGTTTAGTGAAGTGTTTAGCATATGGATCTCTAACACTAAATCTTTGATGTTACCAAAGTCCTTTTATGAATTGCTTTTTGTGTTGTCAACAATGTTTGATATGATAAGGCATAGCAAGGTCTAAGATGTGTTACAAACCAAGCTACCTAATAATGAGAGGATGCACTCATAGACTAGTTTTAACCTGCATAGAAATGCCTCTTAGGATGAGTTTATCCCAGATGTAGAGACACTCTAAAAAGTGATGTGTTGTTTTTTATTCAAGCAATATCTAAAAAAGAACTTAGGACAAGACCTCTTTATATTTTGAGAGTTGAAATGGATTGATGATTTATGAATGTGAGAATGGATAGAATGTGAACTTCAATAAAAACCATGTTACAAATGGGATAAATTATTCTTCCTCTTGCTCAGGGGTTAGTGGTTCTTCTCGAGCTATGTTATATGTAATGCAAATGTTTGGAAAGAAAGCAGGGTTGATTTTGCCTCCTTTGTTTTTATGATAACTCAAAGCTCTATACTGAGTAAAAGCTTGTTGTTCAAGGATTCTTGATCAAACTTGTTGGATTTTCCTTGAAGATATAGACACATATGACACAAGAAGGTTCTGTGTGAGATAAAGATTTATCTATTGAGATAGAAAACTTTCCTTCTTTTGATGAAAGCCTTTGAGCTTGATGGTATTTTCTTCAAATTGATATGTTAATGAAGATTTCTCTTTCTCAAAATGTGAAGGATGGTCATATAATTTGATATCTTGTTTCCACTTTGTTTTGTTTGTTGCCAAATATTTGGTTTTGAAAATTTGTGTTGGATGAATACTTGTTTTTGAATTGGTTTTGACTTTCTTTGATAAGAAAACAGATCAAGCACACAAACACAATAATGTTGCCTCAAAAGGCACAAATAATTGTGGGTTTAAATCAACCCAATCTTTGAACTTTTTGACTCTTTTTACAAATGTATTTTAGGTGTTTCTAAAGCCTGAAGTTGGCTCAATTTGTACTAGTTTGGCACAAAATGAAGACATTTCAAACACACTTTATCCCTAAGGTCAAATGGCCAGTTGCGATAATTTAAGCCCACATCTTGATATTTCTTCGACTTTGGTACTACATACTTTATGAATCCCGCCGTAGCAGGTAAGGATGTGATATACTAAGTCTTCCTTGAGCATAACAAATATATGATCCCTATGATGGGGGAGTCACCACTTTTATCAAGCTACAAGTATCCTTTCAAAAAGCTATGTTTCTACTCAAGGAAATATGTATGGTGAGTATCTTGGGAGCAAACCATCTATGCTCTTGCACTGAACCTCTCACAAATATCCTCAATCAATAGAATGGGTGGGCTTCTACATAAAAAGGTGTCTAGTAATGTTCGATGTTTTTGGACATAAGTTCATTCTGCAGTGACTCACTTAAGAGCCTTGTAACTTGTGGTGGGGCCCATATATCCTTTTGGCAAGTTACAAAGTAGGAACAACTATACCCAAGGCTACAACTTTCACTCACACCTGGTTTCTATAGTAGCTCAAAGGATTTACCGCACGAGGTCATTCCCAAGGGTGATGTGTCTCTTGGTAGGCCTCTCTTAGAAAGATAAAACTTTGAGTGTTACTAACACTTTTCTCTTGCACTTAGGACCACGAAAGCCAAGGAAGAGGATAGTGTGTGTTAGAAGTAGAACCACTCGACAAAATTTGCACAAGTGTGCCAATCACCAGAAACACTTGTTCTTTTTAATTGATTTTCATTGCAATGTGATCTAACTATTTGGAGATGTTGCTCCAACAATCATGGTGTTCTTTTTAACTTCAAAGGAAAAATGTTTTGTAGTCTAGGAACTTGAAAACCTGGTCAACTGAATTGAAAACACGTTTTTCTTGGAGTAAAATCATTTTGAACTTGAAGTAAAAATGGCTTCTTTTTAGTTTCCCCAAAACGAAGTGTTGAGTGTAAATTTCTTTAAGTTGATGCAAGAAAATGAGATTTGTGTTGTTGATTTTAAGCACCAAAATAAAGATTTTGTTCATATCTTGCAAAAAAGAAATTTGTTGGGTTTGGAGTTTGTGGTTCTTTTTAATTTTGACAAATGAGGTTCTTTTTACAAGCGCCCCCCCCCCCCCCAAAAAAAAAAATATGTGATTCTTTTTAAGAGCCCAAATTGAAATGTGAAGTTTATTTAAACTAAAATAAAAAGTGAATTCATTTTTAAACCAACTTTGAAAAAGTTAGTAAAACAAATAAATCTACTCCCTAATCTAATTTAAACCTGCACAAAAGAGATAAATAGTTAGTAAAATCTGCCTATTTGGTGGGCTTCTACAAGCCAATTTTTTTGGTTTTTTGGTTACAAGGTATTTTTGTACAACTCTTTGTTACAATAGCGCTACTCTGTGTGGAAACATAAGCTCTATTTAACATGAAAGTGCTAAATAACTATCAAATACACTAAATCAAACGCAAACATGCTAAACAAGAGACAAAAGCGCTAAAAGAACTCTATCAGACAAAATTAATTCTCTCAAACAAAGAGCCGAAAGCGCTAAAACTAAAAATGATAGCGCTATTCAAAGGTCAATAGCACTAAAAGACCTGCAATAGCCCCAGTTGAGAGATAATGGCACTCCAAGATTGACTCGATCACACTACAACTACATTAGTGCTAAAACTACTAGATGACTGCGCTAAACCTAACGATAGTGCTAAAACCACTATGCAATAGTGCTATAGCGGCACAAAAGAACTAGATTAGCTGACAACAACACGCTATTGTCTTGACTCAACTTGAAAGCTTGAAAAAAGAAATAAAAAATGCATGAAAAACAAAAATTCAAATTTGTGTACCGTTGGTATGTAGTCATCTGGCCGCTTGAATCAACAGATCCTCTCTAGCCAATGATCTGCTATGGGTACCAGCATATTGATTGGTGCTCACTCCTTCACCAAAGGTCACTATTAGATCTCTGAATCACTGTGGAGATGGATGCAAATGACCCTGGTTTTACCCCTTCACCCCCATATATACCCTCAGCCCTAAACCTAATTTTACCCTACTCACCGTCGTGGTCCCTGTGAACTTCTAATGCCTCCCATTTCTTCGATTTATCTCTGATTTCCTCTATTCTTTCACCATTATTGCTAATCTCTTCTCTTATACCTCCCCGCCAAATTTCATTCTTTTTTGAGAGATCAATCGATTTTTTTAAATTTTCGGCCCATCTCTCGAGGGGGCATACCACCCAATAAATTAACATTTATGGGGCATATTTTCTCACACCTTATTTTTTTTCTTTGAAACGACGCGATAAACCGCACCGTCTCAAAGAGGGGGGAATGTAGTCACATACATTTGTCCATTTTAATTATAAGAATATTTACTATTTATTTGATTAATAAACCCACTAGCCAATAGTTGATTAAATTAACATTTAATTAATTCATCTTCAAACATTCTCCTATTAATTAAATAAATTATTTAATTTATTTCAATTAATTCATTTAACCAAATTCACAATCAATTAAATGAGTAAATCCTATTTATTTAAATTAATCCACTTTCCTCTTTTAAATAAATAAATAAAACATTTATTTAAATCATTAAAACTCCCCTCACTTGCACTCTCCTACAAAAGCAAGTTGCAATCATAATTGAAATAAATGAATTTTAATTTAAATCCTATTTTCCCTCACCCACCAAACCCACTTGCAATCCTAAATCCCCTTCTAGACTCTTCTAACCACTTTCTAATCACTCTTAATTAGCCTAATCCATCTCCTCAATATTGTCACATTCCTAAGAAACTTGAAGTCACTTCTCAAAGACTCCAAAGTCTTTGAAAATCATTTAATGCTTTATGTGTTCAACAGGTTAACCTCAAAAGTCTTCCAAACCACTAAATGGCTCTTACATGACCATTAATGGCTCTTACATAACCATTTATGGTTAACTCAACTCACCCACATGGTTAGAAACTTTACCTCTAGCTCAACCATCATTTGACTCATGGGTCTCTTCAAGCATTTATTGCTTTGACTATGGTTATTCTCACTAACTCTTGCACAAGAGTTTATCCATTGGATAAAAGCATTATTCCTTGAATAATGAATTTATTCATTTAACTCAACATTAACCTTACCTCCCAAGTTAACCCTCAGGTCATGTCAAACATTTAATGCTTCTTCCCTCTCCCCTCAACCTATCTCACGTTGACATTTGTCATTTTAGGATTGGGTTGAAATCCTTCACATGGATCTTAAAACTTTCAATCCCGACCCTTGTTGAGATTACTCAATCTCAGCCATCCATTGCTCCATTTTTCCTATAAATAGAGCTCATTTCTTCATAATCCAGATCTTGAAAAAATTGTATGCATCTAGCTTATAGTGAATTTTAGAGATTATTTAACACAATCATCTCACATTGTTACTCTGGGCTAAAATTAATCTTAGTTAATTACATAATATATCTTTTTAGCTTGTTCATGTTTGCATTTCATGAGTTTTTATTTCATACTCTTGAATCTCCATAAGACATCCAAAAAATAGTGCAAAAAGCTACTGAGAGATACACTCATTTGGGAATTTGGAGAGGAGAGGAACAAGGGAGGAAAAACTACAAGCATGGTGGAAGGCATTTGGAGATGCCTTGTTGCATTTGTTTTCTTTATTAAATGTTCCATTTTGCTTTTAGTGTCTCTCTTGATATGGTTGCTCAGGATAGTGTTTGATCTTTTATTTTCTAAAACTAACACTTGTTTCTTGCTTACTTGTTGGTGTTTGTTATCCTAACCATCCTTTTTGCAGAGCATAAAAAACTATTTCCAAGTCAACTTTCTAGGCCGGTGAGATTTGATGCCAGTGTAAACAGGATTTCAGTGTGAATAAACCTTGTTGTATCTGCCGGTACCAGTAGGTGAAGTCTATTGCCGATTGAACCTTTTGAACCTTGTTTCCATCAATGACAACATCTAGCTTTCTCATCTGAGTGTATAATGCCAATATTTTTGAGTGTTGGTCAACTGGTTGATAAGGGTTTTCAACTTTAGTTTAAAGATAGAAAGTGCAAAATCATTAACAAGATTGGTTTGGAGATTGCAACCAATATTTAGACACGAAGTAATATCTTCCACTTGAACATTGGTAATAAGACATGCTTAATTGCTCATATTGATGAGAGTTGGCTATGGAATAAGAGGTTGTGTCATGTTAATTTTGATTGTATTATTAAGATTGGTTCAACTAAAGCAGTTAGATATATACCTAAGATTATGAAACCTCATAATCTGGTATGTAAGGAATGCCAATTGGGTAAACAAGTTAGAAGTTCTTTTAAGAGTATATATGATAAATCTAATGATGTTCTTGATTTGATTCATATTGATTTATGTGGTCTAGCAAGGACTAGAAGCTTTCAAGGTGATAGGTATTTCATGCTAATTATCGATGACTATTCTAGAGTGATGTGGGTGACTTTTCTATGGGAGAGTCTGACGCTTTTGAGAAATTCAAGATCTTTAAAGCGAAGGTTGAAACTAAAAATAGATTGAAAATCAAATGTCTAAGATATGATCATGGTGGTGAGTTCACTTCTCATGAATTTAACAATTATTGTGAGACAAATACAATCAGGTGACAACTATCTGCACCTAGGACTCCTTAGCAAAATGGAGTAGTGGAAATAAAGAACAAAACCATTTTGGATGCAACAAGATCTATGATGATGGAAGATAAATTGCCCCATATCTATTGGAGAGAAGAAGTGAGTACAATAGTCTACACATTCAACAAAGTTCATATAAAAAGTGAAACCGGTAAGACCCCTTATGAACTATGGTTTGGATATACACCTATTGTTAAATATTTCAAAATTTTTGAAAGTAAATGCTATATCAAAAGAGATGATTCAATTGGAAAGTTTGATCCTAGATGTGATGAAGGGATATTTCTTGGTTACTCAATTCAAAGCAAAGCATATAGATGTTATAACAAAAGATTACAAAAAATTGTGGAGAGTGCTAGTGTGAAAGTAGATGAGAAGTACATAAATCATTCTATATCATACGATAGGGAACCAGCAGTGGAAATGATAATAACTAAACTGGCAATGCCTCAACCGATATAAGAAGCTGACACAGTTATACTTACATAATTAGAAAATTCAGTTGTGAATGATGATCTGAGCAGTAAACCTGAAGTTCATAAGACACCAAGGTATGTAAGATTAAATCATTTTGAAGATCAAATCATTGGAGATAGGAACAACGAAGTTATGACTGGAAGGAAACTCGCTAATGAAAAGGTATGTCTTATTTCTCAAGTTGAACCGACAATTGTTATTGAAGCTTGTAAGAATAAACATTGGTTAAAGGCTTTGGAAGATGAATTAGATCAGATAGAGAAGAATGAAACTTGGACTTTAGTTCCTCAGCCTAAAAATAAGAATGTTATTGGAACTAAATGGGTTTTTAGGAATAAACTGAATGAGGATGGTCAAGTTTTAAGAAACAAGGCTAGATTGGTTTGTAAAGGATATTCTCAAATGGAAGGAATTGATTATGGTGAGACATTTGCACCTGTAGCTAGAATTGAAGCTGTTAGACTATTTCTTGCCTATGAAACTTATAAGAACTATAAGGTTTATCAAATGGATGTTAAATGTGCATTTTTGAATGGTGACCTTGAGGAAGAAGTATACATTGAACATCCTGATGGATTTTCATGGACAGATGATAAAGATATGGTTTACAGATTGAAGAAAGTTTTATATGGTTTGAAACAAGCTCGTAGAGCTTTGTATGCAAGGTTAGATAAATATCTTTTGAAGCTTGGTTTTACTAAAGGTAGTGCTGATAGTAATTTATACTATAAGATCGCTGATGATGATATTCTGATTATTGAAGTATTTATTGATGATATCATTTTTGGAGGAGAAGATAAATTGTGTATGGAATTTGCTAACAACATGAAGAATGAATTTGAAATGTCCATGATTGGTGAGATGAAATTTTTCTTAGGTTTGCAGATTACACAAACTGACAGGCATTTTTATTTGTCAAACTAAGTATCTAAGGGAATTGTTGAAGAAATTTGGTATGGAAAATTCCAAACCGGTAAGTACTCCTATGGTGACAAGTGAGAAATTATCTATCAAGGATACTTCTACACCGGTAAATCAAGTCTATGATTGGTAGTCTGTTATATCTAACTTAGACTAGACCTAATATTATGAATGCAGTAAGTATTGTTTCAAGATATCAAAGTAATCCTAAATAAAATCATGAATGTGCAGTAAAGAGGATATTCCGGTATTTGCAAGGAACAAAAGAATATGATTTATGGTATTCTAAAAATGATGATTTCACTTTATGTGCATATACTGACTTAGATTGGGTAGGAGATACTGATGACTGGAAGAGAACTTCTGGTGGAGATTTCTTTCTTTGAAAGAAACTGGTTTCATGGATTAGCAAAAAATAGTCATGCATTTCTTTATCTATTGTAGAAGTTGAGTATGTTGTAGCAACAACTAATTGCACTCAGGTCTTGTGGATGAAGCAAATGTTGAAGGATATCAGGGTAAATTGTAGTGAATAGATAGTTATCCACTATGATAACTCTATAGCTATTGACATATCTAAAAACCCAGTATTTCACTCTAAGACTAAGCATATTTAAATAAAGTATAGCTTTCTGAAGGACAAGATAGAAGAAACGAAAGTCAAATTGGTTTATGTGAACACTAAATAACAAATTGTAGACATATTTACTAAACCGCTATCTAAGGAATC
The DNA here is from genome assembly GCF_030272615.1 of Cryptomeria japonica. Classification (NCBI taxonomy): domain Eukaryota; kingdom Viridiplantae; phylum Streptophyta; class Pinopsida; order Cupressales; family Cupressaceae; genus Cryptomeria; species Cryptomeria japonica. The sequence continues at coordinate 5,141,500 of NC_081411.1, read as the reverse complement.
ATTTGAGTATTTGAGAGACAGGTTAGGGGTTTGTGTCCATCTGGTAGAGACTTGATTAATGAAGTTTGTCATTAGTTGAACATGCATTATCAGAGACATTATTCATTTTGACACTGATGAGCAGTGCTACTACTCAAGGGGAGTAGTCAGCTTTGAGATTTACATTATTGCTTTGATATTTTTGTTAGATTTCTGGCATTGATGTCAAAGGGGGAGTGAGTGATTTGAAAAATCATTCAGAACCTTACAAAGATATCATTCACAGGGGAAGATATTCAGCAGATTATTGGTTGTCTTCCATAGGGGGAGACTTGTTTGGTACTTCTTAGTACTTAGATGTTTTCCACATCTAGTGTTGCCATCAATGCCAAAGGGGGAGATTGTTGGCTTTATTGGATGAGTTTATTATGTGTTGCATTGATGTTTTTTCATTGATATAAATACTAGTTGATATGGTTGGTTACCGGTAGACAGGTTTTGGTTACCGACAGACAGGTAATGGTTACCGGTAGAAGATCTAGTGTTACCGACAGAGGAGACTATTTGTTGGACAATTCCGACATGTTTGGACATATTTTCCTTAGTTGGTATTGGTTTGGTAATTGGATGCTATCATACACTCTGGTAAACCCTTACTGACATTGGTTTAAGGCTTTACTGGCAGAGATTTCATTGAGGAATTGTGACAGGATGCATAAGTGGTGTTGGTGTGGCTTCTTCATGGATTTCAAGATGCTGAATATGTTCTTTGATCATGCTTCAACTACATGAAGACATTGCTTTGGCGTGGTGGACCCAAAATAGGTCTGGTACCTATCTAGGTTATGGATCAATATCATGCTAACATGTACTCTACACGTTACTGGGATGTTTCAGGAGGATCTATGGATTTTTTATTGTTGTTTTGGTCTTAAGCTGACATGGCATATCATTTTAATAAGGAACTATGTAATGATCTTATTGTAATATCTTTTAGGTGGCCAACCTAATTGGTTTAGGCCTTAGGGGTTGTATAAATAAGAGGTAGAAACTCTTTGTAGTGTATCATGGTTATGAAAGGTCATGGTCAAGGAATGTAATGTGCGAATATTGTAATATCATTCAGGCAGAGGAGTTGGTGGATCATTGGTGATCGAATTGGATTCTAAAGACGGTTTAGTCCTCCGATATTGAGCTTAACTAGGATTGTGACAAGGCATGGTAGATTCTATCTCTGGCAGTTCACTTTATTGGATTGTTGTCCATTTATCTTTGATGTGGTTTTAACCTCTGTAGTCAGTGAGAATCTTTTGTAATGAGCAATACGCTCTAGCCAGTGTGCCTTCTTGCATGCACTGGCCCCTCATTGTATCACACTTTCTGTAGAAGTATCATCTGACTGTGGGTAGGCTTCCGACCGTGATTTTTCCCTTTCCGAGTTTTCCACATACAAATCATGGTGTTATGTGGTATGGTTGCTTTGCATTGATTATCTGGCTAATTGTTAAATTGTATTATTTATCGGTATTTGTTCCTACCGATATATGTATGTCCTTTACCGATACTTGATTTGTTTAAGGTTGTATTATGGATTAAAAGTTATAATATGTTAACAACTGATTCACCCCCTCTCACAGTTGTTCAATGGTTATCCTAACAAGAAGATGAAGAACTTGAGCAACTTGAAGCCTTATTTGCTAGAAGAGTACCTAAAGGACCGACTAGAAGTAAGTATGAAGGAAAAGCACCTTTTAAATGTTTTGCATGTAATAAGATTGGTCATTTTGCATCTAGATGTCCTGAAAGGAATGTAAGGTTTGAGGAAAGAGTTAAGAAATATTTTAAGCCTAACCAAAACAAATATAGATTCAAGAAAAGTAAACAATGCTACATAGCAGATGGGGAAGGAGTAACTGATGACTTTAGGGATGGACCACCATAAGACTCTACTAGTGGATCCAGCAATGGAAAGGAATGGGTGTTCTATGCTTTGAAGGAAGATGAACCAGAACTGGATATCAAGAATGAAGAAAAGGCCTTGGCAGCAAAAGTTGAAGATAGTGATGAATGGGTAATTGATAGTGGATGCTCACATCATATGACTAGAGATAAAGGGAAAATTATATCATTGCAAGAATACAATGGTGGTCAAGTCAGATTTGGAGATGACAAAGCATGTATGATCAAAGGTAGAGGTATTGTTTCTCTAGATGACAAGCATAATACTGATAATGTCTATTATTTAGAAGGTTTAAAGAATAATATTTTGAGTGTTGGTCAATTGGTGGACAAGGGTTTCCAACTTCAGTTTAAAGATAGAAAATGCAAAATCATTAACAAGACTAGTTTGGAGATTGCAACCGATATTCAGATAGGAAGTGATATCATTCACTTGAACACTGGTAATAAGACATGCTTAATTGCTCATATTGACGAGAGTTGGTTATGGCATAAGAGGTTGTGTCATGTTAATTTTGATTGTATTGTTAAGATCAGTTCAACTAAGGTAGTTAGAGATATACCTAAGATTATGAATCCTCATAATCCGATATGTAAGGAATGTCAATTGGGTAAGCAAGTTATAAGGTCTTTTAAGAGAATACATCATAAATCTAACGATGTACTTGATTTGATTGACATTGACTTATGTGGTCTAGCAAGGACTAGAAGCTTTCAAGGAGATAGATATTTCATGATGATTATTGATGACTATTCTAAAATGTTGTGGGTGAATTTTCTAAGGGAGAAGTTTGAAGCTTTAGAGAAATTCAAGATCTTTAAAGCGAAGGTTGAAACTAAAACTGGATTGAAAATCAAATGTCTAAGATCAGATCAAGGAGGTGAGTTCACTTCTCATGAATTTAACAGTTATTGTGAGACAAATGGAATCAGGAGACAACTATCTGCACCTAGGACTCCTCACTAGAATAGAGTAGTGGAAAGAAAGAACATAACCATTTTGGATGCAACAAGATCTATGATGATGGAAGCCAAATTGCCTCATATCTACTAGAGAGAAGTAGTGAGTACAATAGTCTACCCATTCAACAAAGTTCACATCAAAGGTGAAATTGGTAACACCCCTTATGAACTATGGTTTGGACATACACCTACTGTTAAATATTTCAAAATTTTTGGAAGCAAATTCTATATCAAAAGAGATGATTCAATTGGAAAGTTTGATCCTAGATGTGATGAAGGGATATTTCTTGCTTACTCAACTCAAAGAAAATCATATAGATGTTATAACAAAATATTACAAAAAATTGTGGAGAATGCTAGTGTGAAAGTAGATGAGCAGTACATAAATCATTCTATATCATACGACAGGGAACTGACAGTGGAAATGACCACAACTGAACTGACAATGCCTCAACTGGTACAAGAAGCTGAGATAGTTACACCGACACAATTCAAAAATTAAACTGTGACTGATGATATGAGCAGTAAACCTAAAGTTCATAAGACACCAAAGTATGTAAGATTAAATCATTCTGAAGATCAAATCATTGGAGATAGGAACAACAGAGTTATGACTAGAAGGAAACTGGCTAATGAAGAGGTATGTCTTATTTCTCAAGTTGAACTAGAAACTATTATTAAAGATTGCAAGGATAAACATTGGTTAAAAGCTTTGGAAGATGAATTATATCAGATAGAGAAGAATGAAACTTGGACTTTAGTTCCTCGGCCTAAAAATAAGAATGTTGTTCGAACTAAATGGGTTTTTAGGAATAAACTGAATGAAGATGGTCAAGTTGTAAGAAACAAGGCTAGATTGGTTTGTTAAGGATATTCTCAAATGGAAGGAATTGATTATGGTGAGACATTTGCACCTGTAGCTAGAATTGAAGTTGTTAGACTATTTCTTGCCTATGCAGCTTATAAGAACTATAAGGTTTATCAAATGGATGTTAAATGTGCATTTTTGAATGGTGAACTTGAGGAAGAAGTATACATTAAACAATATGATGTATTTTCACTGACAGATGATAAACATATGGTTTGCAGATTGCAGAAAGATTTATATGGTTTGAAAGAGTCTCCTAGAGCTTGGTATGCAAGGTTGGATAAATATCTTTTGAAGCTTGGTTTTACTAAAGGTAGTGCTAATAGTAATTTATACTATAAGATCACTGATGATGATATTATGATTATTGAAGTATTTATTGATGATATCATTTTTGGAGGAGAAGATAAATTGTGCATGGAATTTGCTAACAATATGAAGAATGAATTTGAAATGTCCATGATTGGTGAAATGAAATTTTTCTTAGGTTTAAAGATTACTCAAACTGACAAAGACATTTTTATCTATCAAACTAAGTATCTGAGGGAATTGTTGAACAAGTTTGGTATGGTTAATTCCAAACTGGTAAGTACTCCTATGGTGACAAATGAGAAATTATCTATCAAGGATACTTCTACACCGATAAATACGACAAGGTATAAGTCTATGATTGGTGGTCTATTATATATGTAACCCAGAGAAGACCTAATATTATGAATGTAGAAAGTATTGTTTCCAGATATCAATGTAATCCTAAAGAAAATCATGAATGTGCAGTAAAGAGGATATTCCGTTATTTGAAAGGAACAAAAAAATATGGCTTATGGTATTCTAAAAATGATGATTTTACTTTATGTGCATATATTGACTCAGATTGGGTAGGTGATACTGATGAATGGAAGAGAACTTCTCGTGGAGCTTTATTTCTTGGAAAGAAACTAGTTTCATGGATCAACAAAAAATAGTCATGCATTTCTTTATCTACTGCAAAAGCTGAGTATGTTGTAGCAACAACTAATTGCACTCAAGTCTTGTGGATGAAGCAAATATTGAAGGATATCAGGGTAAATTGTAACAAATCGATAGTTAACTACTATGATAACTCTGCAGCTATTGACATGTCTAAAAATCTAGTATTTCACTCTAAGGCTAAGCATATATCAATAAAGTATAACTTTCTGAAGGACAAGGTAGAAGGAAAGGAAGACAAATTGGTTTATGTGAACACTAAAGAACAGATTGCAGATATATTCACTAAACCACTGTCTAAAGAATCATTTGAGTATTTAAGAGACAGGTTAGGGGTTTTTGCCCCTTCAACAGAGACTTGATTGATGCAGTTTTGTCATCAATCCGACATGCATTCTCAGAAAATATTATTTATTTTGGCACTGATGAGTGGTGCTACTACTTAGGGGGAGTAGTCAACTTTGATATTTACATTATTTCTTTGATATTTTTGTTAGATTTCTCGCATTGATGTCAAAGGGGGAGATATATTGATGTTAAAAAAAAAAAAAGGAGTTGTATACATTAGGGGGAGATATTTATTCAAAACTTTACAAAGATATCATTCACATAGACTCTTGTTTGTCCTCCATTGTTAGGCCCAATATGCAAAGCTAATGTACTGAGAGGGGAGGGGTGAATCAGTACTTCAAATCCTTTTAACAACAATATCTTTACTATTATGCATAAACCAAAAATTGTTGTAACATAACATAAAGCTAAAAAAATAAGTAACAATTATACATGATTCACTCCATAACACATATATTTTGGTTACATAGAAACTCTTGGTTAGAGAGAAAAACTTTGGTGGGGATGGCACCCACAACTTCTCTACTGCAATAATAAAGGGTGCTCAATTAGAGCTGCATGTTTAGCTATTTTTGATAGCTTACCCTATTAGGAGTATAAAGATCTATTAGATCTACCTTGCTAAAGGATTTTACAACACTTAATCTAAATGATGCACCTGGTTAGAGGCTTTACAATTTATAGACTTGTTTAGAGTCTTTTACCCTGTTAAAGGTTTCTCTTACAACTTCAAAAATGTTCAATAAAATCTTTACAACTATCTACAACTTTATATCAGGAATGTTATAGCAAATTCTATGTGCTCAAAATATGACTACCTTGCCTATAGCATACCTCGATAATCCATAAAGTAACTCGGTAAACCCTTCTGTTTACTCTATCCTTTAACTGTTCTCTGAAATCCTTCTTGATGACCTCTATGTCTCTATAATAGTCATAACACTTAGTGCTTTCTCATGCATTGCACATGTCTTCCTTCATACACTTGTGTATATCCTTGTCTCTCTTATACACTATATTTGTAACCCTAAATTCATGCTGTATAAATAGATCTCTTATGTCGGTGATCTGATTCATTGCTTTGATCTTACAAACATGATTCCTCAAATGAATAACTATACAAAATATTTCATTGGTTAGATGATCTCAAAATCATACACAATCTTTAAGTGCAATTTCCAATGTGATAATGGTTTTATGTTCCTCGATCTTGTAACATGTTTTCATATGTGTGTCCAGGTTCAATGAATCTAGTAACACGTTTAACTCGGTGTATATCAAATCGGTGTATTATCTTTACTGCTCGGTAGACAGCTCGGTGCATACTGGGCTCTGTGACTACTTTCTTTTATAACTGACTAGACAGTGCATACTGATTGCATGATTCAGTAGTGATACCGACTAGAGTATATAGTATGACTTTGGATATAAAAACTAATGGCAACTTGATAAGTAGTAACAATCTCCCCTTTTGACATTAGTTGAGATGTTTGACGAAACTACTTTCAAAGTAATAATCACCAAAATCTATATACTTTACAAAATTTGACTAAACTGGCAGTATATACATTAGTTAATGAAAAATAGTATATTCTGATATACTCCCCTTATCATTATATTGTACAAAACTCTGAAAACTCTGATTTTTTTATGCTCGGTTCTATTTTGTTCTGTTCACTGCACTTGGATATTCTGTTATGTTCTATATACTCTGCTCGGTATACTCCCCCTGTATACTACACTCCTTGAGTTTGATACTTTGATACTTTGAATTTGAAATAGTATATCACTCCCCCTTTTTGACAAACATCAAAATTTAGTTACCACTCAGTGGGGGCAACTGGTCAAAAATGGATTTAGACTTGGTCCATGCTTCGGTGAGAGCCATAGAGAGGGCATCCTTTACACTGTCTATTAAAGAATTTTGTGCTTGAATATCAGCCAATAATGATATTAAGCCATTTAAAGTGCTTTCCTCTTGTGTAGTAGATAGGCGTGTGGATCGGTTGATTTGTTCTTGGATGGATGAAAGATGAGGAAGGAATAATGTCTGGAGTGTCAATATATCCATCCTGATCTTGTGTTCTTCATTTCTTAGTTCCAATTGTTGAGCCATGAGCTGTTGAAGCTTGGTATAAAAATTTTGAACTGAATTGGGCTCTAGGGTCAACTTATTTGAGAGATCGGTGATCTCTTTCTCAATAGCTTCAATTTTATTTTTGATGTCTTTAATGAATACAAAAAATGTACAGAGTTTCTGAAATAAATAAAGAATGTGCTTGAGTTGAGGGGACAACTCAGCAATAAATTTGACAAGTTTGACTTTGCCAATAGCTATATCTTTCTGTACCTCTTCTATCATTTTAGTAGTGAGCTCCTTGTCTTTTAGCTTGCTCAAATACTTAGATGCATCAACTCTGAATGTTTCTATTTGATTAAGGAGTTCATCTAGTTGAATATGGATGGATGCATTGGTTGACACTGTAGCTATAGGTAGCATATCTAATAACAGTGTCTTGACCTTCTGAAGTACTTTATTCTTCTGTTGTATGGCCATCTATTTTTCTTGTTCAGACTTAGCTTTGCATAGTTCACTGAAATCAATGAGTGCTTGCCCCTTTAATTTTGATATATCAACATTGGGCAACACTATTGGTTTTGACAAATCAACTTTGAAACTATGCTTTTTCACCTTCTTCTCTTTACCTTTCACCGATTGAACTACGACAATGGCTTGTGAGGCTTGATGACCCTCAGTAGGTTTCTCGATAGAGGCAACACTTTGGTCAGTTTCTTTAGCCTCTGTAGTGTCTTTTGGTGTCTCGGTGCTTGGTGTCTCAGTTGCAACATTGTCAGTGCTAGCAAGTACTTGAGATGTCTGCTCTTGAGTAGTATCTTCTCCTACTGTAGACTTGTGACCTTCAATGCCTTGATCTGTATCCTAAGGGGCTTTGGTTGAGACAAGCTGATTTATCGGTGGATAAGGCTGAACTTGTTCTAAAACAGATTCACTAGATACAAGTTTTGCATATGCATTGCCTTCTATCATCTCCTATTCTGGTGCCTCTGCATCCATGATATCTTCATCTATTTGAATGGTGTCAACAGGGTCTAGCTTGGTGACATCAGGATCTCTCTCAGTGACATCAACTATTTCAATTGCAGCTTGTTCACCAATATCCTTAAGTTGAAAGATTTGTTGCCACTATTCTTTTGTTTCATTCTCCACTTCAATATATAGGCCATTCATCAATTTCAAGGCCTTGTGCTTGACTAAGAATTGAGTCTGGTAGTTTTTTAGGTGATCCTTGATTTCATCTACTGACATGTTAGGAAAGAGATGTACAAGACTTCTTTCTCTGATCTATTTTTCCGAGTCCAGGGCATATTGCCACCTGTTATCAATATGTGCATATAATTCTTTTGGAATAGAATTAACTATTTCTAATGGGACCAGTCTGAATTTAAGAAGTGTGCAGATGACAGCTTCTTCTATTAGTCTCTTTTCATTAGCATTCTTGGTCTCATACTTAACAAATCTAAATGATCCAAATCCACCATATTCCTTCAGATTAGTACAAAAATTTTCAACACTATGTACATCTACCTTCTTGCTCTTGACAATCTGAAGTTTGCTTGTATCCACAGATTCGGTATCACTAGACTCTTTTGACAAAATGAGTCTCTGAGTAGATTTCTTATAGGTTTTATTTACCTTGGGTGTGGCAACAGTCTTTGGTTTCTTACTTGGTGAGGTTGTAGATGCTTTGGTGTTTGGTCTCTTTGCAGGAGGAGTCGGTGAGGCCTTTGATGTGTCCATCTTCTTTCTTTTCAACACTTTTCCTTTAGGCAATTCGGTGCTCAGTGTTATAGCTGCCTCTTGAGCTTCAGTTTCCTCTTCGGTAATGGCTAAGTGCCTTTGACAGGTGTGGAGGAAGATTCTTCTCTGAATTTCTCTGATAATGCCTTTATCATCTTTTTGGCCTTTCTTGTAGCTTTGGGTACTACAATGCTCATTTTTACTTTTTCCTTTACTTCTTCATAGGTTCCATACCTCAGCTTGGTAGCATGCCTTGGTAATGCAAGAAATGAATCAATTTGCTATTGTGTGATGTCAAAATCAATCTCGTAACCCATAGGTGGTAAAGGTTGAGTTCTTGGTTCCATAGCATTCACATAACAGTAATCAGTGTCTACCTCAAAACATATATCATCTTTGTATTTCTCCACTAGCTAGGGTGGAATCTGGTACCTGTTATGCATCTTATCTTGAAACTTGCTGAAATAATCATCCATTATATCATTGAAATTATCACCTAGCTTCTTGATTAGGTCATTGATTTGATGGGTGATTGGTCAGTGTAGTTCCCAAACAACTTTACCGACTGATGGAAAGAATTTTTCAAAGTAGAAAAACATGCATACAAGAAGTGAACCAAAATTTAGTGTATTAGCTGAGCTGTTCTTCTTTGGCTTCCTTATTGTGTTCAGATTCTCAAACAGGTTCTTCAATAACACCTCACATAAGTCAATTTTCATTCCCTTTTTCACAATTTTATAATCTAAGTCAACTACTATGCAGGGTACACTATTTTCCCTTGCCGATTGGAAGAAACAGTAACCAATTACTCTAATGGCAAACTTAAGTTCCGCATCAGTGACATTGTTCAATTTCAGTCCTCTATAATATGGTTCTACTCTAGTTAAACTAATCAATTCCTTTTGTGATATCATCTTTTGAGCTCGGGCATGATCATAAATAGGATAACCGGTGATCACATGAATGATTTCCTTGCTGATTTTAAACGGTTTCTCTTCTAGCCACATGAAATCATCATGAACTCTGCTCAGAACAAACTTGACCCACCGGGGTTTGAACACATGGGGATAGGCTAGGACTTCAGTTAATCCCTTGATCTTGATATGCTCAAACTTGCTATCCAATTTACCATCGGTGCACAATTCATCATATGTGTCTTTGATTTCAATATGATCGAGTTCTTCAATACGACATTTGGTGAAGAATCTCACATCTTCGACTAATAGGACATGATCCAGGATGAGTGAAAAAGTGGTTTTGTCATCCAGTTCAGATGCAACTTTGGGAGTCAAAGAGTATTTTAGTGAGGGCTTTTCTACATTCTTAACAACAATGGGATCTTGGATCTTAGGTACCATTTGTAAATTTCAGATAAAAACTAGCAGAAGATCCTTAGGGTTTGATGGTTTTCAAATGACAGACGCTTCACACTTAGCAGATAATGAGAACTTGATAAGATCAGCAAACCAACTTAACAGTGCAATGAGATTGATGTAAATACCTTAAAATTTTCTTTGTAAGAGGTTTGATCGCCTTGAAATTGCTTTCTCTGTTCTCTTGAAAACTTGGTGAGTGAAAATGATCGCAAAAATGATTTTAAGTACACAATATACCTTATTGGGCTCCGTGTAGGTTAGGTCAAAACATTAAATGGACTCGGTTCCACTTAAACTTTCTTTCCTTTTTGTACTTTAACTAAGTAACCAAACTTCCTTCATGTACTGACTTGACAGGCTTCTTGTATTCACCGACTTGACAGGTTTCCTGTATAGTGCTCTAAAAGACTTTGATAGAATTTCAAACTTACTAATACATCTTAACTATGTAGATTTTGAATTAAGTACATAATAAAGTAGGAACTGTTAAGATTTAACCTTGAGAGAATGCAGTCCCTTCATACCTTTACCGATTAATTTGGAATAGGTGCACCTAACTCGGTAGGTAAGGTGCTTTCTTCATTTGACACAATTTCCTTCTTTTTCCAAATCATCTTTAATTTTCATTTTATTTCCTTAGTGTCTTCTCTAGGTTGATCTCTGCAATCTCCAACCAAGTGTCCAACTTTGTGACAATGAAAACATGCCATACCAGGATTTCTCCATGATCTTCTGTTGTTCATTCCAAACCTTGTAAAACAATCAGCACTTATATGTCCATATCTTCCACAACATTCACACCATATCCTTGTATTGTAATCCCATGGTATTGCTGCATATTGTCAGTAAGGATCTGTGTGAGTTTGGTAACCTCTAGTGTTTGCTCGGTCTGCAGACCACATGTAGTTCTTTTGCTTAAACCAATACTTCTTGGTACTATGTCCATATCTATTGCAGTTTTTATAAAACCCTTTGAATTTTGCCTTTTGATAATTGTTAACAGACTTTGTCCTACATTGGTTAAATGTGTGACCATATTTATTGCAATTGTAACAATAACCATTGGACTTAGTGACATTCAGTTGCTTACCTTTTCTGATTTGACACATGTTGGTAGTATGACCTTGATTTCCACAATAGTTGCAAATAGGTTTCTTTCTTTTGATGTTCTTCTTGATTCCAGCTTGCTTTGATGATTCTCCTCTCTCGATAGTACAGATTCCCTTCTCGATAGAGTCTTTTCCTTTGTAATCGAGTCCTGCATCTTTGTTGGGTCTTCTTGTATTCAGTTGCTCATCCAACATCTTTGATGCTTCATAACTCTTTTTCAGTGGTTCTTTGGATTTTTTCTCTATTTCAAGTTCATTGGTCAACCTTGATACTTCAAGTTTTAATGCTTGATTCTCATCATCTTTTAGATTTGCTTCATGATGTGTATAACCTAGTTGATCTGACATATTTTGTTGAATCCCAGTCAACCTTATGATTTCATCATTCTTATCAGATACTAAAGCTTCAAGTTGTTGTTTCTCTCTTTCTAGATCTCTTACTTTATCCTTGGTTTTCCTCAATGCATCAAGATTTTCAGTCATCTGTGTGCTGAAATGTTCATGTTCTTTTTTCATTGCTTTTAGTTGATCAGCCAGTGCTTTGTTCTTTTCTTTCAATTCTCCAATCATTTCTTTAGTCTCTTCAGACATACTATTCTCAGATGATGTCTCAATTTGTTCCACTAACTCTTGAGAGTCCTACAGATCATCAGATAATCTTCTTCTCACTTTCAGAGATTTTTGCATTTGCCTTTGCATGTCTGCAATCACTTGATTAGCATGATCTAGCTCTTCTTGCAGATACATAGTCTTACGAGATTGTTTATAGCCTTCCATTGATAAGATCTTTCTCTTTAGGTAGTTAAACCCTTTTCCAAGATTCAAGCTCTGATACCAATTGTTAGGCCCAATATGGAAAGCTAATGTGCTAAGAGGGGAGGGGTAAATTAGTACTTCAAATCGTTTTAACAACAATATCTTTACTGTTATGCATAAACCAAAAATTGTTGTAACATAACATAAAGCTAAAAAAAATAAGTAACGATCATACATGATTCACTCCATAGCACATATATTTTGGTTACGTAGAAACTCTTGGTTAGAGAGAAAAACTATGGTGGGGATGACAGCAATAACTTCACTACTGCAATAATAAAGGGTGCTCAGTTAGAGCTACATGTTTAGCTATTTCTAATAGATTACCCTATTAGGAGTATCAAGATCTATTAGATCTACCTTGCTAAAGGATTTTACAACACTTAATCTAAATGATGCACCTGGTTAGAGGCTTTACAATTTATAGACTTGTTTAGAGTCTTTTACCCTGTTAAAGGTTTCTCTTACAACTTCAAAAATGTTCAATAAAATCTTTACAACTATCTGCAACTTTACATCAGGAATGTTATAGCAGATTCTATGTGCTCAAAATATGACTACCTTTCCTATTGCATACCTCGGTAATCCATAAAGTAACTCGATAAACCATTCTATTTACTCTGTTCTTTAACTGTTCTCTGAAATCCTTCTCGGTGAAATCTGTGTCTCTGTAACAGTCATAACACTTAGTGCTTTCTCATGCATTGCACATGTCTTCCTTCATACACTTGTGTATATACTTGTCTCTCTTATAAACTATATTTCTAACCCTGAATTCATGCTGTATAAATAGATCTCTTATGTCGGTGATCTGATTCATTGCTTCAATCTTACAAACATGATTCCTCGAATGAATAACTATACAAAATATTTTATAGGTTAGATGATCTCAAAATCATACACAATCTTTAAGTGCAATTTCCAATGTTATAACAGTTCTATGTTCCTCGATCTTGTAACACATTTTCATATGTGTGTCCAGGTTCAATGAATCTGGTAACACGTTTAACTCAGTGTATTATCTTTACTGCTCAGTAGACATAGAATGGTACTCGGTAGATAGCTCGGTGCATACTAGGCTCTGTGACTAATTTCTTCTATAACTGACTAGACTATGCATACCGACTGCATGATTCGGTAGTGATAACCGACTAGAGTATATAGTATGACTTTGGATATAAAAACTAATGGCAACTTGATAAGTAGTAACATCCACAGGGGGAGACTTGTTTGGCATTTCTTGGTACTTAGATGTTTTTCACATCTAGTGTTGCCATCAATGCCAAAGGGGGAGATTGTTGGCATTATGGATGAATTGATTATGTGTTGCATTGATGTTTTGTCATTGATGTCAACACTAGCTATTATGGAAGGTTACCGATAGACAGGTTTTTGTTACTAGTAGAAGATATAGTGTTACTAGCAAAAGAGATTATCTGTTGGACACTTCTGACATGTTTGGATCAATGGAGTATGTCTGATTTAATGGGTTACATGTTCCTGTAGTATGTTCTAGTCAGTTGTATTGACTTGGTAATCAGATGCTATCAAACATTCTTGTAAACCCTTCCCGACATTGGTTTAAGATTTTACCGGCAAAGATTTCACTGAGGAATCTTGATAGGATGCATAAGTGGTGTTGGTGCGGCTTGTAAATGGATTTTAGGATGCTAAAGATGTTCTTTGATCATGCTTCAATTGCTTGAAGACATTGCTTTAGCGTGGTGGACCCAGAATAGGTCCAGTGCCTATCTAGGTTATGGACCAGATCATGATAATGTGTACTCTACACATTACCGGGATGTTTCAGGTTGATTTATGGATTTGTAATTGTTGTTTTGGTCTTAAGCTGACATGGCATATCATTGTAAAAAGGATTTATGTAATGATCTTATTGTAATATCTTTTAGGTGACCGAACTAGTTGGATTAGGTCTTAGGGTTAGTATAAAATTATGTAAGATCTCATTGTAGATTGTGGAAAAAGGAATGTAATGTGAAAATATTGTAATATCATTCAGGCAGAGGTTTGGGTTGATCATTGAGGATAGAATTGGATTAAGGAAGAGGTCAAAGGCCTTCGGTATTGAGCTTAATTGGGACTGTAATCAGGCATGGTATATTCTATCTCTGGCAGTTCACTCTATTGGATTGTTGTTCATTTATCTTGAGGTGGTTTTAACCTCTGCAGTCAGTGAGACTCTTTTGTAATGAGCAGTACACTCTAGGCAATGTGCCTTCCTACATGTGCAGCCCCCTCATTGTATCACATAGTTTTTGTAGAATTATCATCTGACTGTGGGTAGGCTTTCCACCGTGGTTTTTCCCTTTCTGAGTTTTCCACGTACAAATCATGGTTTTATGTGGTATGGTTGCTTTAAATTGATTTTCTATTTAATTGTTGAGTAACATTGTTTACAGGTATCTATGTCTACTAGCATCTGTTTCTTTTTTATCGGTATTTAAATATTTATGTGCTTCGGTTTAAGGTTTTATTGTGGATTAAATGTTATAATTTGTTAATTGATTCACCCCCCCACACTTAGTTGTTCACTAGCTATCCTAATAGATGCAAGACCGCTCATAGACTAGGGATGTTCCTGCATCACCAACTGATGTCTCCAAAGTGACCCTTATGAGTAGCCAACTTCAATATTCAAGGGTTTGGATCAGTGGCCAACTTGATAGGATAATAACTAGGGATAAGGAGCTAGTTATATCCTCTACACTTTAGGCTCAACAAGACCTAAGCAGGTGTACCTGATAATACTTAAGGATTTAACAAACTGTATGTCGAAAATGTGGTGTCAACCTATAGGACGAGGAAACAATTCAAACACACACATGAAACATTGCATTAGAGGTTAGAAATCAATCAAAACAAATTAAATGAATCCAAACTCTTTAAATCATTCCATGCTCCTCTGTCTCCAAAGATCTTCAAGATTCAAGGTGGCTCTTAGCTCAGAAGAGCACTTGATTCTTTAAGATGACAACCTAAAGAGTGAGATTTAAATGATTCTAAGATCTAAATGGAATGCAACCAAGATCCTAGTGATGATTTAGATATGAAACTAGATGATGATAGGATGCAAGATATTGATATGAAGATTAAACTAGTATGAAAATGATACTAAGATGAAGTTAACATGATATATCTAAGATTATAATGCTATCAAAATGATCTAACATGATATTCTATCAAAGAGAGATAATATGCTTAATGTTATGAGACTATAAGTTTGATGCACAAAGACTTGATTTTTTTGAAGGAATGGGCTCTATTTATAGGGAAAATAGGGCAATGGATGGTCAAGATTGGATGATCTTATCAAGGGTTAGGATTGAAAGTTAATCAATCCATGTTTACAATTCTCACCAATGAAATGGTGACAATTGTCAACAAGAGACTGCTTGAGAGGAGATGTAAGAAGCATTAAATGCTTGAGAAGACATGATGGTTACCTTAGAAGGTAAGGGTTAAGGTTAGGTTAGGGTTATCCATTGGATAAATATTTTACCCAAAGGATAAACTCTTGTGCAAGGGTTAAAGGATTAACCATGGTCAAAGCAATGAATGCTTGATGAGACCCCTAGGTTAGATGAGGGTTGAGTTAGGCCAAAAGTCTCTAACCATGTAAGAAGGTTGAGTTAACCATTAATGGTTTGGAAGACTTTCAAGGTTAACTTGTTGAAGACATAAAGACTTTAATGGTTTTCAAAGACTTTAAGGGTTTGAGAAGTGACTTCCCTTTGCTTAGGGATTGACAATATTTAGGAGATGGGTTAGGCTAATTTAGAAGTGATTAGAAGAATCTAGAAGGGGGTTTAGGAGACAAGTGGGAGATGTAGGATTTTGCAAGTGGTTGGAGAAAATAGAATTTAATTAAAATAAAATTAACTTATTTCATTGTGGTTGCAACTTGCATTTGTAGGATTTTGCAAGTGGGGGGATTTTTAAACAAATTTAAATTTATTTAAATGCAAATGCGATTTTAATTAAATGTAGATTTAATTAAAATGGGAAAGGGGATAAATTGATAAATTTAATTAAATGTGAATTTAATTAAAATGGCTAGAGGGAGGTATTTAATTAAATGGGTTAGAAGGGGGATTTAATTAAATGTGAATTTAATTAAATGTCTTAGATAGAAGAATGGTATATTAATTAAATCTTAATTTAATTAATATGAAGAATTAAGAATAATTAAATGAATGAAATTCACTTAATTGATTGTGAAACTTTTAGGTGTCTACATTTTGCCCCTCTTTGAGTTAACGTGTGACCACATGTTGATTCAAAGAAAATCTTGCTGGATATGATGCTTGTGTTGAAATGTCAATATGATGCCCTATATTTGATGAACGATATTGATGATGCTCCAGATATGAAGAATTGATTTGATATGAAAATTTGATATGAAATTGATATGAAATTGATGTCGAGATTTGATACAATAATGCCCCCTCGGGAGATCATTTGTGCACTAAAGGCATGAATGATCTCTCTAAAGAAGAAGAATGATATTTGAAAGATAGAAGAGTGGATAGTGATGGCATGCATGAGCTTGATAAGATTGATTATATTGATTGGATTGAGATCAAGTCTAGTTTCAGGTATGACACCTCCTATATAAGACATGGATGATCGAGTGTCTAGTTTCAGGAATGATATCGCCTGTATAAGACATGGAGGATCGAGCATCTGGTTTCAGGAATGATACCACCTGTATAAGACATGGATGATCGGGCATCTGTTTTCAGGAATGATATATCCTGTATAAGACCGATCAAAATGCCTGGTTTCAGGAACGATACATCTTGTATAAGAGCTGATCAAAACATCTGGTTTCAGGAATGATATATCCTATATAAGAATTGATCAAAACATCTAGTTTCAGGAAAGATACATCATGTATAAGACATGATAGAAGATAGTTTGGAATAATGATAGAAGATAGTTTGGAAGAATGATGAAGATATGAAAGTGAAGAAAGATTCCATGAGGATGTGATAGATATGCATGTGAGGGATGCAATGGTGACTGATATGCATTATGTTTTGATATGAGATTCTATGACAATGATGTGATGCTTAGATAAATACTCTTGATTTTGATTATGATGTGAATGTATGATTCATGATTTTGATCAGAAAAATGTGATGATGCATTGCTTTGATTACTTTGATTTATGAGATGTGAGATGTTTATGATAATGAAATGATACTAATGCAAGATTAAAATGATATGCAACCTAATGCAAGATTAAGATGATAATGATGTGCACCTAATACAAAGCTTAATATGCATTCTCGTTCTCAATGTTGCCATCTATTGTGATCAAAGTGCCAGTGCTTCCTTTGTTTTCATCATCAAGCCTTGATTTGTTGAAAGTTGATACAAGCATCATGGTATATTTTAACCATACCAACTTGAGTATAACTTACATGGATTTTGACATTGCAAGACAACACAAGCATCAAGGTATAATTGAACCAGGATGACCTGAGTGTTGCTTGCGTAAACAGACAAGAGTTAACCTTTGTCCCATACAAATCCGAAATGTCCTCAGTGATATGTTACCTGATCACGTCGTAAGAAAAATTTGTATGGTAAAAGACTTCACTCACAAATAGAAGACAAATAAAATATCACATTCCTTCCTTGCTTCTCTAGTCGTAAGATATCCTTGAGTCACTTAGGAGATATGATAAGCAAAAATTAACAACCATAAGTAAGCATGCATGCTATTTGGAATATATTCTTGTCAAATAAAACATCTTGCAAATAGATCTTTGTTTAGTTGAAATCAGTTCAAGTCCATGATGTTTATCCTTCTTGCATTGTCGTTTGTCATTTGTTGGTTGTTTTGATCCTTGTTGTCTTGCTACGTGTTTGGTCTGATGTTGAAAATCTTGAAGGTGAGATGCCCCCAGCGAGGTCAAGATTTTGCCCCTTGCTAGGAATACTACTTCAATATGGATATGTACATTGATCACCAATCCAGGTGGGATATGATTTGGATAACTGATTCATATAGACCAAGGATAGTGAGTACGCTAAGTATGTCCAAGATTGATAAGCATTTGTGAATTTCTGGTGATGTCTCAGATGGGTGGATATGATATGTACAATATAATTTGTGAAACATGTACTGCCATCAATTGATAAAGATAAGGCTAACTAGAAGAAAATATAGTAGTCATACTGATCTATGTCATTGTTTTGATTTGTTCGATGATTGATAGGAATGTCTGGTTTCAAAGAGTGAGTACCCCATATAAGACCGATCTGTCTGGTTTCGAGTGTACCTATCTCTGTATAAGACATGTTGATTTTGATGTTGATAGATGGATTGATTATCAAGACTCGATGATTGATAGGAATGTCTGGTTTCAAACAAAGAGTACCCCATATAAGACCGATCTGTCTAGTTTCGGGTGCACCTATCCTTGTATAAGACATGTTTGATGTCGATGTTGACTTCGAGTAATTAATTGATTAACAAGACACGTGATCAGTTTGATTGCAGACTTTGAGATTTTTCTTGTTGTTGAATTGATTTGATGGATGGTACATACGTTCATGTTTTTTTTTTGTTTTTTTTTCTCAATTTTTATTTGATTTTGTCAATTTTTTTGATTTTTAGTTTTGGGATATTTTGATTTTTTTTTAGTTTTTGGATATTTCGATTTTTTTTAGTTTTTGTATATTTTGATTTTTTGGATTATTTTGATTTTTTGGATTTTTTGGATTATTTTAATTTTTTGGATTTTTTGGATTAGAAGAAAGATGTATTTGGTTGCCCCAATGTATAGCAAGATAAGGAATATTATGAATGGATGACTGAACCATTGAGGTGGAAATGGATTTTTTGTCCATAGTTTTGATCAATGATGGAAAAGGGGATATGGATTAGAGATAGGATATGGATAGCACTGGATGATGGAAGAAATGAATAGATAGGATAGATGGTATGAATTAGAGGATATTGATTAGAGGATATGGATGAGGTGAAGCAAGATCATAGATAGCACTGGATGATAGAAGCAATGAACAGATAGGATAGATGGATATGGATTAGAGGATATGGATCAGGTGAAGAAAGATCAGAGATATCATTGGATGATAGAAGACATGAATAGATAGGATAGATAGTATGGATAAAGTGAAGCAAGATCATAGATAGCATTGGATGATAGAAGCAATGAACAAATAGGATAGATGGATATGGATTAGAGGATATGGATCAGGTGAAGCAAGATCATAGATAGCATTGGATGATAGAAGATATGAATAGATAGGATATATAGTATGGATAAAGTGAAGCAAGATCGTAGATAGCATTGGATGATAGAAGATATGAATAGATAGGATAGATGGATATGGATTAGAGGATATGGATCAGGTGAAGCAAGATCGTAGATAGCATTGGATGATAGAAGATATGAATAGATAGGATAGATACTATGGATAAGAGGATATGGATGAAGTGAAGCAAGAATAGAGTGGATGAACTTTGCCCCCAAGCATAGAGGTTTCCATTTGCAAAGAGGTGATATGTAAGATTGTCACAACATTTTGCACCATCTAAATAAGTGTTCTTGAACTTTTCAAAGATAGAGACCCAACCCACACTTAGAACCTCTAGAAAATTCAACTAAAGATTTCTAGCAACTAGGAAGCAGACTCAAAAGGGAAGAAGAATTTCAAATTGGATCAAGGTACTTAGTTTTTGATTACCCATGTGTGTGCAAGTGGGTTCATTCTGGCTCATATGGTCATTGTAATCTTCAAAATCCAACATGGCTAGCTACATGAGTTACCTTGACTTCAAAAGCATCCTGGATAGAACCTCGCTGCCAGCGAGCGTCCATAGCCCTGATGAGGTTATCGTTGTAATCTCACAAATATTGCTTCATTGCCAGCCAGGCATCCATAGCCTCGATGGAGTTACTTGCATGTTCCCATAACCAAGCATTTTGATATTACATTTCATTGCATTTTGCTTTGCTTGATATTCATTTTCTTTTGCTCATGCTTTTGATCTTTTGATATTTCTTTTTGCTCTTTATTTTTCTTGCATTGGCTTGTAAGTGATGAAACTTACATGGGTTTGATAATTACAGTGGCACTAAAGCAATATTTTAGATTTTTCACTAGCCATGTCTTCAATTTAAGAGATCACAATGATTTAGAGCAATCTATTAAGCGTATGAGATATAGTAATCAAAAGATGTTAGTACCAAGATACGATAAGTGGTTCTTTTCTGGATTGAGTGTGTATCCCAACCAAAAGAAAATGTTAAAGAGGAACAACCTCAGATTCTGAAGCATTTCATGAATAGATATCTAGGAAAAGGAATGAACATTAGATTCAAGCATGGGCAAGTATGTGACAAAATGACACAAATGCCTATTTCATAGATGATGAATTTATGTGAAGGATTGAATGATAGGGATTGAAAGATAGAAAAGAGGTGTTGGATAATAGATAGAATGTTTGAAGATTTGTGTGAGGATAGATAGAAATGCATTCAGGATGAGTGTTGGTACTTGAGAAGTGTTGAAGAGATGGAGGAAAATTGAATTTTGAGACATAAGGACCCAAAATAGATAAAGAAAATGATAGAAGAATAGTTTCAGAAAGATGTTTAGATAGATGGTTGAAGGATAGTCAAAGATGGGTTCCTTTGTTGATCTTGCTTATGGATGATTTGAGGTGATGGATTGGTGATGGAGGGAGGTAAGGACCCAAGATGGATGGAAGGGATGAAGAGTTTGATTGTGGAATGAAAGGACCTAAGATAGATTTGGAGGGTGAAGAGATTGATTTTGGAATAAAAGGACCTAAGATAGATTTGGAGGGTGAAGAGACTAAATTTGGAATGAAAGGACCTAAGATAGATTTGGAGGAAGAAAGGATTCCTTGATCTTGATCTTGACTTGGAGTAGGATCATTTGAGTTTGTGCTTTCCTCTTGATTTTGAATTAGATTAGTGGAGGAGATGGAAGGTATATCATACTCTTTCTTAGGAGATGGATGTTGAATGGGACTCTTCTCTTGAGATAAAAGGGGATCATCATAAGATTCTTGATAGGTGGGATCTTGATAAAAAATGGGATTAGATTGGAGAGCCATGATATCTTGATCTTGATTTAGGTTAGGACTCATTTCCTTTGATTGAGTTTCCCTTTTTCTTTGTTTGATGATGAATGGTCATATGAGTGATCAAAGTTGATGTTTTTGATAGGTTGACATAGATAAATTTACTCCTTTTGATAAGGGTCCTAGGACTAGGTTGTCTCTTCTTTAACTTAGTTTTGTGATGAAGACTTGTTCATCTCAAAATATGAGTGGTCATACATGAATGATCAATGGTTTCCTTTGATGTTTGGATTGAGATACTTCGTTTGGAAACTTAGGTCTACTTTTTTCAAATGAAGGTTTAGATGCCCCCTCATGACAAAGTGTGTCAAATGATATGGATAAAGTCTCCTGATATGGAAACTTGATTTGACAACTTAAGGTTTAAACGTGGTATGTTGTTTGTTTGATAGAATACGTTGGATGGTGGACCTTTTGATCAGTGTGATGATGTAACTTGATTTTGATAGGAAAAAAGTGTTATCTTTAGATAGTTTTGGACTTGACAACTTTTGTTCTAAGACTGACTTGTTTGATTTGGAAATGATTTCTCTGGTGTTGCTGATTTGATTTCTTGTGACCGTCTTTGATATTGGACCTGAAAGGATACTCAAGAAGTTTGATAAATTTTTCCAGAAAGGCTTGTTTTGCTCTCTGGTTTCTTGAGTTTTGACCATGCGCTAAGCCAGAGACTACATGCGTTAAAGAATGATCCAAATGCGCTACAGGAAGACCCCGATGCACTAAGCTGCCTTTGCTATGCACTAACTTGGATTGTTTGATTTTGACTACTTTGGATGGATTACGCGCTGATATGCTCTGATTACGCACTATTGTTTGAGCTCAAAGCTCTATGGTATGTCTTGGATGTGCTACGCTTATGTCTAAATGCTCTAGACTGATGCTAACAAGCGCTACTAGATATTTCACCAGTATGATACTAGTTATGCGCTATTTTGACTGATGAAAGTGCTAAGATTCAGCTTGTATGCGCTAGATAATTTTCCAGATGCACTAGGAAGTTGCTCCTACGTGCTAAATTGCCATGATTACTTTGTTTTTGTTGTTTTTTTGAATTTCAACAACTTGTCATTTGATGTATGATTTTGTTTTGGATACTCAAGCTTACTAAGTTGAATAGATAAACTCTTGGTCACTTGGTTTGATATTCCCCTAATTTTGTTGGATGAAATTTTTTTCTAAAGATAGTTGAAATGTTGATAACCATCTCAAAAGATGCTTTGTTGGATTTGGAAATATTCTCCACTTTATGATTTTTCCTTGTTTGAACTAACTTTTGAGTTTGATTGTTGGATACTTTGCAAGATATTTTAACATTTGTGACAAGAATACATAGCACACATGAAGACAATGGTCATCCTAATGCTAAACATTGAGTGTATGTTCTTTTGAGGATGTGTTCAAATCCCTGATGTTATCACTAGTTTGATTTACAACAAAAGACACATCAAATAGACTATTTATTCAAAGGTCATTGTCAATATCATAGCCCACTAGTCTCGATACTCTGTTAGCTCAAACAGCCTTGTCACCCCCTAGGGGGTGCCCATTTTTTCGCATTTTGCTAGAAATTAACTCAAAGTGAATTGCTTCACAGTTGAGTAGCTATCTTGGGAGATATATGGTGAGTAATCTTGGGGGTGGATTCTTCCCCACCCTTGCACTATGATATTGCCAATGTTTGACGATTGACTTAGCTCAAAGTTTCTAATGCTAAGGTTCATAATCAAGCTTCCTGTTCAGCTGTCAGTGATAAACTCCCTTAGGAGGCTTCCCAACCTTTAGAACAAAGGCTTTACGTATCTCAAGGATACTGGGGGAAGGCTAATCACTGCACACAACCGTTGAAAAGGACTTTCGTCACTTTCCACTTTTGATTATAGTGGGTTGGAACACTTGGCTTCAAAGTTGTTTCCCACTTAGGTCGTTCCCCTCACACCAGCCACAAATGGCTTTAAGAGTTGGTTTCAACCCCTCGGGAAGGCAGGCCTGCTAAAGGTTTTGAAAATGCTTGAAATGACTGGAAGCGTAAGAGTAGTCTGGCTTTTTGATCACCCAATTAAGGGGAAAGCATATACCTTCTACTTTCAAGAGAAAGCAATCAAGTTGTTCTTTTTATCCTTTGAATTCAGTGATTTTTCTAAGATTTATATGGAGATGTTGCTCCACGAAAACATGGTGTTTATTTTATTTCCTCAAATCAGTGATTATCTAATCTAGGAAAAGAACCTGGTCAACAAAGTAAACCTTCAATTGGGTCAACAAAAGAAATTGATAGAAGGGGAAGGACTTCCCTCTTTGATTGTAAACAACAAAAATTAAAGTGAGGTTCCTTTTTCTTGCAAACAAATGTAGAATGGATCCTGTAGACATATAAAAATGACCATATTCCTAAATGAATATTTTATGTTCATTTCTCTATTTAATTAAATCCAATTTAATTGAATTACTCACATTCCTCTATTTAATTAAGTAAATTACTCAATTTATTTAAATTAAATTCACTAGACCTCTTTTACCATTTAATGGAATAAATCATTTTATTCAATTAAATCCCCTATCCAATTTTTAATTAAATTCAAATTTAATTAAATAGTTTATCCTAAATTGAATAAATCTAATTTATTTAATTTCCCCAATTACAACCAAATTGAATTAAATTCATTTTATTTCAATTAAAATCTTATTATCTCTTCATCCACTTGCAAAATCCTACATCTCCCACTTGCCTCCTAATCCCTATTTCTAACCCCTTCTAGATTTTTCTAATCACTTCTAATTAGCCTAGCCCATCCCCTAAACTTTATCACATCCCTAAGCAAGGGGAGGTCACTTCTCAAACCCTCAAAGTCTTTGAAAACCCTTAAAGGCTTCAACCACTTAACTTTGAAAGTCTCCCAAACCATTAATGGTTAACTCAACCCTCTAGCATGATTAAAGAATTTCTTCTAACTCAACCTCCATGTAACCCAAGGGTCTCATCAAGAATTCACTGCTTTGACCATGGTTATCCCTTAATCCTTTGCACAAGAGTTTATCCTTTGGGTTAAAGCTTTATCCAAAGGGTAATCCTAACTTAACCTTAACCCTTACCCCCTAAGATAACCATGAGGTCTTCTCAAGCATTTAATGCTTCTTACATCTCCTCTCAACCAACCCTATGTTGCCAATTATCACCATTTCATTGGTGAAAATTGTGAACATGGATTGAGCAACTTTCAAACTCAACCCTTGATTATCTCTTTCAATCCTGGCCATCCATTGCCCTATTTTGGCGATAAATAGAGCTTTCATTCCTCCATTTTAAAATCATCCAAGTCTTTAGCATCATACCTATACTCAAATACATAGAAGCTTTAATATCTCATTTATGCTCATCATTTAGTCTCTCTTTTGAATAGGAATTAATCTAAATATGCATGTTTAGAGTATTTTCCTTATCATTTAGCTTAATCATAGACTAGTATATCATGCTAGGATAGTCTTGCTACTAACCTTGTCATCTTATAATCTAGTTTATTGCATTTGTAAGATCATGTATAGCTTAGGATACATTTCATGATAAAATCTATCAAAGCATCCCTCGTTCTTGAATTTGTCATCCCTAAAGCACTTTGCTCAGTGATCTAAGAGCAAAGAAATTGGTTTGAGGGACCTTGTGAGATAAAGAACCATGGAACCAACCTTGGGAAGCTGAGCCATACTTCATGACTCCATAGCTTGCACCAAGAAGTCATGTGGGTGTGTGGACAAGTCTCCCTAGAGCTCCATTTTTCGCATTTCAAGTTCTATTGACCCGCTTTTCTCGCATACAGATCCTTTTAAGCACCAAAGGATGGTGAGATTCTTTTTAGCCCTTGCTTTACAAAATATGGATTTGTTTTGTTCTTTTTAGGACCCAAATTAAAGATTTTCTTCCTAGAAAAGCAAGAAAAGATTCTGATTTGTGATTCGTTTTAGGTACCCAAATGAAATATGAGTTCAATTTTAAGAAAAAGAAGTTCAAATTTTAAATTAACTTATCTAAGTTTGTAAAAACTCTAACTATCTTAATGGTCTTAAAACTAAGCTCCTATCTACAATAAAATTGTTAGAATCTTGCAAAATAACAAGCAAAAAAATGTTAGATAACTGGTGGACTTCAACAAATCTAATTTCATCCTCGATTACAGATTTTATTTTTCTTGTCTCTATCTGCCTATGATGTGCTACAGAAGAAACTGTATGCGCTACAATATAACAGTGATGTGCTAAACGATGGCAGAGATGCACTATACTATTTTCAGGATGCGCTAGGACAGTTTCCGGATGCTTGATGAATGCTTGATAAGACCCCTAGGTTAGATGAGGGTTGAGTTAGGCCAAAAGTCTCTAACCATGTAAGAAGGTTGAGTTAACCATTAATGGTTTGGAAGACTTTCAAGGTTAACTTGTTGAAGACATAAAGACTTTAATGGTTTTCAAAGACTTTAAGGGTTTGAGAAGTGATTTCCCTTTGCTTGGGGATTGACAATATTTAGGAGATGGGTTAGGCTAATTTAGAAGTGATTAGAAGAATCTAGAAGGGGGTTTAGGAGACAAGTGGGAGATTTAGGATTTTGCAAGTGGATGGGGAAAATAGAATTTAATTAAAATAAAATTAACTTATTTCATTGTGGTTGCAACTTGCATTTGTAGGATTTTGAAAGTGGGGGGATTTTTAAACAAATTTAAATTTATTTAAATGCAAATGCGATTTTAATTAAATGTAGATTTAACTAAAATGGGAAAGGGGATAAATTGATAAATTTAATTAAATGTGAATTTAATTAAAATGGCTAGAGGGGGGTATTTAATTAAATGGGTTAGAAGGGGGATTTAGTTAAATGTGAATTTAATTAAATGTCTTAGATAGAAGAATGGTATATTAATTAAATCTTAATTTAATTAATAGGAAGAATTAAGAATAATTAAATGAATAAAATTCACTTAATTGATTGTGCAACTTTTAGGTGTCTACACAAACTACTCACAAGTATTACCTATATGCTGATGATTCTAATACTTCAATGTCTTGAATACAAAAGATGTCACTCAAAATTAGCTTAATTCTAGTTATATATTTTTGTTATGCATATGAGAATGAAAACATACTCTAATTCTACTCCTAATAACAAAAATGAAAGGAAATCTGATTTGAGTTTTTAATTGGTTACTGAATCATAATGAGTATGGGACTAGTGCTTTAATACTTTGGGATAGAGCCATATGTCAAATGGATTTCATGAAATACACTCGTGAATCTAGAAAACCTAGCCTAACATAAGCATTCTAATTCATCAATCCAAATCATACTTATGAGATCTCTACTACTTTCCTTAATTGTTGTAATACACTTAGAGGATTTAATTCCTTCATTAAAGGAAACTAGTAAATACACTACACATTTGTGAGATTTTCACAAAGACAAGATTACTATCCTGAATAAATAAAATCATACAATTAAAAGAAAACCACATTGGAGGAAACTTGGTGTGACATCTTCATTAAACTTGCACTAAGGTATTCAATACAATTCACATGGCATTTAAGACTGAAATTATATTATCTACATAGAGATTTTTACTAGCTATTCTACCTATCCCATACAAAAGTGAAATCTAAACCTCTTCACATCCTGAATTCCTTTTTACAACACAATGGAGTAACAAGCTTCATGCCATTTACAATCTCAAGAAGTAGTAGGTAACCGCCTAACATAAAAAAACAAACAACTTTTTAGATTTATGATAGAGGCATACATTCTCCTTCTTTTCTCTGCAAGTGATAGTTGTTATAGGTGATTTGGAATCCTTCTTTTCTCCACACAAACTTGCTTATCACTCTAGATAATCAAATAACCCTACAAACTTATTAAACTCTCATGGACATAGAACAACTTGCCAAATCCATTTAAAAAATATACATTAAATAGAGAGATCATAAACCTAAATTCTTTGAGAATGTCATAAACTTAGCCACCTAATTAGAATTAATATCCTTAGGTTGCATATCAAATTATAGTCTGATATGATTCCTTGTGTTGACATGTCCATGTCAATTACAAGTGCTAATTTGCGTTTGGACAGTACAAACAGTTAGGAGTGGGGATTTAAATCCATGGATAAAAATATTCATGGTCACCGACAAATTTTAAATCCCTTTTGATCGAGTATCAACCACTGCCATAGACAACTCACGAGCTTCACCATCATCTTTTGCTAAATAGATTGGATGCATGTCACATTATCGTAGAGGTACAGGTTAGTACAAAGCGATTACATAGAATATGTGCAAAGATATGATTAACGTTTTATTTATTTAGTCAGCTACCAGTTTCATGTTTGCAGTTTAAATAGTATTTGTTTTTGACCACTGCAATGATGCAATTTGCCATTTTTATAACCTTCAATAGTCCATTGTGACATCATAGAAGCTACTAATAATTACCTTGACTACTTCGAACTTGCGATCCAACATTGATGCAATTTGCCATTTTTATAACCTTCAATAGTCCATTGTGACATCATAGAAGCTACTAATAATTACCTTGACTACTTCAAACTTGCGATCCGACATTCTATGTAACAATTAACCTTTTATTCACCAGTCCCACCTAACACATGGCAACTCCTCATATCTTCATTGATCATGATTCATGAAATCACCCTTCCTTTTATTGATGCAATCAAACGACAAGTGACATCCTGTCGCCTCTTCACAAACTTACTCTAGACTACCAACCCCAAGTTGTGAAGATGTGATTCAACACTTGCTATGATTGCATACAGCTACGTCACTAGATCGTAACTTACTTTAGCCGCTTTCTATGATGGTTGCGAACCTATGCATTTTATAGTCCCAACACACAGTATGATGAGATTTAATCACTCCTCACAAAGGGGAGGTTACCTTCTTATTGCACAAGATGATTAATACCTATTTACCTTCGACCTCCTAAACTATTGTAGGGTGTTACAATCACTATACTCTCTTTTTTTTAGAATAAGTGTTAGCCTAACTATCTTACTTCAGAGTAGACTTTCTTCTTTACAACAAATGACAATCACAAGATACTAATATAAGCAATAATAATCGATAAAACTCCTAGTTAAACAAAAAAATAACTTGAAGACATACTACTGATTCTATACAAACTAATAAGACCTATAAGCCCAAAGTCTTATATGATATTTCTTCTATTGATTTCTGAAACTTGTATTGCAATATACATGTAGCTCAATGTCTTACACATATATCACAATCCTTTCTATTCAAAACTAATAATTTGGCAAAACACAAAGTCTACACTTAATTACCAAGGATAAATAATTGATGCACAATAAGCCACCATAATACAAAGTCTATAATACTTCACTTTAATACCTTCCAACCTAATTTATTCTCACAATGCACTATTCAATATTAAAATATCAAATGATGAGAATAAGATAAGAAAACTCCCACATACAACAAAGTGATTCCAAGATAAAGATTGGATAACAACTTTCTTTCTTTAGTGATGGAATTTGAGATTTCACTACAAGCATAAAGTCTATTACATCTCTCCAATCCGACAAAGTTTTGATGAATTATCCAAAAGATGATTATTTACAATGAGAGCTCTCCTTTATATAAAGAGAAGAGATTTGAGTAAAAATAGGAAATATACAACTAACTTGACTTATTCAATGTATAGTCCTATTTGACTTAGGACTTGAACTTTCTTTACATGAAAACTACATATGAACAAGTAGACATGTAAATTGTCAAAAAAGATGAAGGTAATTTGCAATGCTAAAACTAATACAAGAAAATAGTAAGTGTCGAGTGACACTTCTTTGTCTTCATCAAAATTATTCTTTAGAAACTACTCAAACTTATTGATGGCTTCTTTCATTGGTGACTCATTAGGTGCATTGATACTGTTAGAGTTATCTTGTATTAGTTAATAATTATTTATTTAATTATTAGTCTATTATACTCTATGCTTAAGCTACACTTAGGCATTTAATAATTATTCTAATTATTAAATACTCTTTATTCCTTTAGGGTTTCTTTAGGGTTGCACATCTTTAGGGTTTCTATTCTCCTATCATAAGGATTGTATTGTAACTTTTATTTTTCATTCCCTCTCTGAATGATAATCTCTTCTTCAATCTTTTTTGTGTTTTGTCTCCATTCTTCTCTTGTGATAGGTATTTTGCTTGCAGATGCTCTTGGGATCTCAGAAGTTGTACTTTCTCAACTTCGTCATGGAATCAAAGCTTACATCTGCTGCTGCTTGTTCTTGATTTCTTTTCAGAAGATTTTCTCTAGAGGCAAGGGTATAATTTTTTTTTCAGAGGTTTTATTTTGGATCTGGGGTATCTTTTTTGTTTCTGGGCAAGCTAAACTTAGGCATTTAATAATATTTTAGGTATTTAATAATTATTCTAATTATTAAATACTCTTTATCCCTTTAGGGTTTCTTTAGGGTTGCACATCTTTAGGGTTTCTATTCTCCTGTCATAAGGATTGTATTGTAACTTTTATTTTACATTCCCTCTCTGAATGATAATCTTTTCTTCAGAGCCTTTTTTGTGTTCTGTCTCCAATCTTCTCTTGTGATAGGTATTTTTCTTGCATATGCTCTTGGGATCTCAGAAGTTGTACTTTCTCAACTTCTTCATGGTATCAGAGCTTACATCTACTGCTACTTGTTCTTGATTTCTTTTCAGAAGATTTTCTCTAGAGGCAAGGGTTTCAATTTTTTTTAAGAGGTTTTAGTTTGGATCTAGGGTATCTTTTCTATTTCTGGGCAAGGTAAACTTAGGCATTTAATAATATTGTAGGTATTTAATAATTATTCTAATTATTAAATACTCTTTATCCCTTTAGGGTTTCTTTAGGGTTGCACATCTTTAGGGTTTCTATTCTCCTATCATAAGGATTGTATTGTAACTTTTATTTTTCATTCCCTCTCTAAATGATAATCTTTTCTTCAGAGCCCTTTTTGTGTTCTATCTCCAATCTTCTCTTGTGACAGGTATTTTTCTTACAGATGCTCTTGAGATCTCAAAAGTTGTACTTTCTCAACTTCTTCATGGTATCAGAGCTTACATTTGCTTCTGCTTGTTCCTGATTTCTTTTTAGAAGATTTTCTCTAGAGGCAAGGGTTTCAGTTTTTTTTCAAAGGTTTTAGTTTGGATCTGGGGTATCTTTTTTGTTTCTGGGCAAGCTAAACTGAGGCATTTAATAATATTGTAGGTATTTAATAATTATTCTAATTATTAAATACTCTTCATCCCTTTAGGGTTTCTTTAGGGTTGCACATCTTTTGGCTTTCTATTCTCCTATCATAAAGATTGTATTCTAACTTTTCTTTTTCATTCCCTCTTTGAATGATAATCTTTTCTTCAAAGCTGTTTTTGTGTTTTGTCTCCAATCTTCTCTTGTGATAGGTATTTTGCTTGCAGATGCTCTTGGGATCTCATAAGTTGTACTTTCTCAACTTCTTCATGGTATCAGAGCATTACATATTGAGGCTGAGCTCTCTTCCTTGTTACCTGAGTCTTTTCCTCACATTGAGGACTTTCTGAACAAGTTTAAAACCACTAGATCTATCCTACATAGTTGTGGTAAGAATAAGATAGACCCAAAGTGTATCTACTGATTCTATTTAAGCTTTGAGGTCCCTATCAGATATTTGTTTCCACATTTTGTTCTACTATGGATGCATTGGGTACACACTTCACCATGCCTACTTTTGATGTGTTGTGTGATAGCTTGACTCATGAGCAGGCTCACCTATCTCCATTGGACACTCTCATAGGATCAAAGCCAAAAGCATTGTTGGCTCAGACATCTAAAGAGAACAAGAAGCAAAAACTAAAGCCTAAGAAGGATTCAACTAGCAATGAGCATCCCTCCAAGCCACCACCTAGGTTTGATTTCAAACCGAAGTCCTATCCCAAATAGGAGTACTCTTCTAAGTCTGGTGAGTCTTCCTCCAATACTAAGAAGAAATCATATGAACTTTGCAGTTTCTGTGGCAAAGAAGGTCATCTAGTTTCTCATTGTTGGCAATGATTAGAGGCTTTCAAGGCAGCCATGCAACAACATCATATTTCTACTCCTTAGCCTCCATCTTCCTCTTCTACTAGGAAAGGACATTCTCTTTCTGCATGGGCTATTCCTTCTACATCCACTTGGATTATTGATTCTGGGGCTTCTCACCACATGACACACTCACTGCAACTTGTTACCTCACTTTCTCAAAGTCATACTTTACAGATTGCAGTTGGTGACTCAGCATAGTTTTCAGTTTCAGGTTGAGGTTCTGCATTGACAGGTGGTTGTTTTTAGGATGTTCTTTTTGTTCCTAAAATTTTGATGAACCTCCTCTTTGTTTATCATATTTTTCACTCTGGCTTTGGTAAAACAGTTGAGTTCTCCCCACATGATGTGGTTATTAGAGAGCTCCATGATCCTAATTTGGTTTTGGATACTAGCATTGTTGATATTGATTCTCGGTTATACTGGTTTGATGGCTTTGAGAGTCCAGATGGTTCAGGTGTTTCTCTTGTCACACATTCCGATTCAGTGAGAAGACTTTGGCATAAGCATTTTGGCCATGTCAACTATAGATACTTACAATAGATGAGCACACAGGCACTTGTTATTGGGCTCCCTTAGATCTCCTATACTAATGGTGTATGTCAAGGTTGTGCACTTGGAAAGAATCACTGTGATCCTTTTCCTATAGGAAGAGCCACCTGTGCTAAGGCACCCTTGGATTTGATCCACTATTATCTTATGTCATTTCCAACTCCATCTTTTTCAGGGGCCAAGTATGTGCTCACTTTCATTGATGACTTCTCCAGACGTACATGGGTGTACTTTTGTAAGTACAAGTCTGATGTCTTTGATTCATTTCAAGTCTTTAAGACATTTGTAGAGAAGCAGTATAGTCTTTCTATAAAGAGGATATGCACAAATAATGGTAGAGAATATGTAAATCAGGATTTTATGGATTTCTGCACCGAGCATGGTTTGCAACATCAGTTATCAATTCCTCAAACCCCTCAGCAGAATGGTGTTGCTAAGAGAAAGAACATAACACTTCGGGAGATGGCCAGTTGTATGCTTCAATCACGTTCTATGCGGCTTGCTTTTTGAGCTGGGGCAGTTAATTGTGCCACTTATATTCAAAATCAGATGCCTCATAAGGCATTGCACCAGTTGACCCCTGAGGAGGCTTGGTCCCATGTGAAGCTTGATGTTTCTTCATTCTGAGTTTTTGGTAGTGAGGCTTGGGCATTTATTCCAAATGCTCAGTGGAAAGCCATGGAGAGGAAGAGCCGACCACTCATTTTTGTTAGCTAGTGTGAGGATGTTAAGGTGTACAAGTTGTTTGTTCTTGATTCCCGAGAGGTCTTGTTTAGGCGGGATGTCCAATTTGATGAGTGCCTTCCTCAAATGGATTATCCATCAATAACTTCTCCCTCACTACCTCCTCCTCCCTCTTCATATTTTGAGGATTTCTTCTTCTTTGATGATGATGTAGATGATGGTCCACCATCACCACCACCACCACCATCACCACCACCACCTGCCACTCAGCGTTTGCCCAAGTGGGCCCGATTATAGTTGATGTTGCTAGTTCTATGGCAGATGATTCTTCTGACACTCTTCGTACTAGTGGACATACATCTAGTTCTAGTCTTCCAATTCATGCCATTTTGGATGACCCTCATAAATTTTCAGAGGCG
This sequence comes from Cryptomeria japonica, assembly GCF_030272615.1. Lineage (NCBI taxonomy): Eukaryota > Viridiplantae > Streptophyta > Pinopsida > Cupressales > Cupressaceae > Cryptomeria > Cryptomeria japonica. The sequence continues at coordinate 5,108,350 of NC_081411.1, read as the reverse complement.
ACAGGTCACCCAGAGTGGGATAGAGCCATGGATGAGGAGTATTCTTCTTTGATGAAGAATCATACTTGGGATCTTTGTTCTCTTTCGAAGGGTAGAAACTTTCTTTGGTGCAAGTGGGTGTATCGTACCAAGTATGTTGCAGATGGTTCTATTAATAAGTATAAGGCTTGTCTTGTTGCGAAGGGGTTTTCTTAGGTGGAGGGTATTGATTACTCTGAGACCTTTGTTCCTATTGCCAAGATGAATTCTATTCACTTTGTACTTTCTCTAGCAACTTCTCAGGGATGGATAGTTTTTCAGATGGATGCGAAGAGTGCTTTCTTGCATGCAGACCTTCGTGAGGAGATCTATATGGAGCAGCCTCCGAGATTTGTGCAGGATTCCTCTTTGGTTTGTAGACTTTGACGCTCCTTATATGTTCTCAAATAGGCTCCTCGGGCTTGGTATGAGAAGATGGACTCTTTCTTTCTCTCCACACTCTTTAAACATTGTTGAATTCTAATCCCACAATATATATTCAGCATCAGGGGGATGATATAGTTATTCTTGTGCTCTATGTTGATGATCTTATCATTACCGATAGTTCATCTTCCTTGATTCAGGCTATTTAGAGAGCCTTGATGGAGTAGTTTGAGATGACATATCTTGGCCTTATATACTATTTTTTGGGTCTCTAGGTTATTAAATCTTCCAATGGGATTTCCATACTTCAACAGAAGTATGCTCTTGATATGCTTCACCGATTTGACATGCTTACTTGCAATCCTACACCCACACCATTTTAGTTAGGTGTTGTTTTGTCTCCCACTTGTTCTACACCTTCTATGGATTCTACCTTATATCGGCAGTTGGTTGGTAGTTTGTTGTACCTGACACATACGTGCCTGGATCTTTCTTTTGTAGTTGGTCTTGTCTCTCAGTTCTCCCATGATCCTCATGAGAGCCATTGGAAATAACCCAAACATATTTTGTGATACATTCAGGGCACTACTCAGTTTGGCATTCACTATACTTCAGGATCCCCTCACATTGTTGGCTTCACTGACTCAGATTGGGCTGGTGATGCTCAAGATCAGAAGTCTACTTATGGCTTTGTCTTTTGTCTTGGTTCTGGTCCTATCACATGGTCTTGCAAGAAGCAGTCTGCTATTGCATTATATCGAGCAATGATGTTAGCTAGTCAGGAGGTTTTATGGCTTCGACAGTTGATGATTGAGTTTGGGTTCCCTCCTAATAGTCCTACTATTCTTTGGTGTGACAATCAGGGTTCCATTCACCTTTTGCGCGACCCAGTGGAGCACCAAAGGTCCAATCGCATTGAGCTTCACATGCACTTCATTAGATAGTTGATTCAGGATGACTTTCTCATGTTGGAGTACATTCCTATAGAGGAGCAGGTTGCTGACATCTTCACTAAACCTTTTGCCTCTCTGCACTATCTTCAGTTGTGCTCTATTCTTGGGGTGAAGGAAGTTGTCCTTGGGGGGTCTCATTAAGGCCTTCCTTCCTTCATGTTTTTTTTTGCATGCTTTTCCCATCTCTTTTTGGAGTAGAGAATTTTCCCATGTGGTTTTCTCTATTTCTTTGTTTCTTAGAGATTTGGTTGTGATTGGGTACCTCATCAGGCCTTGTTGCCAGGACCCAAATTTTGCCTTCTTCCTGTAGTTGCTTTTTTCTTTTCTACATTTATTTTTTTAGCTACTCCCTAAGTTCATCTTAAGGGGGGGTTTTAGAGTTATCTTGTATTAGCTAATAATTATTTATTTAATTATTAGTCTATTATACTCTAACCTTAAGCTAAACTTAGGTATTTAATAATATTGTAGGTATTTAATAATTATTCTAATTATTAAATACTCTTTATCCCTTTAGGGTTTCTTTAGGGTTGCACATCTTTAGGGTTTCTATTCTCCTATCATAAGGATTGTATTGTAACTTTTCTTTTTCATTCCCTCTCTGAATGATAATGTTTTCTTCAGAGCCTTTTTTGTGTTTTGTCTCCAATCTTCTCTTGTGACAAGTATTTTGCTTGCAGATGCTCTTGGGATCTCAGAAGTTGTACTTTCTCAACTTCTTTAGATACAACTAGAGATAGCACGAGCTCTGATGACTGAATCGCTAATTCTAACACATCCTTTTTTGTGTTTCTTTAGAATAGATGCCAAATTTCCTACGATCAACTAAAAATCTATTAGTTTGTCAATAGAAGGAAGTGAGAAGTCTTCCTTATCTATTTCTATGCTCACTAATAGAATAAACTCTTGGATAATGGTGTCAATTAGTAGAAGATTTTGATCTTCATTGACTAGTTTACAAGGGAACTCAAATATTTTATTTATGATCTCAAGCCTTTTCTCATTGCAATCCTTCTAAGATTTCTAAAGGTCTTTGACTAGTTGTTAAAATGCATCCATTTTGTACTCTAGAGCTTCCCTTTGTTCAATATACATTTCTTAGTTGGGAGTGACTTCACTATCAACAGGTACATCTAGATAAAAATATTCAAGCTTGAGACAAGCATCAAGGTCTAAGTTTTCTTGTTCCTGTATTCCTTATGCTAGATGATCTAGTCTTTGATCCAACTGAGATCTTACACTATCCAGGCTATTCAACAATTTTGTTGTAGAACTCAAAAGATGAGTTCCTTGGGACAACATTTTGTCTGCCCACTCTGCCAATGCTTTCTGATGTGTCACAACTTGCTCAACCTTTTTCACAACTTTGTGATCAATGGAGGAGTCAATAGGTTCAACCATTTGAGAAGACTGAGTGATCTTGCATAACATAGTAGTGAGTTGTTCAACCTAAATTTTGAGCTTATATTTAGCTTCTTTATCCCTGTTATATCTCTCCATCAAAGCCTCAAGTATTGATTGAGCATCCTCCTTGGCACTCTCATGAGTTTGTTTCCCAAGATCAATTCTGTTAATCTCATAATTTGTCTGAATTTCATCTCCTGATTTGCCTTGGGGAGGAATGACAATTTCAACATATTTGTTTTTTGATTCATCTACCTTAATCCTTGAAAGGGTTTTTGGCTCCTTGACAGCTTTGGGCTTAGGAGGTGCCAATTGCTCAAAATCAAGATCATTTGGGGAGATGACTTGCTTCTTTCTTTTTGGGGATGTTGATTGTAACCAAGGACAAAGAGTAGAAGTTTCTCCTATGCAAGCCAGTGTAGTCTGAACTAACATAGCCTATTGAGAAGCTAAAGAAAATAAAATGGAATATATATGAGTCATTATAGTAGAAGTAATTCATGTAACTGACATGCTTGGGAAGGTTTCAAACACCAATTTATAGATATGCCTTATCAAGCATTGTAGTTGTTACTTCTGAAAGACTTGGAAAAGATGAAAGAGAACCAAAAACATTCATCACATTATCTTGAGATGTTTCCAATGTTGTCTCAGTTGAAATAATAGGAGTAACATTGGAAACGATAGTGACCAAGGGTGTAGATATTCCAATAGAACTTTCAGATAGAGAAGAAAACTCATCTGGTTCATAAAAATGATTTTCAACCCGTAGAAGTGATTATGTAGCATTATGATCATAGAATTTGTTTGCCTCATCATTTTATAATTGTATTTGAAGTGGGATGGTGTTTATAAATAGTGTTTAGAAACTTGTTAAGAAAGGTTCATATTCTCTTTATCTTTGAACAATTATCAAAGACAACAAGAAAGCATGTAAAGACACCTAAAAAACTATACTAATAAAAACATTGGTAATATTGTTATAGAGGTGTCATGAATATTATATGATAACGTTTTAATGATTCTTTGATTTAGTAGCATGCTTTCTAATGAAAGAATGTCTTTAAATAAAAGAACATAACACTTAATCAAAATAAAATTTTAATAGATAAACACAGAACGATCAAGTGAAAATTTTGAATCAATTTTGTTTAGGAGTGAAAACTGAGAGACGTAAGGATTTGATTTAGGTTATAGCTACACAGTCAAAACTGACTAGTTGTAAAAGAATAATTTACTACTGAGCAGTAAACTGAAGCGTTGATGTTGCTTTCATTTTCATTTATATACCTATTGAACAGTCTTAAATCAAATCAAATTAAAATTTTCTAAAAAATCTTGATAACATTTCACTTTCATTGTTAAAGTTAATAGCAAATTCCAAGCAATCGTTAACAAAAGGGAGGAAAAATCCCTGTCAAACGCCAAATGATAAGCACTACATTGTAAGTCTGCAACATGCATTTTCATAGTTTGACTATTCTGACTCATTGGCATTCATATGGATGCATCTATTCTGGTTCTAAAAACACAATACAGATTGACTAACATACGTGTTAGTCATGCATTTTACACCGTCGATTTTGCAATTAATGGTCATGGTTGACTAACATGTCACTAACACATTGTATGAAAGGTCTATTTTGGAGCTAGAATAGTCGTGGCCCATTCATATATGGACATGTCTATTCTGGCTCCAAAATGACAGTAAAGATTGACTAACATGCATGTTAGTCGTACATTTTACATCGTCTATTTTGCAATAAATGGCTCTGATTGACTAACACGTCACTATCACACTATACGAAAGGTCTATTTTGGAGCCTTCACATATCAGACCATGACTATTCTAGCTCCAAAACAGACCTTTCGTATAGCGTGATAGCGATGTGTTAGTCAATCGCAACCATTTATTGCAAAATCGACGGTGTAAAACATGCAACTAACACGCATGTTAGTCAATTCGTACTGTCATTTTGGAGCCAGAATAGACACGTCCCACATATCGCTTGAACTATTATGACTCGTTAGTGTTCACACGATGCTTGTCTATAGCCTGCGTTTTCTGTTTAAAGCTTTCTCATATCAAATCATTGATATTAGTACAAATGCTTCACGCCATGGAAATTACATGGAAAATGCCAAAATGTACTGAAACTAAAATGGACCACTGCTATATCAAGAAATTTGGTGGGAAATTAAGAATAGCAGGCCAGATAGAGAAAAATACTTGAAGAAGGAGAAAGGGTAGTTAAAGAGTGAACTCTACACATGATCTTAGCCAAATTGTACTTTGGGTCTTCTAAATTTGATCTATATGTATATGTATATGTATGTCGTTTATTTTGTATTAATGTATTCTTAGTGTTTAGAAATGACATATGTAAGATATTATTTATTTATTAGTTTTTGTGATGGTCAAATATTTTATCAATCTATTTAAACAAGAAATAAAATATAATTGATTTTAATAGTCTAGCTATTCTACTTAGCGCAAATGCTCCACACAATGGAAATGGCATGGAATAGTGGGTCAGTAAGGACCAAAATTTACAAAAAGTAAGGAATTTCCCCAGAACATGATGACTGAAGCTATTCTGGCTCCAAAATAGACCTTTCGTACAACGTGATAGTGACGTGTTAGTCAATCGCAGCTGTTTATTGCAAAATCGACGGTTCCATATAGCCAATTTGGATCCAGAATAGACGTGTCCCAAGATGACTATTAGAACACGTCACTGTTCAGTAATGACCAAAATGTACATTTGGACTCTTAGAACTCATCACTGTTCACATGGCAGGTTGTACTTAGTGCAAGTTGTATATCATTTGTTTGTAGCTTGCAATTTCCACATAGCAGGTCAAGAAACACCAAAATATACAAAAAGTGAAATGGCCTAGGGCTACATCATGCAAATTGGAGGGAAATTAAGGCTAACAGGTCAAATATAGCTAAAAGCTTGAAGAAGGTTAAAGTGTAGTTTAATATGAAAATTTGGTATGGTTGTATGCTCTTTTGAAGCTGTTTTTGTATAATGTAATGCTGCTTAGTCTAAGATGTCTTCTATGGATCTTTGGTATGACTGTATGTTCCAGTGGAGCTGTTTTTAATCTCATGTGTTTGTAAGTTATTTTTACAGTTGTTTGCTATCCATTTTGTATTTTTTTTTTTTATTCAATGAAAAAACACAAAAAGAAAAAACAATAGAACACTAACCAAAAAAATTAGAATTTTGTGCCTTGTCCACTTTGTCCTTTATTATATAACTGCATGTTATTTAGTTTGCATTAATGTATTTTTTTTTTCAATAAAAGTGGATCATTCCACTAAACTGTTTTATTAATATTTTTTTATTTTTAACATAGGATTCAAAGAGCATGCCAGAGGAAAGAACCCTAGGAAGAAAATCTCCAGTCACAACTCATAAAATAAACCTATAGTATCTAACATATCAGTTTATACACCCCGCCCAAAACCACATACAAAATGCAGTCACAACACATATAATATGATTTTTATATAAAAAATAAAAAATAAAAAACCCATCAGATAATTTTCAAATGTAGACTCCACAACTTCTATAAATGGAAGAAGATAGAATTTTCCAAAGCCCTATGCCAAATCCCATGAGCCAAAAACCTTCCTGCCAAAAAAGAAAGTATCAAAAAACATTTGGAAAAACACTATTGTATCAAATACCATGAGCTCGAACTCTCCTCCAGACAATGAACATGAATACTTGAAATGAAAGGGGAAAGCGAGAATAATTATCATCATAAAATTTTACTTCAACATTACTCAAGAAAATCACATAACTATTGCTGCAAACCTTCCCATACCCTAGAAGGAATTTCCTCAAAACCCACCTCTCACTGATTAGCATTGCTATCAATGGCTAAATTTGCCAAATAATCTACAATCTTATTAACTTCTCTGTAACAATGGGATAACAAGAAAGATTCAAACAATTCTAATTTTTGTAAAATGAGATCAACTATATACTGCAAATTCCAACAATTCAATTTCTTTTTCATAACACATTGAATAATCACCATAGAATCACCTTCAATTATTAAGTCCTTAATTCCCAAAGAGATTGCCATATCCAATCCAAAAGACAAAGCATGAAATTCCGCATAATTGTTAGTTTTAAAACCAATAGCATGACACTTAGCTCGAATAAAATTTGTATTGTGATCATAAATTACCATGCCTACCCTAGCCAGCTTAGAGTTACCATGAGAGGCCCCATCAAAATTTAGTTTAAAGTGCCCCTGCAGAGGAGGTTTCCATCTAGCAGAGCATCTCTTACATATTGCATCATTCTTTATTAAAATTGAACCATGAGAGGGTAAAACCAACAACATCCTCCAAACTCTAGTAACTCTACTATCCTAGTGCAAAAAAGAAGTAAGATTTTCCAAATTCTTATAAATAAATGACAAAGCAACCTCAGAGATTGAAGACTCAATTTTTAATAGAACCTCAGACACAGGAGAACTTGCTTTTTTAAATAGCATGTTGTTTCGCTCTAGCCAAACATTCCAAATCACAATAGATGGAGATATGATCCAAAGGAATGCATAAAAAGATGAAGCAAACATAAAGGGCCAAGATATAAAATGGGAAATGAGATCCTTGCCAATAACAAAGGATATATTTAACTTCTCAAACAACAACTGCCAACATTCATAAGCATAATCACAATGTAGGAATAGGTGTGAAGAAGAATCCAAATTTTTGTTACAAAGGACACAAGGGAAAGCAACAATAATACCAAGCCTGTCCAGTCTCATACCTGTAAGAACTTTGTCTTGAACTGCCAACCAAGCAAAGGCTCCAGCTTTAGGAAGACAAGACAAATGCCTAAACAACTTATGAGGTCAGGATGATAAATCTTTAGCAATCATAAGAGAGTTGTAACCATCTTTAACAATGAACTTACCAGAAATATTCTTTGTCCAAATAAGTTCATCCTCAGAATTAGAAAAAAATACAATTCTATCCCCCAAAATATTCTCAAAATCTAATTTCATACTTTGATCAACATCTAAGAAATCAATCGACTTCCATCTAACTAGCTTAAGGGGTCCACTAGTCACAATTTCAAAATAATCTGCTACAAAAATACCACAAAGAGAGGAAAGAATAGTGATCAGAGGAGACCAATCCCTAATATTCACCAAAGGTGTGTGTCCATTCCATACTTCATCCCATAATCTAACCTTTCTACCATTATGAATAATCCATGAGAGATGAGGCAAAATAACTGATCTACATTTACAAAGGAAATTCCAAATAGTAGAACCCAAAGGCAAATTTGAGACTTTAAAAATGTACTCTCTCAATCCATTATTTAAATATCTGGCAAACATAATCTGTGCCCATAAGGAGCTAGGCTTGTCATATAATTTCCAAACCAACTTAGCACCTAAGGCTAAATTTTGATTCTCCAGACTCCGAATTCCTGTTCCCCCAAGTTCCTTAGGAAAACATACCTTATCCCATGCAACTAAAGGGAGTTTCTTCTTGCCATCTTTATTATTGTTCCAAAGAAAATCTCTAAGTGTATCCTGTAAACTAACAATAGTTGCTTTTGGAGACTTCAAAACAGACATGAGATATATGGGAACAAGATTCAAAACAAACTTAATGAGAACAATTTTACCCTCCAAACTTAACCATCTATGATTCCATGAGAGAATTCTTTTAGAAATGACCGAAATAATCTTATCCCAAAAACCAACCTTATCCTGTTTAACAAAGAAAGGAATCCTAAGGTAAGTACATGAAATATTTATAGTCTCAAATCCCCAAAAGGATTGCAACCTATGCTAAACCACTTGTGATGTTTTAAGGAAGAAAATCTTTGATTTATCACCATTCACTTTCTAACCAGAAAACGATGCATAATTCTATATTATTCCTTTAATCACTTTTGCCTCAACTAATGAAGCACGTCTAAATAATAGAGTATCATCTGCAAAGAGACAATGAGAAATACTTTGGGGAATATTCTGAATTCTTATACCTTTCCAAATTCCCCCCACTTTAGAAGCCCTAATAGCCTAACTAAAGGTTTCAGCTAGGAGAATAAACAAAAAGGGAGAAAGGGGATCTCCCTATCTCAAACCCCTGCAGGAAGTGAAAAAACCACAAGGAGAACCATTAATTAAAATTGAGAATCTTGTAGAAGAAATACATGCATGAATCCATTTGACCTAGGCCTTGGAAAAACCTAACTTCTCAAGAACAACACATAAAGCCCCCCACTCTACTCTATCATAAGCCTTCATCATGTCTAGTTTAAGTATCATGGCCGAGGTTCTTTGGGTGGAAATAGAATGAAAAACCTCATGTGCTACAATATTTGCACCCTCTGTCATCTCCCTTCTAGGAACAAAGCCACCTTGCTCCAATGAAATGATCCTAGGTATAATTTTTGCCAGCCTAAGGGAAATTACCTTTGTAAATATCTTATACAAAGTGTTACATAAAGCAATGGGGTGGAAGTCAGCAAAAGTCTTAGCATCCTCCTTTTTAGGAATAATTGCAATCATTGTAGTATTAAGTTCTTTTAAAACAAACCTATTTCTCCTAGCTTCCTTGAGAGCCAATAAAACATCATTTCCCACAAAATACCAACATTTTTGAAAAAACAAAGGAGGAAAACCATCTGGTCCTGGAGCTTTATCTAGATTCATGGAAAAGACAACACTCTTAACTTCTTCTAAGGAAAAGGGAGACATCAACATATTATTGTCTTCCAAAGATACTAAAGGAGGAATATTAGATATAATATCATTGCTGAGATTTCCATTTTCCGAAGATAATAATGACTTAAAAAACCTAACTGCCTCTGAAGCAATGTCCTCCGAGTCTGTCAATAAATTCCCATTGTGACACTAAATACAAGATATCCTAATCTTACATCTTTTAATCTTAGTTGAAGAATGAAAATTTTTTGTGTTCCTATCACCATCTGAAAGCCATAACTCTCTAGATTTCTATCTCTAATAGATTTCCTCTCTAGCTAACACCTCCTCAAGCTGTAATTTTAGTGACTTCAATTCATCAAAAACTTGTGGCACCATACCATGTTGAAGCACATGAGTATTAAGACACTCAATCATATCTTGAATCCTTTGTTTCTTTTAAAAAATGTTCTTAAAATGTGAGATATTCCATTCCCTAATATTCAATTTTAAATAACTTAACTTCTTATCAATCTGAAACATACGGGACCCAGAATAAAAAGGAGAAGAATTCCACCATTTCATAAGTAGAGGCAAAAAAGAAGAATCCCTAAACCACATGGGCTCAAATTTAAATGGAGACTTAAAAGAAGCCATATCCTCAATAAGTGAAAGGGAAATTAGAAAATGATCAGAACCCAAGACCGGTAGAATAGAGGAAAAGAATTGAAAATCTGAATCAATCCAATTCTTAGATAACAAAAACCAATCTAATCTCTCAGCAATCTAAGAAAAATCCCTTCTCATGTTTGTCCATGTGAAAACCCCATTCCGAGACTTACAATAAAAAAGGCTCATATCAGAAATGAAATCCCCAAAGTCATCCATAATCCTTTTATTAGGGAAAACACCTCCTCTTTTCTCATCTAAATCAGTGATAGCATTAAAATCACCCCCAAAGATAATAAAGGAACCATGTCTTAAGGGAGAAGAAATCCTCTTTAATTCATCCCATAACTTACTCTTCCCTTGAATTCTTGATGGAGCATAAATGTTAAAAAGCCAGAATTTAACCTTCAAAATCTTGCTTATAACTAAATTCAACATCCAATTTGTAGCAGATGCCACTAACTGTACCTCAATAATATAATTATTCCAAAGTAGTGCCAAACCTCTTGAAGCACCACAAGCGGGAGAAGAAATAAAAGTCCACCTTCTCCAAGATGAAAAAACCAAATCAGCAGACTCCTTTGACAACTTTGTTTCTTGCAACATAAAAATATCACACTTAATTAAGTCCATCTGGGAATTAATTAAAAGTCTCTTGTTAGGGGCATTTAAGCCCCTAACATTCCAAGAAATAATTCTCATTGTCCTCGAGGGGAGGCCGAAACTCCCCTCTTCCCATTAATCGAAGAATTTTTGCTTTCCCTAAAGCAACCTTGCAAATTACGTTTCACAACCCCTGATCTTGTCACAAGAGGACTAGTCATAGATCTTTTACTCCTCTTTCTTTTTACACTTACAAGAGTTAGGCATGTTTTCTTAGGCCTACCAAGAGAGACCAAATGCCTCCCTTGCCCACTAGCAGGAGAAAGGGACAAAGTCTTTTGAATTCCAACATCGATTTCCATTTGAGTCTTAAGATTATTTGGAGGCCTACCTCTCCCAGGAGAAACCACAGATGGTGAAAAAACTAGAGTTGTTTGGACAATTGGTAAACTTTTGCATGACTTTGGAGAAGCCAAGACAATTGGATTATCTTCAAAACCCAACTCTGTTGTAGCCAAAACCACAAAAGGATTAGCAGATGCAAAAATTGGAAGGGTCAAGTTAATACCCCCCAAATAATTCTCAATTGAACAAACAACTCTATCAGTAATACCCTCATCCATCTGATGTGCATGATTGTTAAAAATATCATTTACTTGCTGAACCAGATTCTCATCTGGCATAATAACAGGGACAAACTCTGACAGATTACTATTCCCCAAGGAAGATTCATTAGCCATATTAATTTTGACATTTAGAGGGGAATTATTAGACACCAAATTCTTAATTTCCTAAACTAAAGAAGCATCATTAGGAAAACCTATGGTAGGTACCTATTTAATAGTTTCCATATCAACCACTGCATTTTTATCTAAATTCACATTCTTTGAAGAATCCAAAACCCCCTTATGAGTGCATGAAGATAAATTTTTGTCCTTACCCTTTATGTGATTATTTGGCATTTGAGGGCAATCTTTTATCAATGAATGATCTACTCCATTTATCAGGGGATTACCATCCATCACTATACCCCCGTTATTAGAAAATATCTTTAGTAAAGACAAAAGTGAGACCGAACCCGAAGTGTGATCATTTGGTTTCCCAGAACTATGACACAATGGATTATTTTCAAGATTAATGTGACTTGTTTCTACCAATTGATGCGAAGAGACATTTCCACATCCTTCAACCGAAGGTCCCACCGACAAACTATCTTTATTAAGGGATTTAGGGACAGAGCCAACAACCTACTGGTTTTTCTTAAAATCCACAAGTAACGAAGAATCCAAAAGTAAAGGAGACTTAAGAAGCTCTGTATCTAATTTCTGAATTGATTGGCTCCAAATATCATCATGAGACTTGATATTGCAAGCATGAGGACAAACATTGTTAGGATTAATAAGAACACAATTTTTTACCAGAACCTCCCCCTCCACAAAGTCCATTTTAGATGTTAAAAGAGTTCCAAAAGTATTTCCAATTTTCTCAAGAACATCTGGACCCATAAATTCAAAAGGAATTTTAGGTAAACCAAACCAGAAAGGAATAAGTTTCAAACTAGACCAAGTAGGAACAAAAAAAGGTTTCCAAGCCGCAATTGAAATTAAATGTTTTCCAAACCAATGATGTGAAGTTCTTAATACCCCATCTCTGAAAGAAGGAGAATCAAAGACAATAATAAAAGCATTCGTAGACAATAATTAAAAATAATGCATATCCCCCCATCTTTTCTGCATTTTATGATAAAGCTTTAACAAACTAATTTGATCACCCAAATTTCCCCAAAAATAGCATTTGTATGCAAACAATTCACTTTCTTATCGACATAGGAACCCAGAAGATCGATACAAGGGATAGGAGTCCAAACCTGTGATAAAGAAACCCCTGGTAGAATAGGATCAGTAGGTATTGTACTTAACTTTTTCAGACTAGCTTCCTTGAGGTTCACATTTACCTTATTTCCCAACTGTTGTGAAGAAACAAAAACCCTAGCAGTAATCTCCTTATTTTCCAAGCCAACAACCCTATCAAACATTCGCTGATTGCCTAGATCCAAAGACCATTTCCCCAAAAAGCCCTTCAATTGCTTCTTAGAATTCCCTTGATTTGCACCATTATTAAAACACCCTCGAGTGAATCTCCTTCCATTGTTATTCTGCCTCCATGCCACAATGCATCTATTCCGAAAGAAACCTTGAAAGTATTTTTGAAACTGGGCGAAAAACCTTGTTATTTTCACTCTGGTTTACCTGTATCACCATGTCCTTCCATCTGTCATTCGTGTAGACCCACTGTGGAACATGAGGCAGGTCTTCCCAGCCCACATCCCCCCATGAACCCAAATGCCTTCTATCGGCCATTATTGTCTTTTAGATTTTCTTTACGGTGTTGCCGCTTTCACCTTCTGTAAAACCCTCAATTGTCTGTCGTCTTCTCCGCTAAGATCACAGGTTGATTTCGCTATCATTCAATCTGTTCTATCTTTTTATTCCTCTGCTCTTCCTAGTCTTAGGATGCCCTAGTCCTCAAAGCTCCTATTGTGCCTTCCTCAAGCTAATTTCCTACCAAGGCTTATGCCTACTTCACAAGAATGCCCATAATACACCCCAATTTCTCTACCAATTTCGGTATCTTTCCCTAATTTCCCATTGTCAACAATAAGAAATGGATACCTGTCATGTCAATGTTGTTTGCATTAATGTATTATTTGTACTTAATTTTAGAGATATTATTTATTTATTATATTTTAATAATTTTTAAATATGAAATTATATATAATTGATTAATGGTTTGGTTTTATTAAAATCAATTAGATATTATTTTCTTTGGTTAATTATTGTTAAATTTGAAATAAAATTATTTTCATTATATGTTGATGGATATTATTTATCTCTAGATTCCATTAATGATATCCATAAACATGATATAGTCATAATTTTTCTAAGTAAAATTTATAGTTACTACAATTTTCAAATCAAATTAATATTTATTTTGAGCTATACCTTGCCTATCATCTACTTCTCTAGTCTCCATACAATATATAACCTATCGCATATTATAGCACATGTTCTATATTTATTAGTCTCTACCATGCAAAATGTTTGTAAGTAGAAACAATACTAATTGATGTTTATGACTAATATCTACATTTCAATATATTTGAAAATTTGTGTACAATTATTACTTTCAAAACTTTTTCCAATTAAAAATTCTACTTTCATATCATTTGCTAGTTTTGAATATTTAACAAATTCAAACAAATATGTTATAGTCCCTACATGTGTCAATCCTAGGATAAAATATAATTATTAAGTAGTGTGGTATAAATTTGGAGGTTAAAAATGCAATTCATTTATTTTACAAAAAATAAGTTGATTGTAAATTTATGATATAAATTCACATCTGAAAATACTTTTGAGTAGGATAAGGAGAAACCAAACTACATACTTGAGTTGAAGAATTTTTTACCAAAGATAAAGAGTAAGGACAATGACTTCATTCAAGATATGGAGAGGTTAAAAGTCTTATTGATCACCTGTCTTAACAACTTCTCTAAATTTATAAATTTATTAGAATACTTAAGAGAATTGTCGATGGAGATAAATTCAAGGGGAAACGAGAATTCATAGTAAAAACCTAAACCCTAATAATGATTAAAAATGATGTATGAGCGATGTACGGGTTTATATAAATAAATAAATAGTTAATAATTAGACATAAACATTAAATTCAAGAGAAATAAGAATGTTGAAAAAGAACGATCACACCTAGAAAAGAAGAAGAAAGTGAGGCATGAGTAGGAAAGGATAATCAAAACCTTGAATGGATGTGGAAAGGGAAAAAAATAATTTAAAAAATATAGATAATATCTACACCTTTCATGGATTCATTCTTAAGGCATTGATGAAAACATGTCAAAATTGGTCTGAAGGAGATCTGGAGTTGTGCAGAGGTGATGGAGCGATCAGAGATGAGGAAAATCAAAAATTCATTTTCTAGTATTTTTCTATGTTTTAGTAATTTGCATTTTCAAAAGCCTTTAGAGTGAAATTTAGGGTTGAAACTATCGTCGGTCCTTTAGTGTTAAGGGACTGAAATTAGATCTTTTGGAGATCTTTTTGATAGTGTAAGAGATTTCAAATTTCAAGCACCAAGCAAAAAGTTATGATCTCGCCAAGCCGAGAGAGATTTGTTGTTGTTAGTGGAGGGTAAGTACGAGTGCGCCACATGTCAACATGGTGCATTTTCTAGCATTTCCATGGATTCTTATCCTCTCAAAGCCCTGTGGGCAAGCAGAAAACAAAGAAAGGAAAGCTCTTGGCGAAGGTAGAAAATGTCACTTGTTAGTAGGATGGAATTCTAAGATTGTTTTCATCCCAATAAAACATTAAAAGTGCACCATTGACTATTATCAAAGTAGAAATGTGTGGGGTGATGTCGCATGACAAAGCAAAAAGGTGTGAATACAAAAAAAATGAGAAGCTCGCTTGATCAAGTAGTTGCAATAGAAACAAGGGAATTTTTAGGTGGCATTCATGCTACGCGCATGGGAGGAAAATAATGATACAAAGATCAAGCTCATGAAAGCTGTAACAAACTCCATGATGGTGGTGGACACGATGAGTATGCAGAAATATGTCTAGCTATGCCCAATGTTTTAGATCAGAGAGGTTTTCTCTATATAAGCTTGAGGGCACATTTTATTTATGTTTTATGGATGATTTTATAGCTCTGTGTCATCTCAAATGGATGTAGCTATTAATTGTTTTTTATTAAGGATAAAATACGTTTTGAGGGAACCCAAAACCCCATACAACAAGTTTTGAAGGGACATGAAACCCTCAGATTTTTTACGAATCTAGAACCAACAATGAAATGTTGCAGAAAGATACAACATGAATATATAGCAGCCCAACCACAACCTAACAATACCGATTAAGTGTTATAGACCTGATGGCAAAAGAAGGCCTAGGCCACCCTAAAATATTTTAGACAAACATGAACATAGGGAACAAGGCTCCCTTGGCCATAATCATGGGTTTTTATCCAGGCTCCCACAACCTTATTCTTTAGACAGATCCTCGATGTAAGTAGCTTGCATTTAGAAATGCCATCACTAGCTCCCTTGCAACTACACATCAGGGTTTCATCAATCCCCAACAACACTTCCAAACATATCTAGTAGCATCCAACTCCACCTCAATAGAAGAAAGGTCACCTCTAGCCACATCCATATCCTCCTTCATAGAAAATAGGACCACCTATATGGGAAAGACTAGAGGAACTCCAAGATACAGAAAATGGAGCACAACAAAAAAAGCCATGGAACGAAGAAGGAGAGGGACAAAATAACCCTCATCACAAAGAGACCCAGGAGGCAAAAGGTATAAACATAGAAGACCAGACCCTATCATTAGGATAACAAAGGGTTTTGAAAAGGCTCCTTTAACCTTCCTCTGATACTATAAACACCTAAAATTGTCGTCTTTAATTAAATAAATATTTTTATCTATTTAATTATTTTATCCTAATTCTTTTATTAATTAAATAAATCTTTATTTATTTAATTAATTCATTTATCCTCTTCTAGCCTTTCCTCATTTAAATAAATATTTTTTATTTATTTGAATTATCCTTTCCCTAAATTAAATAAATACTTTTATTTATTTAATTGGTCCCACTTCCTCTATTAATTAAATAAATGTTTATTTATTTAATTAATTCATTAGCTTTTTCCTTTATGACACATTCTCCTCTACCTACCACCTTCATTATTCTATTATTTCTTCTACCTACCATTTCATCCTAGCCGACCATTTATTTCTTTCACCTCTTAAACTTATCCCTCCATTTTCTAAAGCATATTCTATATAAGAGGATTCTTTCATCATTATCAAACCTAAGGCATCTACCTAATCAATCAATCAGCCAATGCATCTACTTTATGCAATCAAACGACTTCAACCATAATCCATTCTTTATTGAGCTCTTGTGTGTATACAAAATCTGAGAGCAAATATATCAAACACGATCACTCGAGATAGGATACAATGGAGATCAAACCCTACTTGGTATGTAAATGGTATAATAGTTTAATTTGTTGATTTGCATGCCCTTACGTATCTTCATTGGTGTATGGTGAATATTTCATTATAGGATTAAGGTTTGCTGTGGTCGGATCTTTATGGTTTTACAATAGCTTATCATCATCATTTTTTTCATCATATACATTTTGGCACGCCCGGTGGGACTCTTGTCCTTTTGTTTTTTAACGTTTCATTTGCAAGTCTATCTTTTTTGTGAAGTTGTAGCTCGAATTTGCAAGGATTCTGATTTATTGCATCTTTGTAACTGTTCTTTCTATGCCTGCGTTCAGATCTCATGTCTATGATCTCTATTTTGGCATATGTATTTTTCTATTAGTTTTGCAGGTCTCAAATCCCAAAATCACATCTGTGCATTATATTATCATGTCTTTGATAAAAAACAACATCTAGGTTGGGTATTTCCGCATTTTTATCTTTTCTATCTATTGCAAGTGCAGGTTTCCATAGATTGCGTTTGTGACTCATAATACCATCTCTACCCAGAAAGTCTATTTGTGTTTCATGTTATCGCATTTGTGTTCAAATTTTATTTTGTAGGTTTTACACCTTAAAATCACGTTTGTCTGATATTTGCGCATATGTGTTCAGAAAGTGCATCTTCGTTCGACATAACTGCATTTTTTTATTTCAGTTTTCATTGTCTTTTTTATTTTAGGTTTTTTCGATTTGGTTTTTGTTTAACTCCCTTGCTTGGACTAACGAAGTGGTGCAAATGTTTTAAAAAGGAGAAAACATTGTATTATAGAAGGTCCCCTTTCACATTTGGACTTGGATTTTTAAAATTTACCTAACTAGTGGGCTTGTAGGTGGTAGGGTTAATTTATCAAAACTACTAATCATTTTTTGTAGGGGTAATCTAGGTGCAAGTCTTTGGATTTTTTAGTCTAATTAGGGTCACATCTTTTTCATTTGGGGTTAAAGAACTTGTTTGAAGTGTTTGGTGCATTTTGCACATTTTATATTTATATCCTCTCCCCTTGCCTTCCAGTAGACCTTGGGTGTAAGAGAAATTGTTATCATCTTCTATTTAGGTAGGAGGGCCTGTCTCCCAGAGGTAGCCCATAAGGCCAAGTGAGAGAGTACGAACCAAGTGGTACTTCTTCTACCCACTTATATAAATTAATACTTTAGGTGAAAGCCATGACGACTTGGTGATGTGTATCTACATCGACGATTCTTCCTAGTATCCACACTTGTGTTGGATGCATTAAAAATACTGTTTGGGGATTAAGAGTGGGTTCTTAAATGAGTCACCACTGCATGGATAGACACCAAGGACCACAAAATTTCTCCCACTGAACATCTTTTGTTGTAGAGGCCAAAAAACCTTACATTTGATGGTTCAAGGAGTGTGGATTGTACCCCGTAAATACGCCTCATGTGTTGGCATTCTACACTCTTATGAGAATAGTTGATGTTGTCATTGATGGCAACCATCTGGAAACCAACTGCCATTCATCTAGTAAGCCACCGATAATTAGTGGCACTGGCAATAGACTTCTACATACATCGGCAGACACTTCACCGACAACAGCAACAATGCATACCAACACCCCAGCCAACAGCGAATAAACTTTTGTTTATTGTATTTTAATGTAATTATCTTTTGTAAAGCCGACATGGTACATTGTAAAAGACTCATATATGTATGAGATCTTCTAAGTCATTATGTAATGTAGGAAAATAAAGGAAAAGGAAGGATGTTATATGTGAATGCATAAGGCAAATTTTGTATAAGGTTTTGGTTATAGATTGAACTTAAACCAATACTGAACCTGGCATAGTTGATACTGATTTGAAGTAGTACATTGTATTGGATTTCATAATCCACTTTTGTAGTCAGTGTGACTCTTATTGAGTAGTGAGCTCTAGGTAGTTGGCCTTCCTACATGTGCAACCCCCTCATTGCAAGTAATATTTATTCATTGGCCAGTGAGTGAATATTGTGGGTCACAAATCCCATCGAGGTTTTTCCCATATCGGGTTTCCTCATTAAATATCTTGTGTTATGGTGTGTTCTCTATGTTGTCTCTATTATTCTTATTTGCTGCATTAATTCTTATTTACTGATACACTATTTTGGGATGTAAAGTTCTTAATAAGTTTAAATATTCTGTTAACCGGTTAGACATTGATTCACCCCCCCCCCCCTCTCAGTGTCTTTGGGACTGTCATTAATCCTAACAATTGGTATCAAAGCCTAGTCTCTATTTTGAAAAGCCTAATAGCTTGAGGAAGATTCTGACACTGGTACAGATGGAGAACTTAAGAAAATAATTGGAAGGAGCTCTTGTAGATTATGATGTAGAGAAAGTGAAGAATATCAAACTTGAAGATGATCTGAGGACTACATAGGAATTCATTCAAGGACTTTAGGATAATCTTACTATAGCTCGAAATAAAAGAAAAGAACTTCATGAGAAGATGCAAAAAAATGATGATGAAAAGGAAACTCTTAATGAACTTGTGAACAAGCTGAGAATAGATAACTGTAACATGAAGAATGAAATGCAAGATATGACTATGAGGTTTTGTAAAGACATTGAAGACAGGAAGAAGAATGAAGAAGACGTGACTAGGAGACTTAATGATGTTGGAAATGAAAATCTAAGACTCAGTCATGAAAATGATATGCTGAAGACAAATCTAATTCACATGCAACATGATATAACTGAGCTTGTGAGACAAAAGGGAATTCTGGAAATGAGCTAGATACTACAAATAAACATAAAGAGAAATTCAAGAAAAGTATAGAGGAACTTGATGATATGCTGAAAAATCAAAAACCTAATGAAGATACTAATGGACTTGGATTTGAAGTTGGAGAAAGTTCTGGTACTGCAAACAATCATGATCATAGTAAACTGGTAAGACAACCAAGTGCTTATAAATTTAATGGGAAATGATTTAACTATAACAAGTATGGTCATAGAGCAAATCAGTGTAGATTTAGAAACAATCAGAACATTAATGGACCCACCAATCAATGTTCCAAATGAAACAAAGTTGGTCATAATTTAGAAAACTACAAAATGAATGTGAGATGCTATGTTTGTGGAAGATTTGGGCACTTATCTAATCAATGCAGAACACAAATCGACATAGGATATGGAAAGGCTATTCAGAAGAATAATGTAACTTGTTATGCTTGTAACAAGATTGGACATATTGCAGAATTTTGTAGAAGCAAGACTCCACTGACAAACAATAAAGGATCTAGTCTGAAAGGTAAAGAAAAGGTAGATGAGGTAAAGCAAGAATTTTCAAAACAATGGATTAGAAAGAGAGATCTAAAAGTTGATGAAACTATCTCTTCATTGGTAGAACAAATTAATACTCCACCAGCAGGAGATTCTTCATCCAACTGAGAAGTAACCCTTTTGGGGGTATTGCAGAAAGTTGAAAACCATGCAGAGTACCCTCGGTTGATGGTGAGAAGATAGATTTATTCCTTACCGACAGATGTATTAAGTTTTCACTTAACCGGCGAGCATTCAATGCGGTTGTTGAGAGAAATTTCATTATAAATTAGCTGATTTCCCTCTTTTTCAACACATCGAACATTCGAATAACCACAGAGCGCAAAAACTGAGCGAAGGCATTCAAGGAAAACGTGTTAAGCGATTTCCCCAAGCATTTAGAATATTTTCAGGCAGCTAAAGGTGTTTTTCAATGGCTTCTTCTTTTACTCCCAAATTTATTTAGAACCCTACTATTGTGGAAAATGTGAAACACCTTAAGCCCGTGTTTAAGATAATTCTTGAAATTGTGAAGCAAGATGATTCTATAGGGGCATTCTCTAAAATTCCTAAAGGTGTAGCATTTGCAGAAGACCCTAGGATTTATATGCATTGCAACATTGAAGAATTAGGTTCTGAGGAATTGATGAAAATGTTTAAAATGGTAATTTGTGATGAAATGGTACTGTTAAACCTGAACAAAAGATTGTAGAAACTTTAGGTTTTGTTGAGATATTGAATATCCCTGAATTTCTGGAGGAGGTAGTCAGGATTGTTTTGAGTAGAGCACAAGGAGAATTCTTATGGTTGGATTCTGTTTGCAAAACAACCGGACAAGCAATTAGGGCAGCAAATGGTTTACCCTGAACCAACAAAAGACCTGATAAAATAAAGAAGCTTCCCAACAACACAGTGATAAGCCTAACCGGAGAAACATCTCATAGTAGATCACTAAGAGTGAATGATATTAAGGACATCAATGTGAGATTTGTAAGTATGGTGCTAGGATACAAGACTACACATGCTAACAGGTTAAATTCAGTTTATAGTCTCTGTATACACAGTGCTTATGAGATGGTTAACAAAAATGCAATGATTGATGTATGTGAATGGTTGAAAGATGAGCTTATTGACAACATGAAAAAGATCAAAGGTGACAAGAAAGGCACATTCCACTTTGGAAACCTTTTGGTATGTTTAATGTTGTATTTCACTAAGGAGATTCTCGATATAGGACACAAAGATGTTGGTTATGATATATTGGTAGGAAAAAAATTATAGGAAGTTTTCACCGGCATGAGAACTGCTAAAGATAACAACATAATTGAATATATTAAAACTTTCCAAGCTAAGATGAGAGATAGAGAAAGATTACCACAGAGTATAGTAGACAAATATGACAAATACATTTGTTTTGTTATCAAGAAGGATTAGACATGGATGGAAGTTGTACTCCATCAGACTATCTGGGTAACTAAAATGGGTTATGAGGTAGATATTAACATTCTGGAAACATATGCAAAAGACTTACTAGATGCATGAAGAGAACCATGAGAAAAAGTTTTTGGCAGTGCTCAAACTATTGAGAGTGGTGTAAAAACAATGAAGCAAAGAAAGAAAAGAGAAAAATACATTAGAGATGCTTCAAAGAAAGTAAATAAAATCAAAGAAAATGTAATGAACAAGGATCTTGAGGAATAAACAATAGGAAATAAGGGAACAGGCCAAGAAACTAACTCCTAAGAAGAAACAGAAACTGGTCACTCCTTCATTGGATGATTTGTTGAATGAAATAACTGATGATGGAAATTTGGCTAATGTGAGTAAACTGTATAATTCATTTAATGATTCTGACAAGGAAAGCATTGAGAAGAGTATTATTTTACAATTGGACATATATAAGAAAGTCTTAATTGAAGTTGTGGATGATTTACCAAATGAACTCTATAGACGATTGGATGCAAAAAAGATAGCAGTGATGGAATTAGATAAGAAACCAAAAGTTGAAAAACTTCTAGCTATTCATCCTATGAATTCAAAAGAGGAAATTGATGAATTGATTTGTGAGGCTAATAGATCTATTTTTACCAATGGGCACCGGCAAGTAAGTTTAATGGCAGGAAGAGTAAATGAGATTGCACAAGAGACTGCTGATAACTGGGATATATTTTTTGTGGAAAAAGAAAAACAAGAGGAAATTAACCGACCAAAGAAGACATTCAAAGTGTATCAAAAGGATAAGGATCAGGGAAAAGGAAAGATTGCTGGAATTCTGAACATTAAGATTACTAATAATATACTACCACCACCTTTGGATACTATACCGATACACACAGTTGATCCACCGGTCATTGACATTGAAGGTATCACACATGATGATACAAATCTTGAATTTGAGATACTTTTTACCATGAATGTGGATACTCAAGAAGTAAATATTGTTGTGGATAAGGATAGTACAAAGGCTAAGGATGATAATGTTGACAGTGGCAACATTGCTGAGAAACCAGTAGAGACTGTTTAGGTTGAGATCCCAACCCAAACAGAGCAACCATTAGATACAAGAAAACCTACTAAAGGAAAAGATGTTGGCACAAGGCCACCAGAGATAGAGATACTGACAGTTAAACTTACCGAGAAACCTACAGAGGCAGAGGTACATACTGAGGTAGATAAACTGACTGTAAAGCGGAAAATCACAATCGAACCCTAGTTGTTCTCCCCTCTTCCAACTCCGAGGAGAGAGAAGGGAGGTTCGCTAGGATTCGATGGTTTTCACTTAGGGGAGAGACTTTACATTCAAAAGAGGGGTTGAAACTCATAAGATCCAATCCCACACAATGCAAGATTGGATGCTAAATGAATTTCAAGGGTCAAGACAGCAAGACTACCCTCTTTTGTAAAGAATGTTGATAGAGGAATTAAGCTAGGAATGCATAGAAAGTGACAAAGATTTACTTATAAACTGAGTTTGGATTATAGGATGAAGCTGCGGACCTGGAATTACCAATAAAATGTTGATACGGCCCTGTCCTGTAAATTTGAGCAAAAGTTGTCAGGACGATGGCGCCCGGCGCCACGGTCCTCCGAAAAATCCGTGAAACGAAGGGGGATCTGTTCGTCTCTGCACAAGGATTCCAGATCTTCAATCTCAACCGCGTACCTACAACCTACACACAGAAAAGTGAAGACGATTGGGGGGTTAGGGATTAGGGGTTTGCCTTTAGGTCAAACCCCGATTTTGGAATTAACCAAGAAATGAGCAAGTGCTATAAATGTAAATGACTGTAATGTAAAACAAGTACTAATACCTTGTTCTAAGGATGTTTGTATCCTTATGTGCAAAGGTTTAGATGTTGTTTTTTGTTGTATGTTGTAGTAGCATGTAGTAAGTGATCTCCTCTTCAATGGTTGAATCCTTGAATTGAATGCAACACTTAGCCTTGAATGGAGACTTGAAATGATCAATTGCTTGAATGCTTGAATGCTTGAATGCTTGAGTATAGTTTCCACGTCTTGTACACATATCCTCTTCATATGCCAAATGAGAGAGAAAAATGTAGTTTATATACTTGTCAATTAGGGCTGATAGACTGATTTTCCCGACCTTAGGCCGACCAGGAAATGTAATTTCCAAATTGCAAACAAAAAGACCCGCAATCTCCTTAGGAGACCGGGCCCAAAATAGGACCCAGGGACCAGGGCGCTGGGCGCCATGGTCCTGGGGACCAGGGCGCTGGGCACCCTGGTCCTAAGGGACCAGGGCGCTGGGCGCTCTGGTCCCACCTCCTGGGACAGCAGGGTGCAAGGAGGTTCAGGCCAGGGTGCTTGAAAAATGCAGTTTTTGGTGTCGTGAGCAAGTTATGGGGTCTCCATTCAGGTTGCGTGTTGTGTCACCATCGTGAAGACCGAAATGCAGTCGAAATTGCAAGTGTCACAATTTTAGGATGCTACATTTAGCCCCCACTTTAGCGGGAGTATAAGCATATGCTCATACTTCTGGTAAAGTACAAGGAAACAACATTGAAAGACTTTCACCACATCAAGGAGGCAAGATACACCAAGCCCCCAGTGGACTAAGGATCTTACGACTTCGATTGACAAAGTAAAAGGGAAGATCATGAGGGAGAACCATGACTGTCAGTAGTAAGGTTCCCTCACTATGAGTCATGCAAAAGAAATACCAAAAATTTTCAAGGAAAAGCTAAGTTCGCCAAGAAATTTTCAAGTATCTTGAAAGGATAGACAGGGTGTATGCTCCCCTACGTTAAAGCGATTGTACACGCCTCAACGGGGGTGATTTTTTTAACGTAGTGATACACATAAGAAATGAGAAAGGAAAGGAGCACGTTATCACAAAGTTTTAGCCCCCAAGTGTGAGATAAACCCAAGGATAATAGACACAAAACACAAAGCACGAGGTGACTTCGCTTTCCTTGGGGTCAGTATGCTGTATGATAAGTCATGTATATATCATATGTATGTATGCATAATTGTTCTTCATTTCCCAATCAAGGAAGGTCACCTAGAAGAAGGGAACACATGTGTCTTTTGAGTCAACATGACAGAGACCAAAAGAGATCTCAATGCTTTGCATCGTACTAAGGACGACAAATAGAAGAATGAGAATAACATATAGAAGAAGTAACACAAGAGAGGAGGAGAGAATCTGCTATGCTAATGTAACTAGTCTAGCACGTCATCTACCCCCCGATCTTGCTGATCAATGTTTCGGGAAGGCAGGGAACAGGCTAGAGGAGGAACATCCAACACAGCAGATGGAGCTATCACAAGATCCAAACAAGGGCTATGTTCATGTTCCAAGCCACATTGTTCTTGTCTAGGAGCTAGGATAAGTGCTTTAGAAAATTCATTAGATAAATGGTTATCAACATCAACAAGTTCATATTCACTATCAGAAGCAAGAGGAGTAACATTTTCATCTATATCATCATCAAGATTTATAAAAATAGGATCTTTAACTCGCATAGGATCAAACCATCATGCATCTTATGTTTAGGAGATTTTGGAGAAAATGGAATAATGCTTGTTGAAGGTGTTTTTGGAGATTGTAAATTTTGAGAAGCAGCTGCTTGAGCCCTAAGATGACACTTTCGTTGGCGTTCACGTGCAGAACGATTTCGTCTAGTCTTAGTAGGAAGTGTAGAAGATAGAGGAGGAGGAATGTTCTCATCCTTATCACTTGGGTGTTGAGGTTGTGGTCTTTTAGGCTGGATAATAGGAGAAGAAGAAGGTCTCTTCTCTCTATAAAAGGTAGGAGGAGGAACTGGTCCATATAAAGGAGGAATTTTTGGTTTAGGAAGAAGACCAAGTCCATCATGACAAGGAGGTATAGGTCTACTTTTAGAAGGTTTATTCGGCATAGACATAGTCACATCCATGGGGATGGGTTGGGAATCTTCTTGAGGAAAGACATTAGTTTTATCTTTCAAAGGAAGAATTTCCTTCTCAAGAACGATCGGAATGTCAAGTTTAGGTGTTCTAGGTTCACTTAGAGATAGAATCATATCTGTTTTCCACTTTTGATAAGATTTGAAAAGATGATCACTTCGTGGAGGAAGAGACTGGAATTGTTTAGGCCAAAAGTAATCAATAGGAACACTAGAAGTTCTTTCAGCTAGTTTAAAGAGACTATGATTGACAGTAACAACTTCACCATTATGGGGAAATTTCAAACACTTATGTATAGGAGAAGCAATAGCTTTCATGGAAGATAGCCAAGGATAGCCAAGCTTCACACAAAATTGTTCGGATGAAGGGATAATAGCAAAGTTCACATCAAGGGATTTGTTATGAACCTCAATAGGTAATGTAATAGAACCAATTGCAGGAGAAGAAAATGCATCAAATAATTTCACAACCACATCTGTTTTGTCATAAATCACTTGATTCAATTGAAAAGTAAAAAGGAATTCTTCAGTAATAACATTAACCATGCACGAAGGATCAATAAGCACTCCACGGCAAGGTGTATTCATAACTGTTGCAACTATGTATAAAGGACCATCAGGTGCCCTAATGTTTTCACTAGAATCAAATGTGATGGAAGGTTCTTTAGGGTTTTCTTGCTGCTCTACAAAGTTAATCACATTCGGAGTCATAGACACAAGACCATCAGATGAGAGAGAGGAATCATTAGCCTCAATCGCATTAGAGGTATGAGAAGTATGAGAAGGTAATGGATCAGTAAAAATCTGAAGATTTTGGTTAGGAGGAGCTACAGATGTGTTACCTTTATCATTCACTCCAGAAATATAAATAGTATTATTATTAATCAAATCTTGAATTTTACCCTTTAAAGAACAACATTTTTCAGTATCATGACCAGGCTGACGATGAAAGTGACAAAAAGCTTTATGATCAAAATAAGGTGAAGTAATCTTTGCAGGATCAATTTGCCTTATAGGAGGAAGAGTAAGCACATTTTGTTCCAATAAATTATTCATAATACCATGCAATGATTCATTCAAAGGAGTATACTTTCTTTCTTTCTTGAAAAATTTAGAAATAGGAGGCACACCTGATGCTGCATTCACATTGTTGTTGATGATGTTTTCATTGAATTTGATGGAATCTCTGTTCGGTTTAATCTTCCCAAATGGTTGTTGACTGCTATCACCCTTATCACTCGGAGCCATAGGATGTGATTGTTCCATTTGACTCACAATCAGCTGATAATTGTGAAGAGTGGCACACAACTGTTGGAAAGAAGTAAACTCAGAAAATAGAAGTTTGTCTCGAATATCTTTTTGTAAATTAGAAATAAAGATTCTTTGAATATCATTGTCAGGCACTGGAAAAGAAATTTGAGCATACAAATGCTTATATCTACCATTAAAATCAGTCACTTTTTCTTTAACACCTTGTTTACAATGCATTAAATCCATCAAAGTAACCTTAGGACTTATATTGTTTTGAAATTGTTGAATGAAAGCATTTGCAAGTTGTTCGAAAGAAGTAATAGAATAAGAAGGCAACGAGCAATACCATTGTAGGGCTTTGTCTCTTAATGTTCTAGTGAATAGTTTTGCAAGCAACCTTGGGTCATAGGCAAAATCAGTACAAATTGTTTGAAAAGTCTTAACATGTGTTAGAGGATCACCTTTACCATTATAGAGCTCCAAATGCGGGATTTCAACATGTTTAGGAGGGATAGCTCGAACAATGTTAAGAGAAAGTGGGCTCGTAACATCAAATGTGGGCACACTAAACTTAGATTGATTCATAGAGGCAATTTGTTGCTATAAAGAAGAGACAGTTTGTGCAAGATTATTAATGGTCGCTTCAGTCGAAGAGTTCATATTAGACGTGTTAGATTGAGATGGAGGTGTTATGTTATTGAAAGAAGGTAAAGAGTAAGGTGGTGGGACCCTATGATAGTCAACCATAGGGGATGATTAGATAGGAGGAACACTACAAGGAGGAATGGAATGGTTAAATGAATTGCCCCCTTGCGTCATGTTCATTTGTGAAGATGTAATAGGAACACTCATTGAAGGAATGTATGAAGAAGTTGGATTAAATGAAGGAAGAGGATTAACTGAAGAAGAGGGATTGCCCCCATGACTGGTAATCACAGGAGGAATGTCTTGTATAGAAGTAGCCACTATGTTTGATGTAAAGGTAGGTATGCTAGCAATAGAAGTTGTCAAAGGAATAGAATGATTGTCTTGTGTAGGAGGTTGTGTATAACCTAAAGTTTCAGTGCAACTCTTCATAGGCATCACATTCGAATTCACAATGTGTGAAATACCACGCAAAATATCAATTCCATTCTTATCACTTTGAAGCATACGTTTTAGACCCTCAATTAAAGGAAGAGCTTGACTATCGGGATACTCATGAGACATCCATTGGTGAAAATCATCAAATTGGTTATCCAATTTCGAAAGTTGTTCTACAGAAACCTCATGGAGAGCTTCTTCATCATTAGGAGGATTAGAGGAATTTCCCATGTCCTCGTTAAAAAGGCTATTCAAATTAGGTTCCATCTCCTCGGTAGTTAAACCTCGGAAAGACTTAATTCTACAGCTTCGTCTAACGGGAATAGTGTAAGTAGGGCTTGTTGTTGTAAAACTCATGCACTAGAGAGAGAAAAAAGATTTTGATTTTAGAGGTAGCAATTTTCAGTAAAACCAGCCAATCTTCCAGATTTAAGCTGTTAAATGCAATCACGACAGTCTCCCAAAATTTCAGAAAAAATGTTCAGGACCGTGGCGCTCGGAGTGCAACATGGTCCTTGCAACTTTTTTCGAAATTTGCAGGGATGAAAGGTATGATGATTTTAGAACTAATCTGAAAAAAGTGAGGAATTTTACGATCTGTAGATAGGCCAAATTAAAGTTGCAATCTCAAAATTGAACCCTATCAAGATTGTCGAAAAATGCAAAATTTGAATTTTGAAAGAGAGAGGGAAACTGAAATTTTGAATTTTATGATTTTAGAGGGAATGTTAAGAGCAATGCAAGTTTTGAAATTTAAAAATTGACTCAATTTCATGCAAAATTCAATTTTGGAAGCAGAAATCAAAGTTGTTGTAATTAAGCACTTAATTTCAAAAGTCACAAATTGCAACAATTTGAATAAAGCACTGAAATTTCGAATGAATGAAAACACACTTTTCAGATTTATGATAATAAAAACACAATTTTGACACAAAATTTCAATTTCCACAATTTTTGAATGATTAGGAGCCTTAATCCAAGCAATCACAAGACCAACTTTGACTGTAATTTTGACAGTGTTATAATTGATAAAAGCAGCCAAAATTCTGGATTTTCGTAGGAAAATATAGCAAGATCTCCCTCCCGAAATTTCAGAAAAAATGTCGGGGACGATGGCACTCGGAGTGCACACAGTCCTCGCAACTTTTTTCCAAATTTTTAGGGATGAAAGATATTGTGATTTTATTGCGGAATCCAAAGTTACAGCTGATTTGGAGATGTTTTGATCAGTGAAATTGTCGGACAAAGATTGAATCAAGAGGGTTTCAAAAATTAGGGTTTTGACATTTAACCACTTAATTTTCAAAATTAAAGCATAGATATGAATTGATAATTTGTAATAGAAAAGCGGATCTGAAGCAAGCATTAACAATTAAACATTTCGCAAGTTCAATATTCAAAAAGAAAATTTAGGGTTTTTATGCAATCACCTCTAAAATTTTGCAAAAGATCAAACATGGAGATGTAATCAAGGAATCAATTTTCAGATCTAAGCATGAAAAATCAAAAAGGACGTTCACGTCGGGTTCACCAAAATGTAAAGCGGAAAATCGCAATCGAACCCTAGTTGTTCTCCCCTCTTCCAACTCCGAGGAGAGAGAAGGGAGGTTCGCTAGGATTCGATGGTTTTCACTTAGGGGAGAGACTTTACATTCAAAAGAGGGGTTGAAACTCATAAGATCTGTGTAGGGGAAAAAGCGAGACTAGGTCAATGTACCCTAATCCTACCTTTTGACACACATTGCGGAATACGAAAGAGCCTAGAGATATCACACAATTGGCTACTTCTTTTGGTGAAAGAGAGAGCCACAGGATATCTATTAGGATTTCTATTCCCTTGTTGAAATTGTAAGATTAAGTAATGTAAGTTCAAACCCTAACCCCAAAATGCAAGTATGAACTAATAACAAGATTGCAGAATTGAGATTAAGCAATGAATAGCTGTAAGTACAAGGATGAAATGAGAATGTAGATATGTACTCGGAGTCAAAATTGGACTAAAAATGTTTAGGACGGGGGCGCGGGCACCATTGTCCTAAAAACTGCACCGGAAACCACTATTCTGCACTCTGAAACACTGTCGGGAAGCTATTTGTAAACTGTCTGTCCGGAGGACCAGGGCGCCCAGCGCCTCTGTCCTAGGGACTAGGGCGCCCAGCGCCCCTGTCCTGGCAGGACCAGGGCACCCAGCGCCCCTGTCCGAGTCTTCTACTCTGCAATTTCACACAGAGTGCTGTTCCAACCTTCTCTCTCCGGATCTGTATCCCGCGACATCGTTCGAATCCCGAAACCTGCAATAATATCTGAAAAGGGGAAGGGGCGGCTATATAGGGTTTTGCCTTAGTCAAACCCCTGCTTTGGTGATTTCCACCTCCACGAATAGCCAAGTTGTTTTGTAAAATGTATTGTGTGTGTAGACCTAGTGTGTGTGCAAGGTCCTAAAATGCAAGAAAGCAAACTAGAGCAACCTAGAAAGTAAACCCTAATTGCTTGTAAAAGATAATGCAAATGCTCTAAATCAAGATGCAATGTGATCTAAAGCATGAATAAATGATATATCAAAGCTTATGCCAAGACATGAAAACAATATGAAATCATACCCAACCCTCAAGGGAGGAGTACAAGCCAATCTTCAGTCGGTAATCTCCTATTGTTCTTTAATGTCTTCCAAGCCCTAAGTGGATGAATGAATTTGATAGATGCTTGATAGAATGATGTTGAATGTTGTTGAAGTCCTCAAAGATCTACTCTTTCGTTGCATATGAAGTTCCTGGAAACCAAAATCGGATCCCTTCAAATGAAGAAAGAGAGCTCTTATGTAGGAAACCCTAGATCGTAAATTCGTATTTTGGCTGACCTAGAGATTGAATATCCCGCCAATTTCTTGGGGTTAAGCTTTATTTTATGATTGGATCGTGCTCCCAAAATTTTGGGAAAAATGTCCAGGACCATGTGCACGGGCGGCATGGTCCCGACAACTTTTCACCAAATTTTCAGGGCCGTTGGATATGATGATTTTAGAGAGAATCCCGAAGTTACAGGTGATTTTGAGATGTTTTGACCCCGAAACCAAGCCCCCAAGTTCGAAATAGGACTTAATTAGGGTTTTTGATTAAGTGGTGTATTGGAGGAATAAAATGCGAAGGGCACGCTTTAGTGAAAGGGCCCAACTTTATGATGTAGAGAATGATGAAATAAGACCTTAGACCTAATTAATTTGATTAATTAAGTGCTTAAGGAGAAATGCAATGCAGAATGCAAAATGCACTAAGGCGGGTGCTCAACTAGGTGTGAAATTGTAACACCCTAGCGAGTGCGTACAATTTACGACGCTACGTTTAGCCCCCACTTTAGCGGTCATATGAGTACTATGTGCATATGCAAGCTAAAGTAAAGAAAAGTAAACATCATTTGAAAAAGGATATATCCATAAGTTATCGGACGAAGCCCCCAGCAGTATCTGCAGTACACAATTAGGAACCGCACCCTACAAAACAAACGTTAGATCACAAAATCACCTAATGCTTACTAGGGAAAGTGATGAAATTTGTGAGTAGCTATATGCCCCCCCCTATTTCGACTTGCTTATTTAGGGAGGTGAAACAGGGTAGCATGTTTACTTGCGACAAATTGTGTAAGTGAGTGTTGATGAGGAGTGTTCACTAAATAGGCTTCATCAGAGCACTTTTTGGAACATCCCGAGAGTAGGAGAAGGAAAATACGATTGCAATGCAACAAACGGCTCAAAAATCGCATCTCCCACACCCAAGTTATGATAAAATGAATGATAGGAGAAAAATTAGGGTTTCAAGAAGTAAGAATAAACAAACGAGAGTATATACTTCGAAAGTGACACTTGTATTCCTCACTTTGTCGATTTTAGGATACTATTCAGTGCAGCGGAGCCCACCTAGCCATCACCATGCCTTCACGACGACTAGAGCATCCCACGAGGATCGAGATCTTGCGCCAGGCCATGATCGATGATGAGCCACTGGACGAGGTGAGTTGACCAAATGTTTGACTTTTGATTTTTCGCATGTTTGACTTTTTCGTGATCGTATGCGGACCTTGAACGCCGACCGGGGCCCACTTAGGGTGCCATGGTCCCTGAGGGGCGCCCTGGTCCCCCCAGGGCGCCATGGTCCCTGACAGGGGTGCCATGGTCCCTGCAGGGCGCCATGGTCCCTGACAGGGTACCATGGTCTCCTCAGGGCGCCATGGTCCCTGACAGGGCGCCATGGTCCCCATTAGGGCGCCATGGTCCCCAATCAGGGCCTGGCGAGGGGTTTCAGGGCTAGCATACAATGTACAACAGTTTGCATTTGCGATTTCGAATGATCGAGTATTGATTATGGTCATGTTTTCGTGTTGCAGGGTCTCTCGTACATGAGAGAGCATACAGCGGGACATATTCTTCGCACTTTGCGAGATCAGATTCCGCAGCTGACTCAGTCAGAGAGAGACACCCTATCGATTGTAGGATTGTGGTACATGATTCTTATGCCGGCCATTCGATTTCATCCTGTGATGTTGATGGCACTGATGGAGCGATGGGATCCTGACACATGCACCTTTCACCTTCCAGTAGGAGAGCTGACGGTCACACTAGAGGATGTGTACCGTATACTTCATCTTCCTATCAGAGGAGCGACAGTTGCATATGCGACCGAGCGGTCAGCGGAGGATCATCAGAGAGAGCAGATGTATTGTATAGGGAGAGTCATGCCGAGTGAGACTAGAGGTCGCATTATGGTCAGCTGGCTCTTACATCCTACAGGGGAGGTACCACTTCTGAGATGCCTTATGATAGCCATCATAGCACTAGCCGTCTACCCTAATGGGCAAGGGACACACATGCATGGGGGCCTCACATGGTGTATCAGAGCGATGGAGAGACACAGGAGAGTTTATGCATGGGGTCGGAGTATGCTTGCACATCTCTATCACGACCTTGAGGAGTATGTATTCGGACAGGGTTGTAGTTTGATGACATGCACACTTCTGCAGGTGTGGATTTTAGAGCACTTCACATGCACCAGGCCCGTTGGCTTTCCACTGAGTACAGCGAGCGAGCGACCTAGGGTGTTCGCTTATCCACTTACTAGCGAGTGGAGATTTGGAGATTTATTGTATTGGAGAGTGATTTTTGACAGGCTGATAGCCGAGATGATAGTGTGGAGACCTTATCTACTGATGCACAGATGGGATGGTATGGAGAGACAGTTAGCATGTCTACAGAGGAACAGCCTACTACGAGGACGATATGCACACATCATAGTCCCTTTCTACTTTGACTGAGTACGGAGGCAGTTCGGACTAGAGCAGTGTGTTCCAGCCGATGTGCCCATCTATACTTGACACTCACGGGTCCTTCCCAGACCTGGAGTAGTAGCGAGACCGACGGTGGATGATATTGAGACAACAAACTTAGAGGGATCTGATCAGGATATAGTCACTGATTATTCTACAGAGCCTGGAGCACAGCGCAGATATGTTTCATGGTTCATGAGATCATATCCAGGTCCTATCTTTCCACCAGATCATCCGACAGGCTATCCAGGCCCATGGAGACATGGAGACCGAGATGAGGACAAGGGATCCAGGTCAGAGGAGCCAGAGGAGGGAGAGGGTCATGAGGAGGCAGGAGATCCTGATCCCCCTACAGGCGATTAGCCCAGTGACGAGGAGGAGGAGGATACAGATAGAGAGGAGGACGAGGAGGATGCAGGTGATGATGCAGATGAGGATGAGGATGACGATGACGAGGAGGATGACAAGGAGGATGATAGAGATGATGAGGAGGAGTCGGATGCAGCTCCCCACCATTCAGGAGATGATACCATAGCTCTGGATCCACCTCTTATTCCCTAGCAGGGGGAACATGAGATGATACAGAGACCTATCACTAGTACTATCCAGCCTACACCCATCATGGATAGAGTATGCAACTGAGGGGAGCCTAGTAGTTCCCAGTCACAAATGCTACCATATCATGATCCCTACTGGCGTGAGGGAGATCCAGGTATAGTAGGTTTATATTGATTGATTAATGTTTTGATGATATAGAATGGTACTAACAAAAATCTGTTCTACTACCACAGCTAATGTGCAGGAATGGCATTCCTTGATTTAGCAGGCAATGATAGACATTTCCATGATAGCACAGATCCCTAGTTCCTCATAGATTGCCTACAGGCCTCAGGGGAACCCAGGTCGGCATGAGGATTTGTTTTTCCCATTCCGAGTATAGGTAGATATATGGAGGGAGGGAGAGAGAGTCCTATTAGAGGACCTCCAGTAGGCGTGACAGAGAGAGAGAGTCCTATCAGAGGACCTCTAGCAGGCGTGGCAGAGAGAGAGAGTCCTATCAGAGGACCTCCAGCAGGTGCGACAAGATCTAACAGCGGCCCAGACCGAGGCTACCACCTATCATGTGATCCTTATGGAAAAAGGATCGTAGGAGTTCCTCTCGGAGTCACTCACGATCTGTATCGCGCTACACACCCATGGGTCCACCTTCACGGCCAGATCAGGAGGGAGCATCCAGTCGACACTCTCCAGCCACTAGCCCTAGGGATAGGAGATGATTGTATGATGTAGGAGAGAGGTCACATTTTGGATATACAGTGACCTATGTTTGTATACGATTCACACATATATATGTATATATACATGCTTCTCTTTTGTCTCAAATGTGTTATCTTTAATGCCTAAAACAATGTATATTTTGTTTTGATTAAATCTAATACATTTGGTAAATGTACATGTATGTTCAGAATTTAATTTCCATGTGATTGATTTCTTAATGCTCCATGATTAAATTGATACATGTGTGACTTAATTAAAATATTTAATCAAGTGCTACATTGATGATAAGGAAGAAATATGCATTAAGTCTAAGAATCATATAACTAATGTGATTTAATCTTGAACTTAAACACAACATGATACAATTCTACTTAACACATAAAGACACTGTATAATATGTTAGCATAATGAAAATGTAAATCTTTTACAATTTACATAAATGAATTCAAGACAAACTATAAAGTAAGAAGAAACGCTTGTCAGGAACAAAGCAATATAGATTAAACGACATAACATTTAATTCCATTTTGCCTTAAATAAGAAATACTAACATATTATCCAATGTTGAAGAATTGAAAAGAAGATAGGTAAGAAATGAAGAATTAAACATAATATCTATGCAAGTGCATAGCATTGATAGGTTCTTTAAGAGGCGTACCATCTACATCCGCTATTTTGTAAGCACCTGATCCATAATCCTCAATAACGATATATGGTCCAAGCCAATTAGGACTAAATTTTCCCTTTTCGGCTGGCAAGGCATTCACATTGCGCTGATTCTCATAAAGGACTAAATCACCTACTGAGAAGGAACATTGAATAACCTTATCATTATAGCTTCGCTGTAGAGTTTTGTGATACGCTTGAATATGCTCAAGAGCATTTATACGCTGTTCATCAAGCATCTCAAGCTGTTGAAGTCGTTGTTCTTTGTAAGAGTCATCATCTACTATACCTTTAAGAGAAACCCTAAGTGATGGAATTTCTAACTCTAAGGGCATAATAGCATCAGCACCATAGACAAGACTATAAGGAGTAGTTCCCGTAGCAATTCATACACTCGTTCGGTAGGCCCAAAGAGCATAGATTAGCTGGTTACTCCAATCCTTACCATGCTTATTCATGGTTTTACGAAGAATTTGCTCAATTATCTTATTGGATGATTCGGCTTGACCATTTGACTGAGGATAATATGGTGTAGAAAATCGATGTTTGATATGATACTTCTTGAGGAATTTCTTCACATCCTTGTTCTTAAACGAGGTTCCATTATCTGAGATAATAGTGGAAGGTATCCCAAATCGAGAAATAATGTTTTCTAGAAGAAATTGACAAATCACTTCAGCAGTAGTAGAGCGAAGGGGAATAGCCTCTACCCACTTCGTAAAGTAATCTGTTGCGGTTATAATGAAGGTGTGTCCTTGAGATGAAGGAGGAGAGATTTTTCCAATAAGATCCAAACCCCATGCAGAGAAGGGCCAAGAAGCTACTTGAGAGCGGAGTTCTTGGGCAGGAGCATGAATCAGGTTATTGTGTTGTTGACATTGATGACATTTCTTAACAAATGAAAAGGAATCTTTCTGCATAGTTTGCCAATAGTATCCCATATGAAGCAACCTATAAACTAGGGATTTGCCCCCAAAGTGCCCCCCACAAGCACCCGAATGTGCCTCTTCAAGAGCAAAAGGGATTTCCGACTTGTTAAGACAATGAAAGAGAAGACCATCATAACCCCTTCGATAAAGGACATTAGAAAGGATGATATATCTAGCAGACAGCTTGCGGATTCTAGCCCTAGTGTTCCTATTAGCAGAATCAGGAAAGGTACCATCGGTCAAATATCTTACAATATGCGAGAACCATTCATCTGAGTCTACAAAGTCACAACATGTTACCAAGCTAGAATCATCTTCAATAGTTGGAGAAATAAGATTGTGAATAACGAAATTAAGATCAACCATAGGGTCCTCTAAAGATACTAAAGAAGCCACAAATGCCATTGCATCCACATGTCGATTATCTTTTCGAGGAACGGGTTCCATGGTATAAGAATTGAAATTTTGTAATAAAGAGATAGCAAGGTCTTTATATTGTGATAATTTGTCTTGTTTTGCTTGATACATTCCTGTTACTTGTCTTATAATTAATTGCGAATCTCCATAGATATGTATGTGTTTTATATTCAGAGCCAAGGCTGCTTTTATTCCCGCTATAAGAGCCTCATACTCAGCAATGTTATTGGTACATAAGAAGTTTAGACGATATGATAAGGGAATAGGTTTCTTTGTAGGAGAAACTAGAACAACACCTGCCCCCGATCCCGTACGACACTTAGAGCCATCAAAGTATAACTCCCAAGTTTCATCTTTCTCTATAGAAAGAATGAAGTCATCAGGAATGGACTCAGGGTTAGGGAATGAAAAAGGTGGAGGGGCCTCAACTAAGTGATCGGTCAATGCTTGTCCTTTAATTGCTCTTTGTGAAACAAATTTAAGGTCAAATTCAGTTAACATCATAACCCACTTAGCGAGATGTCCTGATAAATCAGTTTTAGAGAAAAGATGCTTCAAAGGATCAAACTTAACCATGACGTGGACTTCTGAATTTAAAAGATAATGTCTCAATTTCTGAGTCGCAAACACCACGGCCAAGCACTGTCTTTCTATCGCAGAATATCAGGTCTCATAATAGAGTAAGGTACGACTTATGTAATAAACCAGACATTCCTTACCATCTTTATCATGTTGAGCTAACAATGTTGCGAGAGCATGAGAAGAAGCGGCTGTATATAGAAGAAAGGGTTTAGAAGGTTCGGCAGGTTGAAGAATAGGAGGAGTAGCCAAATACACTTTTAAATCTTCAAATGTCTGTTGACAATCCTCATTCCATTGAAAAGTGATATCCTTCTTAAGAAGTTGAGTAAAAGGAAAGGTACGATCCGCAAGTTGAGACACAAACTGACGAATAGCTTGAATCTTTCCTTGTAAGCTTTTAAGTTGAGAGACATTTTGAGGAGGTGGCATGTTAACGATAGCATCTATTTTCTTAGTGTCCACCTCAATCCCACGATGCGAAACTATGAACCCTAATAGTTTTCCACTATCCACACCAAAAACACATTTTCGGGGATTCAAGCGCATGTGATATTTATGAATTCTTTCAAAGATTTGACGAAGGACTTTAACATGATCCATGCAAAGAAAGGATTTAGCTAAGATATCATCAATGTAATCCTCTAAAATCTTATGCATATAATCATGAAAGATAAGGGTCATCGCTCATTGATAAGTTGCACCGGTGTTTTTAAGTCCAAAAGGCATCATTATCCAACAAAACGTACCCCAAGGAGTGGTGAAAGTGGTTTTGAATTGATCTTGAGGGTTAATGAAAATTTGATTGTAGCCTGAAAAACCATCCATGAAGGATAAGAGGGCATGTCCTGCCGTAGAATCAACTATCATGTCAATGTTTGGAAGAGGGAAATCATCTTTTAAAGAAGCCTTATTTAAATCCTGAAAATCAGTACACATTCTTATTTTGTTGTCTGATTTAGCCACAGCGACAATATTTGAAATCCATGGGGAATAGTCAATAGGGCGGATAAATCCAGCCTCCAATAATTTTTCAATCTCAGCCTTAACAAGCAGAGCCACCTTAGGATTCATTTTTTGAATCTTTTGTTTCACGGGCTTAGCATCAGGAACTAAGACAATATTATGAGTAACAATCTTAGGATCTATACCAGGCATGTCAGAATATGTCCAAGCAAAGATCTCAGGGAATTCATGCAATAGTTCTTCATATTGTTTCTGTTCCTCATCATCCAAACATTTTCCAATTTTAATGACTTTTTCTTTGTTGAAAGGATCCATCTTAACATCAAGGGTATCACTTATGAGAAGATTACTTTGTTGAGGAGTATCCTTTAACTGAGGGAATTCTTTCACAATCTTATCGTTATCAATCTCTTTTCCAAAATAGGCTTCAGTGTTTAAACAATAAGGGAGTCCTCTATTTTGATGATAATGAGGAAGAGTGTCATAGGCTCCCAAGAACTCAGCTAAAGCATCGTTGGTAGGGAAGATATCTAGAGCACAATCACCCGAAGAATCCTCATCAATATACTCAGGGTGTTGTATTGATAAAGATGTAGAGATAGCATTAACACTAATGCATGGTCTTTTAGAGGCTTTAGTACGTCTACAG
The DNA here is from genome assembly GCF_030272615.1 of Cryptomeria japonica. NCBI lineage: Eukaryota > Viridiplantae > Streptophyta > Pinopsida > Cupressales > Cupressaceae > Cryptomeria > Cryptomeria japonica. The sequence continues at coordinate 5,069,735 of NC_081411.1, read as the reverse complement.
GGATTATAGCCAAGTCCAAAGGCATAATGTTGAAAATTAGTCTCTAGAGGAACTCTTATCCCTTGTTCATTAGCACCGCAACCTTTTCCATGATACCCATGCTTAGCAAAAATGCGAAAACCATGACCATAACGATCAGCCATTTCAGGAAGGGAAGGTGGTTTTTCATAAGACAAAGAATCAAACTCTTCATAATTATAGATGTGAGGAGAAGAAGTTTGAGAAGCGGCCACAAAATTATTACTCATAGATTCAGGTAAGGTTGATTGATTTTTAATTTCTTCTTTCTTTTCAACTTTGTGATTTTCAGCTTCTTCCTTCCTTTCAACTTTAAGTTCTCTAGAAGGAATCTTATATTCACCCACAAAGGTAGGGTTAAAATCAAGAGATCCCCAATCATCTTCTGTGAGAACCTTCTCAGGATCTAAATCCTTTTTATGTGTAGTTTCAAGCCGAGAAGGACCTTCTTCAGGAGTTCCAAATTCATCCAAAGGATTTTGATCATCGGAAAGCGAAGACTCACCGATAGGTTTCTTGTTTAAAGAGTCATCACTAGACGAGGATGGCTTAGAAGAATCTCCTTTAGAATTAGATGTTTGTAGACAAGCTTGAAAATTAGTATCTCCTATCAAAGTATATGTCTTATTATTATAAATGAATTTAACTTGTCTATGCAATGTAGAGGGGACAACTTGCATGCTGTGAATCCAAGGCCTCCCTAATAACAAGTTGTATGTTAAATTTCCTAGCATAACATGGATAGGAGTAGGCAAAGTAACAGGTCCCACTGTGAGAGGTAAGGTGATGATACCCAATGAAGTTTTAGCGACATTGTCAAAGCCACGAATGGGACGAGAGTCAGGCTCGATAAGAGATGTATCCACATTCATCTTATGCAATAGATTAATGCTACACACATTAAGGCCAGAGCCATTATCTACTAGTGTTCATCTTATGGCAGTGTCTTTCATGACAACCACAATCATCAAGGGATCATATTGTTGTTGAATTTCATTAGTAGGCAACTCATCTTGGGTAAACACAATTTGAGCTTTAGGATTCATCACGGAGTTAACAAAAGATGCTATATTACTAGATGTATTCGGTGGAGGAACATTCAAATCTTTCAAGGCATCTTGTAACATTCCATGGTGAGTGGAAGAAGTTTGAATCAAATCCCAAAGGGATATTTTGGCAGGGGTAGTTTTAAGTTGTTCTATGAGATCATATTCCTTACTGTAAAGCGGAAAATCGCGGTCGAACCCTAGTTGGTCTCCCCTCTTCTAACTCCGAGGAGAGAGAAGGGAGGTTCGCTAGGATTCGATGGGTTTTCACTTAGGGGAGAGACTTTACATTCAAAAGAGGGGTTGAAACTCATAAGATCCAATCCCACGCAATGCAAGATTGGATGCTAAATGAATTTCAAGGGTTAGGAAAGCAAGGCTACCCTCTTTTGTAAAGAATGTTGATTAAGGAAATTAAGCTAAGGATGCATAGAAAGTCATAAAGATTTGCTTATAAACTGAGTTTAGGTTATAGGATGAAGCTGCGGACCTGGAATTAGCGGTAGAATGTCGATATGGCGCTGTCCTGCAAATTTGAGAAAAAGTTGTCGGGACGATGGCGCCCGGCGCCACGGTCCTCCGAAAAATCCGCGAAACGAAGGGGGATCTATTCGTCTCTGCACAAGGATTCCAGATCTTCAATTTCAGCCGCGTACCTGCAACCTACACACAGAAAAGTGAAGACAATTGGGGGGTTAGGGATTAGGGGTTTGCCTTTAGGTCAAACCCCGGTTTTGGAATTAACCAAGAAATGAGCAAGAGCTGTAAATGTAAATGACTGTAAAACAAGTACTAATACCTTGTTCTAAGGATGTTTGTATCCTTATGTGCAAAGGTTTAGATGTTGTATGTTGTAGTATGTAGCATGTAATAAGTGATCTCCTCTTCAATGGTTGAATCCTTGACTTGAATGCAACACTTAGCCTTGAATGGAGACTTGGAATGATCAATTGCTTGAATGCTTGAATGCTTGAATGCTTGAGTATAGTTTCCACGCCTTTTTCCATCATATCGAATGAAAGAGGAAAATGTAGTTTATATACTTGTCAATTAGGGTTGATAGACTGATTTTCCCGACCTTAGGCCGACCAGGGAAGTATATTTCCCAATTGCAATAAAAAAGACCCGATATCACTTAGGAAACCGGGCCCAAAATAGGACCCAGGGACCAGGGCGCTGGGCGCCATGGTCCTGGAGGACCAGGGCACTGGGCGCCCTGGTCCTGAGGGACCAGGGCACTAGGCGCTCTGGTCCCACCTCCGGGACAGCGGGGTGCAAGGAGGTTCAGGCCAATGGTGCTTGAAAAATGCAGTTTTCAGTGTCGTGAGCAAGTTTTGGGGTCTCCATTTAGGTTGCGTGTTGCGTCGCCATCGTGAAGACCGAAATGCAGTCGAAATTGCAAGTGTCGCAATTTTAGGACGCTACATTTAGCCCCCACTTTAGCGGGAGTATGTATGCTCATACTTCCGGTAAAGTACAAGGAAACAACGTTGAAAGACTTTCACCACGTCAAGGAGGCAAGATACACCAAGCCCCCAGTGGACTAAGGATCTTACGACTTCGATTGACAAAGTAAAAGGGAAGATCACGAGGGAGAACCATGACTGTCAGTAGTAAGGTTCCCTCACTATGAGTCATGCAAAAGAAATACCAAAAATCTTCAAGACAAAGCTAAGTTTGCCAAGAAATTTTCAAGTATCTTTGAAAGGATAGACAGGGTGTATTACCCCCTTCGTTAAAGCGATCGCACACGCCTCAACGGGGGTGATTGTTTTAACGTAGTGATACACATAAGAAATGAGAAAGGAAAAGGAGCACGTTATCACAAAGATTTAGCCCCCAAGTGTGAGATAAACCCAAGGATAATAGACACAAAACACAAAGCACGAGGTGACTTCGCTTTCCTCGGGGTCAGTATGCTGTATGATAAGTGATGTATATATATCATATGTATGTATGCATAATTGTTCTTCATTCCCCAATCAAGGAAGGTCACCTAGAAGAAGGGAACACATGTGTCTTTTGAGTCAACATGAGAGAGACCAAAGAGATCTCAATGCTTTGCATCGTCCTCAAGTAGACAACACTAAGGATGACAAATAGAAGAATGAGAATAACATATAGAAGAAGTAACAAAAGGGAGGGGGAGAGAATCTGCCATGCTAATGTAACTAGTCTAGCACGTCATCTACCCCCCGATCTTGCTGATCAATGTTTCGGGAAGGCAGGGAACACGCTAGAGGAGGAACATCCAACACAGCAGATGGAGCTATCACAAGATCCAAACAAGGGCTATGTTCATGTTCTGAGCCACATTATTCTTGTCTAGGAGCTAGGATAAGTGCTTTAGAAAATTCATTAGATAAATGGTTATCAACATCAACAAGTTCATATTCGCTATCAGAAGCAAGAGGAGTAACATTTTCATCATGCATAACATTTTCATCTATATCATCATCAAGATTTATAAAAATAGGATCTTTAACTCACACAGGATCAAGACCATCATGCATCTTATGTTTAGGAAATTTAGGCTCAATATCCGGCTGAGGAGAAAATGGAATAATGCTTGTTGAAGGTGTTTTTGGAGATTGTAAAGTTTGAGAAGCAGCTGCTTGAGCCCTAAGACGACGCTTTCGTCGGCGTTCCCGTGCAGAACGATTACGTCTAGTCTTAGTAGGAAGTGTAGAAGATAGAGGAGGAGGAATGTTCTCATCCCTATCACTTGGGTGTTTAGGTTGTGGTCTCTTAGGCTGGATAATAGGAGAAGAAGAAGGTCTCTTCTCTCTATAGAAGGCAGGAGGAGGAACTGCTCCATATAAGGGAAGAATTCTTGGTTTAGGAAGAAGACCAAGTCCATCATGATGAGGAGGTATAGGTCTACTTTTAGAAGATTTATTAGGCATGGACATAGTCACATCCATGGGGATGGGTTGCGAATCTTCTTGGGGAAAGACATTAGTTTTGTCTTTCAAAGGAAGAATTTCCTTCTCAAGAATGATAGGAATGTCAAGTTTAGGTGTTCTAGGTTCACTTAGAGATATGATCATATCTGTTTTCCACTTTTGATAAGATTTGAAAAGATGATCACTTCGCGGAGGAAGAGATTGGAATTGTTTAGGCCAAAAGTAATCTATAGGAACACTAGAAGTTCTTTCAGCTCGTTTAAAGAGACTATGATTGATAGTAATGACTTCACCATTATGGGGAAATTTCAAAAACTTGTGAATAGGAGAAGCAATAGCTTTCATGGAAGATAGCCAAGGATAGCCAAGCTTCACACGAAATTGTTCAGAAGATGGAATAATAGCAAAGTTCACATCAAGGGATTTGTTATGGACCTCAATAGGCAATGTAATAGAACCAATTGCAGGAGAAGAAAATGCATCAAATAGTTTCACAATCACATCTATTTTGTCATAGATCACTTGATTCAATTGCAAAGTAAAAAGGAATTCTTCAGTAATAACATTAACCATGCACGAAGGATCAATAAGCACTCCACGGCAAGGTGTATTCTTAACTTTTGCAACTATGTATAACGGACCATCAGGTGCTCTAATGGTTTCACTGGAATCAAATGTGATGGAAGGTTCTTTAGGGATTTCTTGCTGCTCTACAAAGTTAATCACATTCGGAGTCATAGACACAAGACCATCAGATGAGAAAGAGGAATCATTAGCCTCAATCGCATTAGAGGTATGAGAGGTATGAGAAGGTAATGGATCAGTAAAAATCTGAAGATTTTGGTTAGGAGGAGCTACAGATGTGTTGCCTTTATCATTCACTCCAGAAACAGAAATAGTATTATTATCAATCAAATCTTGAATTTTACCCTTTAAAGAAAAACATTTTTCAGTATCATGCCCAGGCTGACGATGAAAGTGACAAAAAGCTTTGTGATCAAAATAAGGTGAAGTAATCTTTGCAGGATCAATTTGCCTTATAGGAGGAAGAGTAAGCACATTTTGTTCCAATAACTTATTCATAATACTATGCAATGATTCATTCAAAGGAGTATACTTTCTTTCTTTCCTGAAAAATTTAGAAATAGGAGGCACACCTGATGCTGCATTCACATTTTTGTTGATGATGTTTTCATTGAATTTGATGGAATCTCTGTTCGGTTTAAACTTCCCAAATGGTTGTTGACTGCTATCACCCTTATCACTCGGAGCCATAGGATGTGATTGTTCCATTTGACTCACAGTCAGTTGATAATTGTGAAGAGTGGCGCACAACTGTTGGAAAGAAGTAAACTCAGAAAACAGAAGTTTGTCTTGAATATCTTTTTGCAAATTAGAAATAAAGATTCTTTGAATATCATTATCAGGCACTGGAAAAGAAATTTGAGCATACAAATGCTTATATCTACCAATGAAATCAGTCACTTTTTCTTTAACACCTTGTTTACAATGCATTAAATCAATCAAAGTAACTTTAGGACTTATGTTGTTTTGAAATTGTTGAATGAAAGCATTTGCAAGTTGTTCGAAAGAAGTAATAGAATAAGAAGGCAACGAGCAATACCATTGTAGGGCTTTGTCTCTTAATGTTCTGGTAAACAGTTTTGCAAGCAACCTTTGGTCATAAGCAAAATTAGTACAAATTGTTTGAAAAGTCTTAACATGTGTTAAAGGATCTCCTTTACCATTATAAAGCTCAAAATGCGGGATTTCAACATGTTTAGGAGGAATAGCTCGAAAAATGTAAAGAGAAAGTGGGCTCGCAACGTCAAATGTGGGCACACTAAACTTAGATTGACTCATAGAGGCAATTTGTTGCTGTAAAGAAGAGACAGTTTGTGCTAGATTATTAATGGTAGCTTCAGTCGAAGAGTTCATATTAGGTGTGTTAGATTGAGATGGAGGTGTGATGTTATTGAAAGAAGGTAAAGAGTAAGGTGGTGGGACCCTATGATAGTCAACCATAGGGGATGATTGGATAGGAGGAACACTACAAGGAGGAATGGAATAGTTAAATGAATTGCCCCCTTGTGTCATGTTCATTTGTGAAGATGTAATAGGAACACTTATTGAAGGAATGAATGAAGAAGTTGGATTGAATGAAGGAACAGGATTAATTGAAGAAGGAGGATTGCCCCCATGACTGGTAATCACAGGAGGAATGTCTTGTATAGAGGTAGCCATGATGTTTGATGTAAAGGTAGGTATACTAGCAATAGGAGTGGTCAAAGGAATAGAATGATTGACTTGTGTAAGAGGTTGTGTATGACCTAAAGATTCAGCACAACTCTTCATAGGCATCACGTTCGAATCCACAATATGTGCGATACCACGTAAAACATCAATTCCATTCTTATCACTTTGAAGCATGCATTTTAGACCCTCAATTAAAGGAAGAGCTTGACTATCGGGATACTCATGAGACATCCATTGGTGAAAATCATCAAATTGGTTATCCAATTTGGAAAGTTGTTCAACAGAAACTTCATGGGGAGCTTCTTCATCATTCGGAGGATTAGAGGAATTACCCATGTCCTCGTTAAAAAGACTACTCAAATTAGGTTCCATCTCCTCAGTAGTTAAACCTCGGAAAGACTTAATTCTACGGCTTCGTCTAATGGGAATAGTGTAAGTAGGGCTTTTTGTTGTAAAACTCATGCACTAGAGAGAGAGAAAAGATTTTGAATTTAGAGGTAGCAATTTTCAGTAAAAACAACCAATCTTCCAGATTTAAGCTGTTAAATGCAATCACAACAGTCTCCCGAAATTTCGGAAAAAATGTTCGGGACCGTGGCGCTCGGAGTGCAACACGGTCCTTGCAACTTTTTTCGAAATTTGCAGGGATGAAAGGTATGATGATTTTAGAGCTAATCTGAAAAAATTGAGTGATTTTACGATCTATAGATAGGCCAAATTAAAGTTGCAATCTCAAAATTAAACCCTATCAAGATTTTTGAAAAATGCAAAATTTTGAATTTTGAAAAAGAGAGGGAAACTGAAATTTTGAATTTTATGATTTTAGAGGGAATGTCAAAAGCAGTGCAAGTTTTGAAATTTAAAAATTGACTCAATTTCATGCTAAATTCAATTTTGAAAGCGGAAATCAAAGTTGTTGTAATTAGGCACTTAATTTCAAAAGTCACAAAATGCAAGAATTTGAATAAAGCACTGAAATTTTGAATGAATGCAAACACAATTTTCAGATTTAGGACAGTAAGAACACAATTTTGACACAAAATTTCAATTTCAACAATTTTTGAATGATTAGGAGCCTTAAACCAAGCAATCACAAGACCAACTTTGACTGTAATTTTGAAAGTGTTATAATTGACAAAATCAGCCAAAATTCTGGATTTTAGCAGGAAAATACAGCAAGATCTCGCTCCCGAAATTTTGAAAAAAATGTCGGGGACGATGGCGCTCGGAGTGCAACATGGTCCTCGCAACTTTTTTCCAAATTTTCAAGGATGCAAGATATTGTGATTTTATTACAGAATCCAAAGTTACAGCTGATTTGGAGATGTTTTGATTGGTCAAATTGTCAGATAAAGGTTGAATTAAGAGGGTTTCAAAAATTAGGGTTTTGACATTTAACCACTTAATTTTCAAAATAAAAGTATAGATATGAATTGATAATTTATAATAGAAAAGCAGATCTGAAGCAAGCATTAATAATTAAACATTTCGCCAGTTCAATGTTCAAAAAAAGAAAATTTAGGGTTTTTATGCAATCACCTCTAAAATTTTGCAAAAGATCAAACATGGAAATGTAATCAAGGAATCAATTTTCAGATCTAATCATGAATAATCAGAAAGGATGTTCACGTCGGGTTCACCAAAATGTAAAGCGGAAAATCGCGGTCGAACCCTAGTTGGTCTCCCCTCTTCTAACTCCGAGGAGAGAGAAGGGAGGTTCGCTAGGATTCGATGGGTTTTCACTTAGGGGAGAGACTTTACATTCAAAAGAGGGGTTGAAACTCATAAGATCCAATCCCATGCAATGCAAGATTGGATGCTAAATGAATTTCAAGGGTTAGGAAAGCAAGGCTACCCTCTTTTGTAAAGAATGTTGATTAAGGAAATTAAGCTAAGGATGCATAGAAAGTCATAAAGATTCGCTTATAAACTGAGTTTAGGTTATAGGATGAAGCTGCGGACCTGGAATTAGCGGTAGAATGTCGATACGGCGCTGTCCTGCAAATTTGAGAAAAAGTTGTCAGGACGATGGCGCCTGGCGCCATGGTCCTCCGAAAAATCCGCGAAACGAAGGGGGATCTGTTCGTCTCTGCACAAGGATTCCAGATCTTCAATTTCAGCTGCGTACCTGCAACCTACACACAGAAAAGCGAAGACGATTGGGGGGTTAGGGATTAGGGGTTTGCCTTTAGGTCAAACCCCGGTTTTGGAATTAACCAAGAAATGAGCAAGAGCTGTAAATGTAAATGACTGTAAAACAAGTACTAATACCTTGTTCTAAGGATGTTTGTATCCTTATGTGCAAAGGTTTAGATGTTGTATGTTGTAGTATGTAGCATGTAATAAGTGATCTCCTCTTCAATGGTTGAATCCTTGACTTGAATGCAACACTTAGCCTTGAATGGAGACTTGGAATGATCAATTGCTTGAATGCTTGAATGCTTGAATGCTTGAGTATAGTTTCCATGCCTTTTTCCATCATATCGAATGAAAGAGGAAAATGTAGTTTATATACTTGTCAATTAGGGTTGATAGACTGATTTTCCCGACCTTAGGCCGACCAGGGAAGTATATTTCCAAATTGCAATCAAAAAGACCCGATATCACTTAGGAAACCGGGCCCAAAATAGGACCCAGGGACCAGGGCGCTGGGTGCCCTGGTCCTGAGGGACCAGGGCACTGGGCGCTCTGCTCCCACCTCCGGGACAGCGGGGTGCAAGGAGGTTCAGGCCAATGGTGCTTGAAAAATGCAGTTTTCAGTGTCGTGAGCAAGTTTTGGGGTCTCCATTCAGGTTGCGTGTTGCGTCGCCATCGTGAAGACCGAAATGCAGTCGAAATTGCAAGTGTCACAATTTTAGGATGCTACACTTACCCATAACTTGCGAAATACGGGGAGCTTGAGGAAGAATTGGTTGAGGATTAGGAAGGGACACTGGAATAACAGGAGGAGGATTAGGTTGCTTATTATTTCTGGTATGATAAGTATGGGCAACCGCATGATAACTCTCTCTAGTTATTTGCTTAGCATAATTGTAAGGACTTATAGGTTTTCTTCCTTGTACGGTGATGATTGGTTTATTCGGAGTACAAAAGGAATCATGATCATACCTCCCTTGGACATTAAGGAGAGGAGTTTTAGGAATTTGAAAGGTGGGAGAAGGATAAGCACCTTGGACTTCAAAGAGAGGCTTGTTATATTCATTCAAATTTATCATGTTAACCAATTTAGAGGTCTTGTTTTTGTTTATAGGTTTCGACAAAGCCACAAAATCATCAAGAGCATCATCCAACAAAGCATGATCATATCGGTTAAAGGGTTTGTCTTTTGATTCCAAAGGAGACATCTCCTCATAGAGGGGATTATTGAAAACAACCATGTTACTAGATTCAGGGGAAGAGTGGATAGGAATGTATACTTGAGAGGAATCATTCGACTTATCTTTCTCATCACACCTAAATGGCATAGTAACAAGGTTTATGAGTTTTTGGTAAAATGAAGGTTTGGCATCCTTAGGGTTTAAAAACTCATCTAAAGCTTCATCTAATTCATCTTGGCTATACTCATAATAATCATCAAAAGCATGAACATTTTGCAAATAAAAATCTAACATTTTGAAAAGATTGCATAAAATTGAAACACACAATGCAAAGAAACACACTTTTTTTTTTCTTTTTTTTCTTTTTCTTTTTCCTTTTTAATGAAATGAAAAACACACTAAATCTAGATCTAGATCTAACAAATGCAATGCAAGAGGAAGCAATGATAGATTCACGTCGGGTTCACCAAAATGTGTAGGGAAAAAGCGAGACTAGGTCAATGTACCCTAATCCTACCTTTTGACACACATTGCGGAATACGAAAGAGCCTAGAGATATCGCACAATTGGCTACTTCTTTTGGTGAAAGAGAGAGCCACGAGATATCTATTAGGATTTCTATTCCCTTGTTAAAATTGTAAGATTAAGTAATGTAAGTTCAAACCCTAACCCCAAAATGCAAGTATGAACTAATAACAAGATTGCAGAATTGAGATTAAGCAATGAATAGCTGTAAGTACAAGGATGAAATGAGAATGCAGATATGTACCTGGAGTCAAAATCGGACTGAAAATGTTCAGGATGGGGGCGCGGGCGCCATTGTCCTGAAAACTGCACCGGAAACCACTATTCTGCACTCTGAAACACTATCGAGAAGCTGTTTGTAAACTGTCTGTCCGGAGGACCAGGGCGCCCAGCGCCTCTGTCCCAGGGACCAGGGCGCCTAGCACCCCTGTCCTGGCAGGACCAGGGCGCCCAGCGCCCCTGTCCGAGTCTTCTGCTCTACAATTTCACACAGAGTGCTATTCCAACCTTCTCTCTCCGGATCTGTATCCCGCGGCGTCGTCCGAATCCTGAAACCTGCAATAATATCTGAAAAGGGGAAGAGGCAGCTATATAGGGTTTTGCCTTAGTCAAACCCCCACTTCGGTGATTTCCACCTCCACGAAAAGCCAAGTTGTTTTGTAAAATGTATTGTGTGTGCAGACCTAGTGTGTGTGCAAGGTCCTAAAATGCAAGAAAGCAAACTAGAGCAACCTAGAAAGTAAACCCTAATTGCTTGTAAACGATAATGCAAATGCTCTAAATCAAGATGCAATGTGATCTAAAGCATGAATAAATGATATATCAAAGCTTATGCCAAGACATGAAAACAATATGAAATCATACCCAACCCTCAAGGTAGGAGTACAAGCCAATCTTCAGTCGGTAATCTCCTATTGTTCTTCAATGTCTTCCAAGCCCTAAGTGGATGAATGAATTTGATAGATGCTTGATAGAATGATGTTGAATGTTGTTGAAGTCCTCAAAGATCTGCTCTTTCACTGCATATGAAGTTCCTGGAAACCAAAATCGGATCCCTTCAAATGAAGAAAGAGAGCTCTTATGTAGGAAACCCTAGATCATAAATTCATATTTTGGCTGACCTAGAGATTGAATATCCTACCAATTTCTTGGGGTTAAGCTTTATTTTATGATTGGATCGTGCTCCCAAAATTTCGGGAAAAATGTCCGGGACCATGTGCACGGGCGCCATGGTCCCGACAACTTTTCACCAAATTTTCAGGGCTGTCAGATATGATGATTTTAGAGAGAATCCCGAAGTTACAGGTGATTTCGAGATGTTTTGACCCCGAAACCAAGCCCCCAAGTTCGAAATAGGACTTAATTAGGGTTTTTGATTAAGTGGTGTATTGGAGGAATAAAATGCGAAGGGCGCGCTTTAGTGAAAGGGCCCAACTTTATGATGTAGAGAATGATGAAATAAGACCTTAGACCTAATTAATTTGATTAATTAAGTGCTTAAGGAGAAATGCAATGCAGAATGCAAAATGCACTAAGGCGGGTGCTAAACTAGGTGTGAAATTGTACCACTCATAAGATCCAATCCCACACAATGCAAGATTGGATGCTAAATGAATTTCAAGGGTCAAGACAGCAAGACTACCCTCTTTTGTAAAGAATGTTGATAGAGGAATTAAGCTAGGAATGCATAGAAAGTGACAAAGATTTACTTATAAACTAAGTTCGGATTATAGGATGAAGCTGCGGACTTGGAATTAGCAGTAAAATGTTGATACGGCACTGTCCTGTAAATTTGAGCAAAAGTTGTCGAGACGATGGTGCCCGGTGCCATGGTCCTCCGAAAAATCTGTGAAACGAAGGGGGATCTGTTCGTCTCTGCACAAGGATTCCAGATCTTCAATCTCAGCCGCATACCTGCAACCTACACATAGAAAAGTGAAGACAATTGGGGGGTTAGGGATTAGGGGTTTGCCTTTAGGTCAAACCCCAGTTTTGGAATTAACCAAGAAATGAGCAAGTGCTGTAAATGTAAATGACTGTAATGTAAAACAAGTACTAAAACCTTGTTCTAAGGATGTTTGTATCCTTATGTGCGAAGGTTTAGATGTTGTTGTTTGTTATATGTTGTAGTAGCATGTAGTAAGTGATCTCCTCTTCAATGGTTGAATCCTTGACTTGAATGCAACACTTAGCCTTGAATGGAGACTTGAAATGATCAATTGCTTGAATGCTTGAATGCTTGAGTATAGTTTCCACGTCTTGTACACATATCCTCTTCATATGCCAAATGAGAGAGAAAAATGTAGTTTATATACTTGTAAATTAGGGCTGATAGACTGATTTTCCCGACCTTAGGCCGACCAGGAAATGTAATTTCCAAATTGCAAACAAAAAGACCCGCAATCTCCTTAGGAGACCGGGCCCAAAATAGGACCCAGGGACCAGGGCACTGGGCACCCTGGTCCTGAGGGACTAGGGTGCTGGGCGCTCTGGTCCCACCTCTTGGGACAGCAGGGTGCAGGGAGGTTCAGGCCAGGGTGCTTGAAAAATGCAGTTTTTGGTGTCGTGAGCAAGTTTCGGGGTCTCCATTCAGGTTGCGTGTTGTGTCACCATCGTGAAGACCAAAATGCAGTCGAAATTGCAAGTGTCACAATTTTAGGACGCTACACCGACAATCAATGAGACACCTAAATAATCAGACAAACCTTTACAAGTTGAAATGCAAACTCAAACTGATCCATCAGAGGTAAACACAAGAAAATGGTTACTAATGTTGGAAGCACAAAGGTAATAAAGGTAATTGGTCAGATATTCAACACTTCAACAAGTGAATTTAGACCTATAAATGTTACTGAAGTACTTTTGGATTCAATCAAGAAGATACCAGACTGCAATGCATTGGCCTACAAGGCAATTGATAACACTTTACCAGTTTTGAAGTTGATTGCACCAAATTGTAACACTAATCACATCAAGGATTCTATAGAAAAGTTGGACACACTATCAAAATTTATTACTAATAATGTAATAACCATTGACAAGGTGAATGAGGACACCTTCAGGGAGAAAGTTGAAAAGGAGAAGGATAAATTCTTTGAAGACACAATAAAGAAGTGCACCAAACACCTGAATACACTATTACCGATATTGAACTCTACAATTTTGGAATACAAGGAGATTTACAGAGAAAAATGCAAACCCCACCTTTTGATAGAGGACTTAGAAAAGGAGATCAACAGAGTACAAAAAGAAATAGATGACATAGTTGATAACATAATTGGTTCATCTGAACCTATATCAGTTATTGAGCAGGAAATAGCAAGTTTTGAGGAGAAATTGGAGAAACTTGAGAAAGAAAAGGCAAGGATTAAGTCTAATGCTTGAGAACTTAAATACAAACTTGGTCCTAAGTTGGACAATCTTATCTCTATGAGAAATGAAATATCTAAGGCTTTACTTCAAGGAGAGTAATCACCAGAAGAACACATGCACTATCTCACCGACACGATCCAACAGACTGAGGCAACCTTGACAACATCAATAGATTCATGCAGAGTCTAAGTTTGTTTTTGGCAGACATCTTTCAGATTGTAACCAATTGGTTACAAACTTTGAGGTGAAATTTTTGCACTCATTTGACTATTTTTGACAACCTTTGTCATTGATGTCAAAGGGGGAGTAGTGGAGAGAAAGATATGCTTATTCAGAGGAGATCATTTTCTCAGGGGAAGCACATCTTTTTGGAAACTTTTCAGACTTCAGTTTTGGAACAGTTTTTGGATTTTTCTCATGAGTGTTGCCATCAATGCCAAAGGGGGAGATTGTTGGCATTCTAAACTCTTATGAGAATAGTTGATGTTGTCATTGATGGCAACCATCTAGCAACCAATTGGTATTCATCTGGTAAGCCACCGATAGTTATCGGTACTAGCAATAGACTTCTACATACACCGACAAGCACTTCACCAACAGTGGTAACAATGCATACCGACACCCCCAACCGATAGGGAATAAACTTTTGTAAAGCCGACATGGTACATTTTAAAAGACTCAAATATGTATGAGATCTTGTAAGTCATTATGTAATGTAGGAAAAATAAGGAAAAGGAAGGATGTTATATGTGAATGCATTGGGAAATTTTTTTATAAGGTTTTGGTTATATATTGAGCTTAAACCAGTACTGAACCTGGCATAGTTGATGCTGATTTGAAGCAGTACATTGTATTGGATTTCATAATCCTTTTTTGCAGTCATTGTGACTCTTATTGAGCAGTGAGCTCTAGGCAGTTGGCCTTCCTGCATGTGCAGGCCCCTCACTATAAGTAATATTTATTCATTGGCCAGTGAGTGAATATTGTGGTTCACAAATCCCACTGAGGTTTTTCCCATATCGGGTTTCCTCATTAAATGTCTTGTGTTATGGTATGTTCTCTATGTTGTCTCTATTATTCTTATTTGTTGCATTAATTCTTATTTATCGGTACACTATTTTGGGATGCAAAGTTCTTAATAAGTTTAAATATTCTGTTAACTAGTTAGACACTGATTCACCCCCCCCTCCCCCCCCTCTCAGTGTCTTTGGGACTGTCATTAATCCTAACATCATGTACTCTTTTCATGTTGAGATAGGAATCCTTCATTTGATCTTTGGTCTTTTGAGGTAAGAGAATCTGGTATGACCGAGAAGTGAGTGTCGTGGTGGGGAGCCAGTGCTACAATAATCTTTAGTTGTCTTCTTGTTTGAGGTATTTTATTATTGTGGGGGCCCCATTGAATGGTTTCTCTTTCCAATGTAGGTTGTGCATGTTTTCAACTATCTTCAATTGTGCTATACCAGTGGAAATCTTTTGAACGTACACAAAAACATTATGGACAAAAACACTTTCAGACATGTGTCTTCATTGTTTGTTGTGTTTTATTTCCATAATACATTCAACATTAAGATTTGGTCACATTCAACAACTTCACATTTGGATAGATTCGAAATCTTTCTTAGAAACTGCGTTTGTGTTAGTTGAAATCGTGTTGGTGTTAGGAAACCACGTATGTGCAGGGAAGAAACACATCTGTGTATTAGAGAATCAACATTATCAAAAGAAAAGTTGAACCCATGTCTGTGATCTAAAACTACGTCTGGGTCAGAAAATTTGTCTACACAGGGCATAATCGCATTGTTGTATCAAAAGAGAAAAAGCATTGTCAGCCACAACAAGAAATTGCGTCTGTGACATACAAAATTACATTTGTGAAATTAAACTGCATTTGTGTTTCTGAAAACTACATCTGTGACATACAAAATCACATTTGTGAAATTAAACTACATTTGTGTTCCTCAAAACTGCATCTATGTTGGGAAATACCATCTGTGCAGAAAAGCTCTATGTCTGTGTTTCAAAACAAATTTTTGCAAAATTTGAGAAAAGAAAACGTGCTTAAGTTTTGAGATTTGAAGAGCTTCTAACGAATTTCCTATAGGGCTTCATCATTTTTAGTCAACCAATATTGGTCACATATTTGTACATAAGTTACCTTCATTTGCAATCCCTCGTACACATATTCCAAACTAGAGTCAAAAGTTTTCTTTGTTATCCTCATCATATCTTGCAAAATTTCTACAACATACCACTAAGTGGTTCCCATATTAGATCTATCATCTTAGGGTCCTGTGAGGCCTCACCTCGACTCAGTCTGACATTCAGTGGATTTTATATTTAGACTATTATGGATACTTTATTTTGATGCATTTTGAGACTTAGAACTTATATGATTTTAGGATTTGGATAACATTGCTATGTTTTGATGATTTACTTATATGCTTTATGAGATAGAACACTACATGATTGTTAGATAGGATGATATTGCAATGATAGATGTTGTTATTAAATTTGCAAGACTTTACTATGATAACAAAACTATGATGTATGGTTAAGTTTATGTGAATTGGAATGAAATTGCTTATGTGAAATTGCTAGATAAAAGATGTATTTAATCTATGCAGATGAAAATTGTATGCATGTGATGATGTGTATTGTTATTCCTTTGAATTATATTATATGTGGATATTTGAAAGTACTAATGTGTAAATTGAGATGCGCAGGAAATTTACCATGTGACCATGGAAAATTACGGAGAACCAAACCTAGACTTATGTATGTTCGTAAGCCAGGGGTTGTCTATTTGGAGAGACAAAACCCCGTTTGTGTTGTATTTTATTCGTAATAGTGTATGCTGCATGGGTGTTAAGTGTCATTTAAATTTAATGTGTAAAACCCACAAGAGATGATTTCATGTTTTAATTTGTAAGAGTGTTTTATTTGTGTCACTTGACACGTGTGGATTTAAATTTAAATGTTTTATTTTTGTCTCTTGGTGGGAAAGTGTTTAACTATAGTTTTTTCTTAAATAATATAACGTGTTGTCATTAATACTTGGAAAAGAATCTTTGGAGTGGTCAACATATGTTTGACCCGAAAATAAACTTCAGAGGGGTTTAAAATGGGTTAAATGAACACCTAGGGGTAGTTTAATAGGGTTTCCTAAAGCCCATATGGTATACCTAAGGGTTAGGGGTAATTTTAGGCAAGTTTCTACTTTTAAGTGACCTTTTTGATGCTTTGAAAATTGGCTTTTTTGAGTTGTGCGAAAATTGAAAATTAGAAGTTTAAATCTAGTTGAGATTTTTCCTATTCGAATGGGAGTCTTTTTCCCATTCCGCTTTACTTTCCTTTTTGGTTTTTAGAAACTTGTGAGAACTCAGAGAATGAGCTTCTTAAGAAAGAATTGGAAAAGATTGAGGGTAATCACCCACTCTCCATTTTTGGAGACAAGAGAATTTTTGAAAAGAAAAGAATAGTTTGGAATAGAAAATTTAACTAAGGGTAGAAGAAGAAGATCCATGGTTTGGGCAGCTCTTCCTCAAATATTATACTACCATTGTGCAGATTAAGGTTGGCTTGATTATTCTTTAAAATGTCTATTTTCTTGTATGTGTTTGAGAGTATGATTGGTGTAAGAAATCTGTGTTTTTGAATGTTTCGTTATAGAATTTCATTTGGAATTTTGCATTATGCCTTGTTGTGTTTTGGGAGTTTTCTCAAGACCTCTTACTCTTGGGAGAGAGGAGGATCTTGTGGGTGGTAGCAGTGACAACCCTCGAGTGAGAGACTCTCATTTGAGAGCGATCACAAGGGATCTTTGTGTGACCCTTGCTGCATGGCCTGTTTGTGCAATGGGGGTCATAAGGAGGGAAATAAAGCTAGAATACCTTTGGGGGGCATAATGAATAAGGGGTTGAGATTTTTGATGTATTTATTGTGCCATGAGGTGGCTACTGGTTTTTCCATACTTGCAGTTCTCCTCAGGGTATTGGTCCACTACCACCCTTAAAAAGGTCATTACCAAAGTGTGGTGCTGTGTAGCTAGATTGGGAGTGTGTCTGAATCTCTGTGTGTGTATTTTTGTCTTCTATGTGTTTGCATGTTTGTTACCCATCTAGAGCTTGGTTCTTCGAGCTCGAGGGTGGCTACCAGTTAGCCTCGGTTTGGAGGTGAGCACTCCATGGTCATATTTGTGTTTGTATTTGTGTAGGAGAAAAAGTGAAACTAAGCAAACATGCCCTAATCTCACTTTCAATCACACATTTATGGAATAAAAAAGAGCCTAGAGGTATCACACAATTGGCTACTCCCTTTTGTGGAAGAGAGAGCCACGGGCTACCTATTAGGATTTCTATTCCTTTGTTGCAAATGATAGATAGAATGATGCAAGTTCAACTATTAACCCTAAAGTGTAAGTATGAACTAATAACAAGATTGCAGAATTGAGTTTAAATAATGGAAAGTTGTAAACACAAGGACAAGACAGGAATCCAGATGCGTACCCGGAGTTAAAATCTGAGTGAAAATGTTTAGGACAGGGGCGCGGGCGCCACTGTCCTGATTCTGCCCCTGAAACTGCTCCTGAAACTACTATTTTGCAACCTAAAAACTGTCGAAAAGTGTTGAAACTGCTGTCTGACAGAGGGACCAGGGCACCTAGTGCCCCTGTCCTGGCAGGACCAGGGTGCCCCATGCCCCTGTCCTGGTCTTTTGCTCTAAAATTTGGTATGGAGTTCTGTCTCGGCTTGCTTTTCCCAGATCTGCAACTTGCAGCGTCGTCCGAATCCCAAAACCTGCACTTATATCTGAAAAGGGTATGGTGGGCGGCTATATAAGGTTTTGCCTTAGTCAAACCCCCACTTTGGTGATTTCCACCTCCACGAATAGCCAAGTCGTATTGTAAAAGTAATGTGTGTGCAAGATCCTAAAATGCAAGTAAGCAAACTAGAGCAACCTAGAAAGTAAACCCTAATTGCTTGTAAATTATAATGTAAATGCTCCAAATCAAGATGCAAAGAGATCTAAAGCATGAATACAAATGATATAATGAGGCTTATGCAAAGACATGAAAACAACATGAAATCATACCCAACCCCAAGGGAGGGGTACAAGCCAATCTTCAGTCGGTGATCCCTTATTGCTCTTCAATGCCTTCAAAGCCCTAAATGGATGAATGAAATTGATGAATGCTTGATGGATGGATGTTGAATGTTGTTGAAGTCTTCAAAGATCTGCCCTTTCGCTGCATAGAAGGTCCTTGAAAGCCCAAAATCGGATCCTTTCAAATGAAGAAAGAGAGCTCTTATATATGAAACCCTAGGTGTTAATTTCAACTTTTGGCCGACCTAGAGATTGAATCTCCCGCCAATTTCTTGGGGTTAAGCTTTATTTTATGATTGGATCGTGCTCCTAAAATTTCAAGAAAAATGTCGGGGACCATGTGCACTCCGGGCACCATGGTCCTGACAACTTTTCACCAAATTTTCAGGGCCGTCGGATATGATGATTTTAGAGAGAATCCCGAAGTTACAAGTGATTTTGAGATGTTTTGACCCTTGAAATCAAGCCCCCAAGTTTGAAATAGGACCTACTTAGGGTTTTAGGTTAAATGATGTATAGGAGGAATAAAATGAAAAGGGCACACTTTAATGAAAGGGCCCAACTTTATGATGTGGAAGATGATGAAATATAACCTTAGACCTAATTAATTTGATTAATTAAGTGCTAAAGGGGAAATGCAATGCAAAATACAAAATGCGCCAAGGCGGGTGCTAAACTAGGTGTGAAATTGTACCACCCTAGCAAGTGCGTACAATTTACGATGCTACAGTATTATGCAGGAATGCTAGGAGAAAAGACTAGGAAAAGTGAAAGGTTGCAGAAGAATATTGTTGAAGAAATCTAAATTTATTTGCAGTTGTTAGTTTTAAATTTTGATAGGAGAGATACGTCCTCATTTGTTGAAATGAGAGGCAAGTTGTAAATTTGAAATATAGACATGAGAGTTGGGATTGTAGTTGAAAAAAAAAAAAAAAACATCCTATAAATGTTGCAGAATATCTTAGAGTTGTAAAAAGCTTATTTTATTACTATTCTTTTTTTTAAAAAGAAAAAAAAAAGCTACTTTTGATTTGCATGCAATAATCATCTTAATATGAAAATCGGTTTTATTTGATTCAGTATTTCCTCTTATCTGTGAAATTTCCTTCATTTTACTTGTAGAAAAATATGAGTAGTATGTATTGTTAACATTTTAATGAATGTATGCATGTTGTTTTAAAGGTGTATAATGCAGATTATTTTTCCTAATGTAAGATCTAAGATTTATGAACCCTAGAAAATATTAGTTGCAAGAAGTGAAATTTCACAATTAATTTTAGGAATAAAATCTTAAGCATTCCTCTCTTCTAAACCCTTATCTTGAGTTTATTAAACTTTAGATTTTTAAGTTGCTATTGAATTTATTGATATCTATGGTTATTTTATTGCAGGAAATAAATCTATAGTTATTTACTTTGTTGCTTACTTTTTATATTTATTTACCTTAGACTCCAACAATATCATGTTTATGCCTTTGATAATATACAGTAAGAAAAAAATCAGAGTGTTAAAAATATATAAATTCCACCTAAATCCTATATTCATAAAGCAAATGAACAAGAAAAAAAAAACATTAATCATCTCTATAATAGAAAATATAAATAAACTTCTTTCACTAATATTCATAATAACAAATATATATATATATATATATATATATATATATATATATAAATATATATATATAAATATATATTTAAAAAAAAAAAATTTTAAACAAAAAAAAAATGTGTAAGCGGAGGGTTTCGGTCGGGGGCCGAGTGCTCTGTGCAATGCACAGTAGCCGGTGGCTGAGCGCACTGTGCATGGCACAGTGGCCGGCAGCCGAGTCCACTGTGTATTGCATAGTGGCCAGCGGGCCGAGCTCACTGTGCACTGCACAGTGGCCGGCGGCCGTGCTGACTGTGTGATACACAGTGGCTGGCGGCCGAGCCCACTGTGCCTTGTACAGTGGAGACTTCGGCGGTGCCAACTCCCGCCTCCCACCTCATCCCCACGTTCGCTTATCTCCTCCTGCATTCACTCAACCCATCCGCCACCATGGCCACCCTGCGTGGTAATGGGGTTAAAAAAAAAATATAATTTTAAAAAAAGAGAAAACCCTAGCTCGGTTAGAGCTAGGGTAGAGGGGAAGATCAATAAGTTTAAGGGATTTTTTTAAAAAATACAAGTCAAAGAAGTAATTTTATAATCTAATATAAATTAGGGTTTCCATGAGATTTATTTTTTAAAGTTGAGGAAAAATTTATATTTAAAATTGGTTAGGGTTTTCAATTTAGATAGACGTGGGAATTTTAATTCCAATTAATCATTTTATTAAATTAACTATTTGTGAAGCCTTGATGAAATAGAAAAGGAAATTAATTCCTTGAAAGCTAAATTTGATTTTGGAAAGACAATTTTCCTCATTAGATAATGTCATTTAGAAATTAAGTTGACACTTTAATCCATTAAATTAATTAATGACTTAAAATGAAATTTAGACAATATGGCTTTATTGGAGATCAATTTTTATCTACGTCTACCAATTTAAATGAGTTTAATAAATTAAGCTAATGACTATATTTGATGAGAAAATAAATTAAAACATTTAGTTTTTTGCAAATAAATTTTAATTAAGATCGATACTTAGTTAGTATCAGAGTTAGTTCAATTTTTGTTATGGCCAACATGTTAACACATGTCGTGATAGCAAACCTTGTTAATTAACTAGTTGTTTTAAAAAAAAAATCATTCCGTTTTTGCCCTAAATTTTGGGCATGATATTTTGGTATCAGAGCAAGGTTTCCACACTAGGAACCTTACTCCACTTACATTTCGCCTTAGATTATTTAAATTATTTTGTTAAATTGATTTTATCAGACTTTTGAATTTAATTGAATTAATATTATTAATTAATTATTTTGCCTTATTTTCTTCATAGGATGTCTCCAACGACGCGACAAGCTCGCAAGTGCAGATGGGGTCCTAGACGTGTGCACATTGCACGCGAAGAGGTAGAGAAGGAGGCATTGGTTCCAGAGGAGAACCCAGGGGCACCTCCCGAACAGCCAAATGAACCTAACCAAGACCTCTTAGTAGCAATCCAGAATCTTATTGGCATAGTTCAGAAAAGGATCCCAGCAGAGAACCCTTAGGTTAGGAGTCATGACTCTGGGAGTCATAGATCTGTTGATAGAGAACGAAGCAGGAGCCCAGCTCTGATTCCTATAGAGAGTCAGGGTGGAAATGAGCCAGAGTCTGTGCATATGCCAGGACCACCTCCGGTGGTGGAACCAATTTATTTTGAGAGAGCTCGTCGAGATCCAGGGGATCTCATCAGGGAGGTCATGCGCCTCCAGCCACCATCCTTTAGAGGTTCTACCGATGGAGTAGAGGCCAAGGCATGGATTCTGAGTCTTGAGACGTGCTTTGCATTGCGTTCTTACGAGAGCAACTTGAAAGCATGTGTCGCAGTTCATCTACTGAGAGGGACAGCCTCCACTTGGTGGAGACAGGAAGAGTACAAATGCAGATTAGTTCCCGATACTCTCACTTGGGATTTATTCACAAAGACGTTCCATGAGAGGTACCTATTAGAGCACTTCAGGCAGTGTCATATAGACAAATTTCACGATCTCCAACAAAATGCTTGTACGTAACCCAGTATGAGAGTAAATTCTTTGAGCTATTGCCTTATTTAGATTATCTAAAGGATAAGAAACTTCTTGTAAACCATTTCATCAGGGGATTAAATGCCGGTATAGCCAAGCCTATTAAGATGTCCGCTCCAGAGAGCCTTCAGGTTGCTATAGAGAAGGCACTGATTGCCGAGGAAATTCAGGTCAGACCACAGGACAATAGGGATCATTTTCAGAACCGAAATCCCGCACCTCAGACTTATGGATTCCAGAAACCACATTGGAAAAGAAACAACCGAATTTCTCAGGGGTTCTCCAAACCCCCTCCTCCACAACAGACACCACAGAACCAGAGGCAAAAGCCTCCATAGTTTCAGTAGGGCTCCAAGCCCAAACAGTGGTAGACTCAGGGACAAAAACATGATTAGAGAGCATAGGGGCAGTACACATAGCCAGCAGGGACTCAACTGTCCTCCAGGGGTGGGTACAGCGGATCCAGTAGGACAGGAGGTCAGGCATTCTCTAGGCCTTAGGGTGCCCAGTTTCAGGCACGGGGTGCTTGCTTTATGTGTGGAGCCATGGGGCATATGGTGAGGGATTGCCCTTAGGGACAGGTGGCAAGGAGTCAGGGGATGGCCGCTTCAGAGCTGACAGTTGGTGATATGGGCAAGTCCCATAGAGTATTCGCAGTGGTTGACAACCGCCAGGCTGAGCATCAAGCCACGGTTATCGAATCTACAGGTATAATCAAAGGTAAGAATGTATCTATTTTGTTTGATTCAGGAGCTATTGACTCCTTTATATATCCATTGGTTGTGGAGCATTGCGGGCTAGTGGCAACTAGACAGGGTGTCAGTTGGGAAGTGGAATTAGCTTCAGGAGCTAGAGTGTCAGTGGAATCAGAGGTTAGGGCATGTCAGCTGTAGATTAGCAAGACCACCACTTTAGTAGACCTTAGAGTGACTCCACTTGGATCTTACGGAATCGTACTTCGCATGGATTGGCTTTATTCCCATAGAGCCAAGATGGATTGGCACCTGAAAAAGATTGAGTGTGAGGATGATCATGGTTCGCCCATAGTTATCAACGGGATTCAGAGGCCCGTGTCTCTTCGCATGATCTCCATAATGTAGCTTAAGCGGAGCTTGCGGAAGGGATGTGAGATTTTTGCTATCACTATTAGTGACAGAGGAGAAGAGGAAGAAAAAGAAACATCGCTCGATGACCATCCTATCCTTAAGGGATATTTAGATATATTTCCTTCAGAGTTACTGGGAATGCCTCCCCATAGAGAGATTGATTTTCATATAGACCTAGTACCAGGAGCCGAGCCAGTTTCTAGAGCTCCTTATGCAGCGCATCTCGGGGTTAAAAAGTTGCATGCTGACTTGAGGCAGTTGTATCATTAGTCGGGAATGCGGCAGCTCATTGCTGAGATACTAGCTCGATGCCTCGAGTGTCAGAGAGTAAATGCAGAGCACTGCCATCCCGGTGGGTTGCTCCAGACTCATGCTATACGAGAGTGGAAGTGGGATACTATATCCATGGATTTCATCATTGGTCTTCCTATGTCTTCTCATCGCCATGATGCTATCTTGGTGATAGTTGACAAGTTGACCAAAGTAGCTCACTTTTCACCAGTCCATATTACATTCACAGCTCCAGCAGTAGCACAGGTGTTCGTGCGGGACATTGTTAGACTTCCTGGCGTGCCCCACAAGATTATTTCTGATAGGGATTCTCTTTTCACTTCTTCCTTTTGGAAGTCATTACAGGAAGCTATGGGCACTAAGCTCAATTTCAGTACAGCCTATCACCCGGAGACAGATGGTCAAACAGAGAGGGTCAATCAGGTGTTAGAGGATATGCTTCACATGTACGTCATGGATCATCAGACCTAGTGGGAGGAGTATCTTCCCTTAGTGGAGTGTGCTTATAACAATGGGCATCACACTTCTTTTGGGATGCCACCCTATCAGGCATTATACGGCAGGCCTTGCAGGATGCCCTTGAGTTGGGATCGCATAGAGGATAGAGTTGCTATTGGTCCTGAGATAGTTCAGGATATGGAATAGCAGGTGGATTTGATTAGGCAGCGTCTCAGAGAGGCTCAGGATAGACAGAAGAAATATGTTGATGCAAAGAGGATAGATTGTAGCTACCTAATTAGAGACAGAGTTTTCTTGAGAGTGCGACCGCATAAGAGTCCAATCCATTATGGAAAGGGTTCTAAGCTCACACCTCACTTTGTAGGACCTTTTGAGATTCTTGAGAGGATAGGCCTAGTTGCCTACCGTTTAGCATTGCCACCTAGCCTGTCACAAATCCACGATGTGTTTCATGTATCAGTTTTGAGAAAATATATCTATGATGAGTCTAACATTTTAGATTGGGATGCCTTACAGGTGCAGTTAGATGGGCAGCTAGCTTTGAAGCCCATTCGCATTTTGGCACATCGGACATTGGCCCTTCGAGGTCGAGAGCTGGACCAGGTTAGGGTCCAGTGGGATTGTTATGATGAGGTTACGACTTCATGGGAGGACGCAACACGTATGAGATCAGAGTACCCCCACCTGTTTGATGAACTCCAGGAGGAAGTTCATGCCTAGAGGGGGAGGGTGTGAGGCCTCACCTCGACTCAGTCTGACATTCAGTGGATTTTATATTTAGACTATTATGGATACTTTATTTTGATGCATTTTGAGACTTAGAACTTATATGATTTTAGGATTTGGATAACATTGCTATGTTTTGATGATGTACTTATATGCTTTATGAGATAGAACACTACATGATTGTTAGATAGGATGATATTGCAATGATAGATGTCGTTATTAAATTTGCAGGACTTTACTATGATAACAAAAGTATGATGTATGGTTAAGTTTATGTGAATTGGAATGAAATTGCTTATATGAAATTTCTAGATAAAAGATGTATTTAATCTGTGCAGATGAAAATTGTATGCATGTGATGATGTGTATTGTTATTCCTTTGAATTATATTATATGTGGATATTTGAAAGTACTAATGTGTAAATTGAGATGCGCAGGAAATTTACCATGTGACCATGGAAAATTACGGAGAACCAAACCTAGACTTATGTATGTTCGTAAGCCAGGGGTTGTCTTTTTGGAGAGACAACACCCCGTTTGTGTTGCATTTTATTTGTAACAGTGTATGCTGCATGGGTGTTAAGTGTCATTTAGATTTAATGTGTAAAACCCACAAGAGACGATTTCATGTTTTAATTTGTAAGAGTGTTTTATTTGTGTCACTTGACACATGCGTGGATTTAAATTTAAATGTTTTATTTTTGTCTCTTGGTGGGAAAGTGTTTAACTATAGTTTTTTCTTAAATAATATAACGTGTTGTCATTAATACTTGGAAAAGAATC
Source organism: Cryptomeria japonica (assembly GCF_030272615.1). NCBI lineage: Eukaryota > Viridiplantae > Streptophyta > Pinopsida > Cupressales > Cupressaceae > Cryptomeria > Cryptomeria japonica. Next base: position 5,044,171 of record NC_081411.1, on the reverse strand, counting down.
TTTGGAGTGGTCAACATATGTTTGACCCGAAAATAAACTTCAGAGGGGTTTAAAATGGGTTAAATGAACACCTAGGGGTAGTTTAATAGGGTTTCCTAAAGCCCATATGGTATACCTAAGGGTTAGGGGTAATTTTAGGCAAGTTTCTGCTTTTAAGTGACCTTTTTGACGCTTTAAAAATTGGCTTTTTTGAGTTGTGCCAAAATTGAAAATTAGAAGTTTAAATATAATTGAGATTTTTCCTATTCGAATGGGAGTCTTTTTCCCATTCTGCTTTACTTTCCTTTTTGTTTTTTAGAAACTTGTGAGAACTCAGAGAATGAACTTCTTAAGCAAGAATTGGAAAAGATTGAGGGTAATCACCCACTCTCCATTTTTGGAGACAAGAGAATTTTTGAAAAGAAAAGAATAGTTTGGAATAGAAAATTTAACTAAGGGTAGAAGAAGAAGATCCGTGGATTGGGCAGCTCTTCCTCAAATATTATACTACCATTGCGTAGATTAAGGTTGGTTCGATTATTCTTTAAAATGTCTATTTTCTTGTATGTGTTTGAGAGTATGATTGGTGTAAGAAATCGGTGTTTTTGAATGTTTCATTATAAAATTTCATTTGGAATTTTGCATTATGCCTTGTTGTGTTTTGGGAGTTTTCTCAAGACTTCTTACTCTTGGGAGAGAGGAGGATCTTGTGGGTGGTAGCAATGACAACCCTAAAGTGAGAGACTCTCGTTTGAGAGCAATCACAAGGGATCTTTGTGTGACCCTTGCTGCATGGCCTATTTGTGCAATGGGGGTCATAAGGAGGGATATAAGGCTAGAATGCCTTTGGGGGGCATAAGGAGTAAGGGGTTGAGATTTTTGATGTATTTATTGTGCCATGAGGTGGCTACTTGTTTTTCCATACTTACAGTTCTCGTCAGAGTATTGGTCCACTACCACCCTTAAAAAGGTCATCACCAAAGTGTGGGGCTGTGTAGCCAGATTGGGAGTGTGTCTGAATCTTTGTGTGTGTATTTTTGTCTTCTATGTGTTTGCATGTTTGTTACCTATCTAGGGCTTGGTTCTTCGAGCTCGGGAGTGGATACCAGTTAGCCTAGCCTGGGAGGTGAGCACTCCGTGGTCATATTTGTGTTTGTATTATGCAGGAATGCCAGGAGAAAAGACTAGGAAAAGTGAAAGGTTGCAGAAGAATATTGTTGAAGAAATCTAAATTTATTTGCAGTTGTTAGTTTTAAATATTGATAGGAGAGATACGTCCACATTTGTTGAAATGAGAGGCAATTTGTAAATTTGAAATATAGACATGAGAGTTGGGATTGTAGTTGCAAAAAAAAAAAACATCCTATAAATGTTGCAGAATATCTTAGAGTTGTAAAAAGCTTGTTTTATTACTATTCCTTTTTTTAAAAAGAAAGAAAAAAGCTACTTTTGATTTGCATGCAATAATCATTTTAATATGAAAATCAGTTTTATTTGATTCAGTATTTCCTCTTATCTGTGAAATTTTCTTCATTTTACTTGCAGAAAAATATGAGTAGTATGTATTGTTAACATTTTAATGAATGTATGCATGTTGTTTTAGAGGTGTATAATGCAGATTATTTTTCCTAATGTAAGATCTAAGATTTATGAACCCTAGAAAATATTAGTTGCAAAAAGTGAAATTTCACAATTAATTTTAGGAATAAAATCTTAAGCATTCCTCTCTTCTAAACCCTTATCTTGAGTTTATTAAACTTTAGATTTTTAAGTTGCTATTAAATTTATTGATATCTATGGTTATTTTATTGCAGGAAATAAATCTATAGTTATTTACTTTGTTGCTTACTTTTTATATTTATTTACCTTAGACTCCAGCAATATCATGTTTATGCCTTTGATAATATACAGTAAGAAAAAAATCAGAGTGTTGAAAATATATAAATTCCATCTAAATCCTATAGTCATAAAGCAAATGGACAAGAAAAAAAAAACATTAATCATCTCTGTAATAGAAAATATAAATATATATATAAACTTCTTTCACTGTTACTTTTTAATATTCATAATAATAAATAAATAAATATATATATATATATATATATATATATATATATTTATATATGTCATATATATATATATTTTTTTAAAAAAAAAATTTAAACAAAAAAAAAATGTTTAAGTGGAGGGTTTCGGTCGGGGGCCGAGCGCACTGTGCAATGCACAGTAGCCGGCGGCCAAGCGCACTATGCATGGCATAGTGGCCGGTGGCTGAGTCCACTGTGTATTGCACAGTGGCCGGCGGGCCGAGCTCACTGTGCACTGCACAGTGGCCATCGGCTGTGCTGACTGTGTGATACATAGTGGCCGATGGCCGAGCCCACTGTGCCTTGCACAGTGGACACTTCGGCGGCACCGACTCCCGCCTCCGACCTCATCCCCACGTTCGCTTATCTCATCCTCAGTTCACTCAACCCGTCCGCCGCCATGGCCACCCTGCGTGGTAATGGGGTTAAAAAAAAATATATAATTTTAAAAAAAGCGAAAACCCTAGCTCAGTTAGATCTAAGGTAGAGGGGAAGATCAATAAGTTTAAGGGATTTAAAAAAAAAAAACAGTCAAAGAAGTAATTTTATAATGTAATATAAATTAGGGTTTCCATGAGATTTATTTTTTAAAGTTGAGGAAAAATTTATATTTAAAATTGGTTAGGGTTTTCAATTTAGATAGACGTGGGAATTTTAATCCCAATTAATTATTTTATTAAATTAACTATTTGTGAAGCCTTGATTAAATAGAAAAGGAAATTAATTCCTTGAAAGCTAAATTTGATTTTGGAAAGACAATTTTCCGGATCAGATAATGTCATTTAGAAATTAAGTTGACACTTTAATCTATTAAATTAATTAATGATTTAAAATGAAATTTAGACAATATGGCTTTATTGGAGATCAATTTTTATCTACATCTACCAATTTAAATGAGTTTAATAAATTAAGCTAACGACTATATTTGATGAGAAAATAAATTAAAACATTTAGTTTTTTGCAAATGAATTTTAATTAAGATCGATACTTAGTTAGTTTAGAGTTACTTCAATTTTTGTTATGGCCAACATGTTAACACATGTCGTGATAGCAAACCTTGTTAATTAACTAGTTGTTTTAAAAAAAAAAATCATTCCGTTTTTGCCCTAAATTTTGGGCATGATATTTTGGTATCAGAGCAAGGTTTTCACACTAGGAACCTTACTCCACTTACGTTTCGCCTTAGATTATTTAAATTATTTTGTTAAATTGATTTTATCAGACTTTTGAATTTAATTGAATTAATATTATTAATTAATTATTTTGCCTTATTTTCCTCATAGGATGCCTCCGACGACGCGACAAGCTCGCAATCGTGGATGGGGTCCTAGACGTGCGTGCATAGCACGTGAAGAGGTAGAGAGGGAGGCATCAGTTCCAGAGGAGAAACCAGGGGCACCACCCGAATAGCCAAATGAACCTAACCGAAACCTCTTAGCAACAATCCAGAATCTTATTGGCATAGTTCAGGAAAGGATCCCAGCAGAGAACCCTTAGGTTAGGAGTCATGACTCTGGGAGTCATAGATCTGTTGATAGAGAGTGAAGCAGGAGCCCAGCTCTGATTCCTATAGAGAGTCAGGGTGGAAATGAGCCAGAGTCTGTGCATATGCCAAGACCACCTCCAGCGGTGGAACCAGTTTATTTTGAGAGATCTCATCGAGATCCAGAGGATCTCATCAGGGAAGTCATGCGCCTCCAGCCACCATCCTTCAGAGGTTCTACCGATGAAGTAGAGGCCAAGGCATGGCTTCTGAGTCTTGAGAGGTGCTTTGCGTTGTGTTCTTACGAGAGCAACCTGAAAGCATGTGTCACATTTCATCTACTGAGAGGGACAACCTCCACTTGGTGGAGACAGGAAGAGTACAAATGCGGATTAGTTTCTGATACTCTCACTTGGGAGATATTCACAAAGAGGTTCCATGAGAGGTACCTATCAGAGCACTTCAGGCAGTGTCGTATAGATGAATTTCACGATCTCCAACAAAAAGGCTTGTCAGTAACCCAGTATGAGAGTAAATTCTTTGAGCTATTGCCTTATGTAGATTATCTAAAGGATGAGAAACTTCTTGTAAACTGTTTCATCAGGGGATTAAATGTCGGTATAGCCAAGCCTATTAGGATGTCCACTCTAGAGAGCCTTCAAGATGCTGTAGAGAAGGCACTGATTGCCAAGGAAATCCAGGTCAGACCACAGGACAATAGGGATCGGTTTTAGAACCAAAATCCCACACCTCAGACTTATGGATTCCAGAAACAACATTAGAAAGGAAACAACTGAAATTCTCAGGGGTTCTCCAAACCCCCTCCTCCACAACAGACACCACAGAACCAGAGGCAAAAGCCTCCACAGTATCAGTAGGGCTCCAAGCCCAAACAATGGTAGACTCAAGGATAGAAACATGATTAGAGAGCACAGGGGCAGTACACACAGCCGGCAGGGACTCAACAGTCCTCCACGGGTGGGTACAGCGGATCCAATAGGACAGGAGGTCAGGCATTCTCTAGGCCTCAGGGTGCCCAGTTTCAAGCTCGGGGTGCTTGCTTTACATGTGGAGCCATGGGGCATATGGTGAGGGATTGCCCTCAGGGACAGGTGGCAAGGAGTCAGCGGATGGTTGCTTCAAAGCCGACAGTTGGTGATATGGGCAGGTCCCATAGAGTATTTGCAGCGGTTGATAACTGCCAGGCTGAGCATCAAGCCACGGTTATCAAATCTATAGGTATAATCAAAGGTAACAATGTATCTATTTTGTTTGATTCAGGAGCTATTGACTCCTTTATATCTCCGTTGGTTGTGGAGCATTGCGGGCTAGTGGCAACTAGACAGGGTGTCAGTTGGGAAGTAGAATTAGCTTCAGGAGCTAGAGTGTCAGTGGAATCAGAGGTTAGGGCATGTCAACTGCAGATTAGCAAGACCACCACTTTAGTAGACCTTAGAGTGACTCCACTTGGATCTTACGGAATCGTACTTGGCATGGATTGGCTTTATGCCCAAAGAGCCAAGATGGATTGCCGCCTGAAAAAGATCGAGTGTGAGGATGATCATGGTTCGCCCATAGTTATAACCAGGATTCAGAGGCCCATGTCTCTTCACATGAGCTCGGCAATGCAGCTTAAGCGGAGCATGCGTAAGGGATGTCAGCTTTTTGCTATCACTATCAGTGACAGAGGAGAAGAGGAAGAAAAAGAAACATCGCTCGATGACCATCCTATCCTTATGGGATATTTAGATATATTTCCTTCAGAGTTACTGGGAATGCCTCCCCATAGAGAGATTGATTTTCATATAGACCTAGTACCAGGAGCCGAGCCAGTTTCTAGAGCTCCTTATGCAGCACATCCCAGGGTTAAAAAGTTGCATGCTAACTTGAGGCAGTTGTATCATTGGCCGGGAATGCGGCAACTCATTGCTGAGATAGTAACTCGATGCCTCGAGTGTCAGAGAGTAAAGGTAGAGCACCGCCATCCCGATGGGTTGCTCCAAACTCATGCCATACCAGAGTGGAAGTGGGATACTATATCCATGGATTTCATCACTGGTCTTCCTATGTCTTCTCGTCGCCATGATGCTATCTTGGTGATAGTTGACAAGTTGACCAAAGTTGCTCACTTTTCACCAGTCCGTACTACATTCACAGCTCCAGCAGTAGCATAGGTGTTCTTGCGGGACATTGTTAGACTTCATGGTGTGCCCCACAAGATTATTTTTGACAGGGATTCTCTTTTCACTTCTTCCTTTTGGAAGTCATTACAAGCAGCTATGGGCACTAAGCTCAATTTCAGTACAGCCTATCACCCGGAGACAGATGGTCAAACAGAGAGGGTCAATCAGGTGTTAGAGGATATGCTTCACATGTACGTCATGGATCATCAGACCCAGTGGGAGGAGTATCTTCCCTTAGTGGAGTTTGCCTATAACAATGGGCATCACACTTCTTCTGGGATGCCACCCTATCAGGCATTATACGGCAGGCCTTGCAGGACGCCTTGAGTTGGGATTGCATAGAGGATAGACTTGCTATTGGTCCTGAGATAGTTCAGGATATGGAATAGCAGGTGGATTTGATTAGGCAGTGTCTTAGAGAGGCTCAGGATAGACAAAAGAAATATGTTGATGCAAAGAGGATAGATCATAGCTACTTGGTTGGAGATAGAGTTTTCTTGAGAGTGCGACCGCATAAGAGTCCAATCCATTATGGAAAGGGTTCTAAGCTCGCACCTCACTTTGTAGGACCTTTTGAGATTCTTGAGAGGATAAGCCCAATTGCCTACCGTTTAGCATTGCCACCTAGCCTGTCACACATCCACGATGTGTTTCATGTATCAGTTTTGAGAACATATATCTATGATGAGTCTCACATTTTAGATTGGGATGCCTTGCAGGTGGAGTCAGATGGGCAGCTAGCTTTGGAGCCCATTCACATTTTGGCACGCTGGATGTTGGCCCTTCGAGGTCGAGAGCTGGACCAGGTTAGGGTCCAGTGGGATTATTATGATGAGGTTACAGCTTCATGGGAGGACGCAACACGTATGAGCTCAGAGTACCCCCACCTCTTTGATGAACTCCAGGAGGAAGTTCATGCCTAGAGGGGGAGGGTGTGAGGCCTCACCTCGACTCAGTCTGACATTCAGTGGATTTTATATTTAGACTATTATGGATACTTTATTTTGATGTATTATGAGACTTAGAACTTATATGATTTTAGGATCTGGATAACATTGCTATGTTTTGATGATTTACTTATATGCTTTATGAGATAGAACACTACATGACTGTTAGATAGGATGATATTGCAATGATAGATGTCGTTATTAAATTTGCAGGACTTTACTATGATAACAAAAGTATGATGTATGGTTAAGTTTATGTGAATTGGAATGAAATTGCTTATGTGAAATTGCTAGATAAAAGATGTATTTAATCTGTGCAGATGAAAATTGTATGCATGTGATGATGTGTATTGTTATTCTTTTGAATTATATTATATGTGGATATTTGAAAGTACTAATGTGTAAATTGAGATGCTTAGGAAATTTACCATGTGACCATGGAAAATTACAGAGAAACAAACCGAGACTTATGTATGTTCGTAAGCCAGGCGCTGTCTATTTGGAGAGACAACACCCCGTTTGTGTTGTATTTTATTCGTAACAGTGTATGCTGCATGGGTGTTAAGTGTCATTTAAATTTAATGTGTAAAACCCACAAGAGATGATTTCATATTTTAATTTGTAAGAGTGTTTTATTTGTGTCACTTGACACATGTGTGGATTTAAATTTAAATGTTTTATTTTTGTCTCTTGGTGGGAAAGTGTTTAACTATAGTTTTTTCTTAAATAATATAACGTGTTATCATTAATACTTGGAAAAGAATCTTTGGAGTGGTCAACATATGTTTGACCCGAAAATAAACTTCAGAGGGGTTTAAAATGGGTTAAATGAACACCTAGGGGTAGTTTAATAGGGTTTCCTAAAGCCCATATGGTATACCTAAGGGTTAGGGGTAATTTTAGGCAAGTTTCTGCTTTTAAGTGACCTTTTTGATGCTTTAAAAATTGGCTTTTTTGAGTTGTGCGAAAATTGAAAATTAGAAGTTTAAATCTAATTGAGATTTTTCCTATTCTAATGGGAGTCTTTTTCCCATTCCGCTTTACTTTCCTTTTTGGTTTTTAGAAACCTGTGAGAACTCAGAGAATGAGCTTCTTAAGGAAGAATTGGAAAAGATTGAGGGTAATCACCCACTCTCCATTTTTGGAGACGAGAATTTTTGAAAAGAAAAGAATAGTTTGGAATAGAAAATTTAACTAAGGGTAGAAGAAGAAGATCCGTGGATTGGGCAGCTCTTCCTCAAATATTATACTACCATTGCGTAGATTAAGGTTGGTTTGATTATTCTTTAAAATGTCTATTTTGTTGTATGTGTTTGAGAGTATGATTGGTGTGAGAAATCGGTGTTTTTGAATGTTTCGTTATAGAATTTCATTTGGAATTTTGCATTATGCTTGTTGTGTTTTGGGAGTTTTCTCAAGACCTCTTACTCTTGGGAGAGAGGAGGATCTTGTGGGTGGTAGCAATGTGAGAGACTCTCGTTTGAGAGCGATCACAAGGGATCTTTGTGTGACTCTTGTTGCATGGACTATTTGTGCAATGGGGGTCATAAGGAGGGATATAATACTAGTTTGCCTTTGGGAGGCATAATTAGTAAGGGGTTGAGATTTTTGATGTATTTATTGTGCCATGAGGTGGCTACTTGTTTTTCCATACTTACAGTTCTCCTCAGGGTATTGGTCCACTACCACCCTTAAAAAGGTCATCACCAAAGTGTGGTGTTGTGTAGCCAGATTGGGAGTGTGTCTGAATCTCTCTGTGTGCATTTTTGTCTTTTATGTGTTTGCATGTTTGTTACCCATCTAGGGCTTGGTTCTTCGAGGTCGGGGGTGGCTACCAGTTAGCCTAGGCTAGGAGGTGAGCACTCCGTGGTCATATTTGTGTTTGTATTATGCAGGAATGCCAGGAGAAAAGACTAGGAAAAGTGAAAGGTTGCAGAAGAATATTGTTGAAGAAATCTAAATTTATTTGTAGTTGTTAGTTTTAAATTTTGATAGGAGAGATACGTCCTCATTTGTTGAAATGAGAGGCAAGTTGTAAATTTGAAATATAGACATGAGAGTTGGGATTGTAGTTGAAAAAAAAAAAAAACATGCTGTAAATGTTGTAGAATATCTTAGAGTTGTAAAAAACTTGTTTTATTACTATTCCTTTTTTTAAAAAGAAAAAAAAAAGCTACTTTTGATTTGCATGCAATAATCATTTTAATATGAAAATCAGTTTTATTTGATTCAGTATTTCCTCTTATCTATGAAATTTCCTTCATTTTACTTGCAGAAGAATATGAGTAGTATGTATTGTTAACATTTTAATGAATGTATGCATGTTGTTTTAAAGGTGTATAATGCAGATTATTTTTCCTAATGTAAGATCTAAGATTTATGAACTCTAGAAAATATTAGTTGCAAGAAGTGAAATTGCACAATTAATTTGAGGAATAAAATCTTAAACATTCCTCTCTTCTAAACCCTTATCTTGAGTTTATTAAACTTTAGATTTTTAAGTTGCTATTAAATTTATTGATATCTATGGTTATTTTATTGCAGGAAATAAATCTGTAGCTATTTACTTTGTTGCTTACTTTTTATATTTATTTACCTTAGACTCCAGCAATATCATGTTTATGCCTTTGATAATATACAGTAAGAAAAAAATCAGAGTGTTAAAAATATATAAATTCCATCTAAATCCTATATTCGTAAAGCAAATGGACAAGAAAAAAAAAACATTAATCATCTCTGTAATAGAAAATATAAATAAACTTCTTTCACTATTATTTTTAAATATTCATAATAACATATATATATATATATATATATTTATATATATCATATATATATATTTTTTTTAAACAAAAATTTAAACAAAAAAAAAAAGTGTAAGCAGAGGGTTTCGGCCGGGGGCGAAGTGCACTGTGCAATGCACAGTGGCCGGCGGCTGAGCACACTGTGCATGGCACAATGGCCGGCGGCCAAGTCCACTATGTATTGCACAGTGGTCGGTGGGCCGAGCTCACTGTGCACTGCACAGTGGTTGGCGGCTGTGCTGACTGTGTGATACATAGTGGCCGATGGCCGAGCCCACTATGCCTTGCACAGTGGAGACTTTGGCGGCGCTGACTCCTGCCTCCTGCCTCATTCCCGCATTCGCTTATCTCCTCCTGCGTTCGCTCAACCAGTCCGCACCATGGCCACCCTGCGTGGTAATGGGGTTAAAAAAAAAATATAATTTAAAAAAAAGATAAAACCCTAGCTCGGTTAGAGGTAGGGTAGAGGGGAAGATCAATAATTTTAAGGGAATTTTAAAAAAAGAAAGAGTCAAAGAAGTAATTTTATAATGTAATATAAATTAGGGTTTCCATGAGATTTATTTTTTAAAGTTGAGGAGAAATTTATATTTAAAATTGGTTAGGGTTTTCAATTTAGATAGACGTGGGAATTTTATTCCCAATTAATTATTTTATCAAATTAACTATTTGTGAAGCCTTGATTAAATAGAAAAGGAAATTAATTCCTTGAAAGCTAAATTTGATTTTGGAAAGACAACTTTCCTCATCGGATAATGTCATTTAAAAATTAAGTTGACACTTTAATGCATTAAATTAATTAATGATTTAAAATGAAATTTAGACAATATGGCTTTATTGGAGATCAATTTTTATCTACGTCTACCAATTTAAAAGAGTTTAATAAATTAAGCTAATGACTATATTTGATGAGAAAATAAATTAAAACATTTAGTTTTTTGCAAATGAATTTTAATTAAGATCGATACTTAGTTAGTATCAGAGTTAGTTGAATTTTTGTTATGGCCAACATGTTAACACATGTCATGATAGCAAACCTTGTTAATTAACTAGTTGTTTTTAAAAAAAAAATCATTTCATTTTTACCCTAAATTTTGGGCATGACAGGTCCCATTTGGTCCTCTTTAGTCAAGGTCAACTTACCTCATCAAGAGATCTATCATCTCTTTGGAAGCCATACCTTGCTTTATATCATACATATCTTGAACTTACATTCTTAGACATTGCAAGACAACCCTAGATTATTTCCATCTCATATCCTTGCTTGGTCTTCCATAGTCTTCACATTTTTTTCCATCCATCATTGTATCCAAGGTTTATTTCATGGTTAAAGTTACCCATTCCCAAAGGTCTAGAAGGGAAGCCAAATAAGCTTTAAGTTCTCTCAACATGAGAACCTATGAGTTTGATGGAGACTAATTTTACAACCCATTTGATAATCACATTAATATACCAGACAATGACAACTAGAACAATAATGATAATGACAATGCATCTATCACTTCTACACATATTAAAGAGACTATCATGGAACCAAGATTCAATAGAATGATTGAGGAAATTATGAGAAGAGATAGACAATACTTCTTTCAAGTAATGACACAAAATGGGATGAAGCTACCTCATGAGTTTGATATGTCACAAATTTTAGAAGAAGATCCCAATCAAATGGCTCAAACAAATGAAAATCCTATTGGACATAATGGTGGTAATAGGTGAGAACATTTTATTCTTGAGTCACCCTCATCCTTATTTAAAAAACCAGAAGTTCCCAATCATACTCAAACCAATTTTACTAAGAACACTCATGAACAACCCTGCAATCATCCTTTACCATGGAGAAGAAATACCAATATACATGCTCATGATAATCCCCAAGATCATACCAATGCATACAATTACACTCAAGCAAATATTCAAAATCATGACATAAGAATACCCTGTATTAGATTTGGGAGCAATATTCAAGATCATTCTTATGATACCTTCTATCCTCATGGTCATGACATGCATCGACCTAGACCTAATTCTCCTCATTATAATACCCTATCAAGTGGTCGATATGCAAGCTATAATTATGTCCCTCCTCCATATGAACACATCTATGATCAATACCATCCATACATGCACTATATCCCTCCTCCTTCGCCCAATGGCTTAGACATGGGACTAGCTAAAAGAGAAAAGAGACCACCCAAGAATGATTTGCAACAACAAATCAAGGATTTTCAAAAACAAATGGAAGACATGAATACACCAAAGCAAGAGTACACAATGAAAGACATATGACCTTATCCATTTGATAAAAGTGTTCTAATGCCTCCATTTCCTCCACATTTCATGACACCAAAATTTGATAAGTATAGAGGCAAGGGAGATCCTAGGGCACACATAAGAGAATTCTTCACAATGTGTATTGAGGTAGCCAACAAAGAAACATACTTGACGAGATTGTTCCCACAAAGTTTAGGTGGCCAAGCTATGGAATGGTTCTCACAACTTCCACTTGGAATCTATTGGCATTATGTGAACTAGTATGAGGACATAATGACATTGTATGTTTTCATTGATGTCAATATGTGAAGAATAGAGAACTGGCATGTGTGAACCGGTATATGTGCCAAAGATAAGCCACATGTATGTTCAAAGTAAATTGGCATGTTGATATGAGAATTGGTTATGTGAAAGTGAAGTGGTATGTTTGTTGAAGGTGAACCAACATGTTGTTATAGGAACTGGTACATGGAACCTTTGTGTGACTACCGGTTGGTAGTCTCAGGATTTCCAATTGGTAGTCTCAGGGTTCTGGTTGATGAACCTCAAACCTGTGTGACTTAATCAGTGACTTTGTGTGATGAGTTAGCAGTGTAACAAAGAACAGCTCATGTTACCATGTCAGCCTTGTGCGCATGAAGGATATTGCATGAAGGAGACTATCCCTATCTACCTTGGGAATGTGCAAAGTTTGTTAAACAGTGATAACGTGTGATGGGTTATCAGCTGCCATGAAATCGGTGGATAATGGATGATGGAGAATGTCTTGAGATCGATTCAAGATTGTTGCATTTAATGCAGTATGATCAACGATCAGGATTGAACCATTTGAATTGCTTTACCTAATAGGTTTAGGGTTTAGGGTTTTTTCTACCTACCTATCTATTTCCTATAAGGTCGATGTTGTGCTTCTTTCAGAGGTTCTTGGCAAAAGTTGTGTGTGTGTATCCAAAAGAAGTGATAAATGATTTTTGCCAAACCAAAGGAGAGAAGAGATACCTGCAAAGTGAATGTGCAGAAGGTAAAGAGGAGCCAAAGTGGATCTGCATTAGCATTGAGTGTTGTTACCAGATCATTGTAATTCTTGTTGATCTTTAACCACTTCAACAGTTGTGAAATCCCTTAATAGGGTAGCCTTAACCGGCTTGCTACAAATCCTTTAACAGGGTAACTCGAAGCTATTGAGTTTTGGAAAGCTATAGAGCTCTGGAAATCCTTTAGTTATTGAGTTCTTGAAATCCTCGAACAAGGTAACCCTAACTGGGTTTAACCCTTAACCAGGTATTCTAGCCATCCCTTAACCGAGTGATCCCTAACAGGATCAGTTCCTAGCAAAACCTATTGTAAAGTCTTTAACCGGACAAGGCTCCTAACAGAGCAGACTTCTAAAGAGTTCAAAAGGCAGCTTGTGGGTATTCATCCCCACCATGGTTTTTCCTAGTTGGGTTTCCACGTGAAAAATAAGTGTGTCATGTGTGATGCTTTTATCTTGTGATGCTTTGTTATTACCTATTAAGCATATGATGGTTCTGTGTTTTATGCCTATCAATAAAACATGTTGAACTAGCTGTTGTGAAGATCTGATGATAGATTAATTGTTCATGCATGAGGGTGAAATGGTAGTATAGTATTGAGCTAAGAGGAAAGCTAAGTGAGTAAACAGTTTATGATTATTTTAGTTATTCTGGGTTTTACGAGTTGCACTTTATTTCAAACCGGTGTCACTATTTGTCAGTCATTTGGAGTATCTACTGTCAAACTAGTTTAGGACTTTATTTTTGTTTGTACCAATTCACTCCCCCCCTCTTAGTACCAGTTTGGTACTATTAATTGATCATTGAGTTATCAATTGATATCAGAGTGTCCTCCAGGTTCTCTGTGGTATAAGCTTAACCGCTCGAGGAAAAGATCCTAGTCCAATGATGAAGAGAGAAGGTCCAAAGTTCAACAGAGATAATTTTAGTATATGGAAAGATAGAATGAAGATATTCATCAGAAGCATGGGTGCTCAACACTAGAGCTATGTTGAGAATGCCTATGTTGCCCCTATCGGTACTCTCACCGATGACCAAAAGAGAGAGATGTAGGAGAATGGGCAAGTCATGGAAGCCCTACTTAGTAGTTTATCTAACATTGAGTTTATTGATATCCAAGATAAAGTAAATCCCAAAGAAGTATGGGATACTCTTGAAACTATCTATGGCAGTGATAAGCATGTGAAACAAGCTAAGGAAGAAAGCCTTAGAGGAAAGTTTGAAGACATGCAGATGGTTAAAGGTGAAACCATTCAACAGTATGGAATAAGGATCAAAACTATTGTTGGAGATATCAAGAGTGTAGGTGGTAAAATACAAGATGCTACTATTGTGAGCAAACTTCTGAGATCCTTATTACCAGTCTATGCGATAAGAGTTGGTACTATTCAGGAGCTAAGGTCTATAGACAAGACTAAGGTATCCCTTGACTCCATCATTGCTAAGCTGACAGCCTATGAGTTGAATAGTTTTGATGGCAGTGTTCAAAAGACTGAATCAACTTTTAAAGCTTCTACTGCACCATCCAGAAAAGGAAAAGAAGCATGCACCAGTGATGAATCAAGACAGAGAAGAACAATGGATGATGAGGAGTTTCTGATGGAATTTGAAGCTCTTCTTGCCAGGAAATTTTTAGAAGGAACTGGTAAATACAGAGGTAAGCTTCCTTTCAAATGCTTTTCTTGTAACCAGATAGGACATATTGCTATAAACTGTCCCAATAGTGACAACAAGGATAAACCGGAAAGGTTCAAGAAATTCAAAGGAGGAAACTGGAGAAACTGTTTTGTTATGAAGGTGCCATAGATGAAGAATGAGAGGATGAAGAGAATGAAGACATTGTGTTTGTTGCTGTAAAGGAAGATGTGTCAGAAAAGAAAGCTCTTATCTCCTGCTTTGATAATGTCAATGAGTGAATTATTGACAGTGGCTATTCTCACCATATGACTGGTGACCAGAGCAAGTTTCTATCTTTGGAAGAATATGATGGTGGTGTGGTTCATTTTGGTAATGATGCACCATGCATGGTTAAAGGAAGAGGGTCCATCTCTCTGAATGGAAAGAGTAGTGCTAAAAATGTGTATTGGGTTGATGGTCTCAGACACAACCTTTTGAGTGTTGCCCAGCTAAATTATAGTGGTCTCACTCTGGAATTCAAGAATGGAGTGTGTAGAATCAAAGGAAAGGAAGGTGAATTGGTGGCCACCGGTATGCAAACCAAAGGTAACCTGTTTCAATTGAATGCTAATATCAGTACCTATCTTATTGCTAAGTTTGATGATAGATGGATATGGCATAGGAGACTCTGCCATATAAATTTTGACAACATTGTGAAGGCCAGTAAGAACAAGGCAGTTAGAGGATTGTCGGTGTTGAACAAATCAGAAAATCCTTTGTGTAGAGAATGTCAACTTGGAAAAATGTCTTCCTCAACATTCAAAGGTAAGTCTTTCACTGCAGACAAATTACTTGATCTTGTGCATACTGATTTGTGTGGTCCTATGAAAACTAGGAGTGTGCAGGGAGATAGGTATTTTATGATTCTTACAGATGATTGCTCAAGAATGATGTGGGTCACATTCTTGAAGGACAAGTCTGAAGCCTTTGGAAAGTTCAAAGCATTCAGAGAACTAGTTGAAAAGGAAAGTGGTAGAAGAATCAAATGTCTCAGAACTAATCAAGGAGGGGAATTCACTTCCGGAGAATTCAACAAGTATTGTGAAGAAATTGGCATCAAGAGGCAACTGTCTACCCCCTGGACTCCACAATAGAATGGCCTAGTAGAGAGGAACAACCAGATAGTGGTTGAAGCAGCAAGAACAATGTTGATTCAAGGAAAGGTCGCTCATACCTTTTGGAGAGAAGCGGTGAGCACTGTAGTTTACACATTGAACGGGGTACTCATCAAGAAAGGTAAGTGTATGCTAGGAAATCGGAAATCATCAAAGAAAAGTAAACATTAATCATTAGCTCAATCGTGAAAGCAAAATTGCAATGATCTATCCTAAGCACACTCAATAAAGACATAAAGACAAAACATTCAAAACTAAAGACTATGCAAACCAAACATAGATCTGAATGCTTCCTTCATGTGGCTCCATTGTCCTTCTTTCCTCTCCAAATAGCCTTTGTTTGTGGATCTCACCTTCAAGTGCATACACAAGAGATGAAAGCAAATAGACAAGATTATGGCGCAAGAGTACTCGAAATGTGATTTGACAAAGTGATTAGAAATTCGATAATCTCATTAGGGATTAGATTGAAGAAATTCACCCAATTTATAGACAAATTGGAGAGATGGATCAAATTAGCATGATTCAATTCAAATAGAAATTGCAAATCAATTATGTCAATTATGACAAATTTTTGACAAATTATGCACTTTCTATGCAAAATTTGATTGATTGATAATTCATGACAATTTATGACAAATTTCTATGTCAAGAATTGATTGATTGTCAATTATGACAAATTATGACAAATTTCTATCTCATCCCCATGAAGTTAGGAGAAAAATAGGAGGGAATTATGTGAATTAGAAATTGATGAAAAATAGAAAATTAGAAAAAGAGGAATTAGGAAATTAGAAAAAGAGGAAATTAGGAATTAAGATAAATTAGGTGAATTAATAAATAATTTGTCATTTATTAATTAATTCACAAAAAGAGGAATAATTAGCCAATTAAATGAACATTTAATTGTGATGAGAAGACTTAGGATAAATAATTAATTTATTAATCCTAGAGAAAGAAATGACAAACAAGGTTAAATGATTAAATCATGAAACCCTAGAAGATAAATTAGCAATGCAAGAACGACAATTAGGTCTTGATGAAAGATAATTGATGTTGATTCGATTATGATCATGATTCTGACTAACAAAGGCCGATGCTAATAAATGATTAAATTGATAAATGCGCCAATTGATGAGGAACAATGACAAATTGATCCAAATTGACATAATTGAGATAAACAATGATCGATGGCAAATCGATCACAAAATGACAAGATTGTCAAGAGGACAAGCATTGATGACAAAAACAGATTGCAAGATGACAAGATTGTAAATGACCACGATCGATGACGAATTGATCACAAAATGACAAGATCGAACATAACAATGATCGATGACAAATCGACCGCCAGATGATAAGATTGATAAGAGGACAAAACCCTAATTAGGATTGACGATGTCCAAAATAATGACAAATGAGCACACACATTGATATGATAGGATAAAATCGATCAAAATCATAACTGGATAGTGTTGTTGACAAGACCAAATTTGAGAGCGAGATGAATGAAGAATACAGAAGAATGAATCGATGCTCGCAAATGATAAAGACCAAGTGCGTGACATAGGAGAAATGTTAATGCGATGCAAAAACCTAAAATGAGGCAATGCGCAAATGTTAAAGTATGACTCAGCAAGCGTTGACCATTTTTAGGTGTGTACATTTTGCCTCTCTTTGAGACAATGCGATTTTAAGCATTGTTTCAAAGAACGATGATGAAAATGCCCCAGATGATAATAATGACATATGCATGCCCCCTCGAGGAATTGGCCGGAAACATGCGGAAAATAGGCCAATTGATCGATAAAAAATGATAGGATCGAATGAACTGACAATCGGATACTGGATGCATGAAGGAAAAGCAATTAATGATACAAAAGACCATGACCAACATAAGATGGAGAGGGTGCACGTCCATCTATGCACTGACAAAGATCTATAAATGAGACCAAGAGAGTGAAAAATGCTCATTTGCACTATCCCAAGAGGAGAATTTGTTGCTCTGGAAAAGGACACTTGCAGAGAGATGATGAACATTCCAAGGGTAGATCACCTTGGATAATGTGTATGCACATTCAGATGACCAGACGACACAGAAGCAGCAGTATGTATCTCAAAAACCCATGTTTTCAATTTGATGAATTTGACTTGCTTGCGGGACATTGCAGGGCCCACAGGGAGTGCAGAAACTAACTTCTGCACTTGTGTAGGGTGAATCCCGCACTTGTGTGAGGTTTTCTATGCTTGTGTAGGGTACACAGGTGCAGGTTACAGGACACAGGTGCAAGTTCTTTGACACAGGCACAATTGTGCATGTGTGACTCAATTTTGGTTCGAAACTGCATGCAAATGATCCAAAAAGGGGGGGATAAGAGTAGGATAGGTCAGATTAGATGAAAAACACCCTGATTGGACATAAAAATGAGGAAATCTAACCCGTAGGAGCAAACCCTAAAATTGACAAAATGTGCCCCAATTGTGATGCAGAGGTGACAGTATCCATTGATCACATGAGAGAACTGACCAGACTGCTTCATGCTACGACATAGACTCAGGAGCATGGACAGAGATACATTAGCAGGACTCGGGATATACTATATCACATTCATGCTCGAGATTAGGGAAAACATAGGACTTCTTATCGTATTGGTAGAGCGATGGCATTCAGAGACTTCCTCCTTCCATCTGGCGACTGGAGAGATGATTGTGACACTAGAGGATGTATGGCATATCCTCCGCATCCTGATTCATGGAAAGATGATAGAGTATGACCCAGTGACAGGGAGAGACGCGTTGTGTAGATTATTTGAGTGTGACATAGATGATCTGGATATTGTAGAGAGGGAGATCGGCTGGGAGACCATGGCATCAGAGTATGATCGACGGTATGTGGTCATAGCAATGGTGATAGCATGTCTACTAGCAGGAGACAAACGAGGACATGGATTCCCTATTGGATAGGGAAAAGTGCTAGAGTGGATGGCGATAGAGGGGACAGTGTACGCATGGGGACCATGTGTACTGGCTATGCTTTATTTTCAGTTGCATCAGATAGCATATCAGGGAGTGCAAACTTTGAGCTGTGGAGTCACATTGTTACAGGTATGGGCATTTGAGCACATAGCCATATGTCGACCGATTGCAGAGAGATAGGTAGTACCACACTGACCATATGTGTACTGTTATGGGGGAGCACTGAGACAGGGTCCTTTTGGATACATATTGTACTGGCGACATGAGATAGACAGATTGAGAGAGTTCATATGGAGGCCATATCGTGATTGCCCAGGATGGTCAGATGATAGTGATGAGCTTCCGTATTGTAGACAGGAGAGGTACTTGATTGGGCAACTAGTGAACCGCCAGAGAGTAATTGAGATGTACCTACCAGAGAGAGTCAGACGATAGTTTGGAGAGAGGTAGGATGTACCTAGGAGGACTGCACACTTTGCCTGATCTCATAGAGAGACGAGTTAGTGGGGGAGTATGATTCAGCCACACATAGCATATGCTGACTTCTCATAGCTACAACAAAGACCATGGGATTGGAGATCAGATGTGGTCGATGCTGGGATGACAGAGGAGTATGAGAGATGGTTTGCACAACTACGGCTAGTGCCATTGACAGATCCGGATATTCCAGTACCGAGGCGACAGGAGGACTTCCCACTCACAAGAGAGGAGGAGGGAGATGATGAGGACAAGGAGGATGAGGGCGGTGATGAGGATGAGGGTGATGACAAGGATGGAGATGAGGATGAGGGGGATGACAAGGATGGAGATGAGGAGGGAGATGATGAGGATGAGGGGGATGACGAGGACAGAGATGAGGAGGGGGATGATGAGGATGAGCCATTGCAGGATATACCCATAGAGCCGAAGACAGCTAGGACAGAGGAGATGGAGATGTGCAGGGCGATCATAGCAAGTTAGCAAGATCACATTGCGACATTAGAGAGACAGCAGGATCAGTTTAGAGCGGAGATAGCCAGACTCATAGCAGCTTGAGATGCAGCAATTGCTCAGGCACAGCGAGAGGAACAGAGAGTCACTGAGTATATTGGGTCGATTTGGGATGCCAGTGCATGCGAGATGGCACAGATGCTGGTAGAGACCAGAGAGGAGATATGCCATTGGAGGACACTATATGAGAGCATAGTCACACCAGAGCAGAGAGTAGCATCATATCAGACACAATCGAGGACAGAGAGTAGGGCACGCTCTCGGAGGTCATTGAGCAGCATGGGAGTGAGTGGACCTATGAGACCACCATAGCTAGGACCAGGAGGGACATCATCTACAAGACATTGCAAGGATGAGGAGGACAGAGGGAGCACCTAGTGACAGAGGCACGTGCTCCTTATGACAGACAGTGGACATTATGTAGTTTGACATTTTTGTAGTCAGCCTACGGGCCATACTTAGGACAGACAGTCCAATTTTGTACTCCGATATTATGATGATATATGATATGCATTGATATGATGAGATGCAATGTGTTATCACTAATGTTATTTTCCATGTATGGATGACTTATGCACTGTTTATGTACCATTGTGGAACATGTATGGATATATATATATATATATATATATATATTTATGTGTTTTTGATGCATTTATAATATGAAATGGAGAAAATGTTTGATGTGATGCTTGATATAATGCAAATGTACTAACCAAATGGATGCAGGATGCAACATATGTGTTTGGGGAATCAGAGCACTAGACCGAACTGATGGAAGAAATGTTAGCAAGAGGAGACGGAGGACAGTTAGAGATGAAGAAAAACTTGCTTTCAGTAATGCACTTTGTAGGTGAGAACTTTTATTTTAATGTAGCAAAATGGATGCGTAGCATCATGGCATGGAAGGCTAGAGCTGAAATGCAACCCTTTTTGCAAAAGACAGACACATCACAGACAAACAGCAATCACAAAAGAAAAGAAAGGAACCATGAACCATCCCAGTCACTCTAAATCACTCAATGACATCATCGAGCAACATAGGAACATGATCGAAGATAAATCAATAAAAAGATAAGAAGCACAAATTCCAACAAATCAAACAAACATCTTGATCTTCATTGTCAAAAGTTGAAAGCGTTGATAGAATGATCATGTTGTCTAGTTTTAGGGAATGCGGTACCCTGTCTAAGATAGAACACAGTCTGGTTTCGAGTATACCACACCCTGTATAAGACCCATGATAGTATGCCAAGGACGAATGATAGTGATGCTGATGTTCAATTGTTATGACAATTGTGATCAGTTTGAATGTCTGGTTTGAATGAAAAAGTTCATCTGTTAACGCATGATTTCATTAAAGCACAGTGTGTGATTGCGTGTCATTGGAGGTATGCTTAGCGATCTGTCTATGCACAAAGAGGATTTTTTATGTTGCAAAATGCGTGTTTTTGGATTTTAATGTTTTGAAAAAAAAATTTGTTCATTTTTTTTAGGACGTTTTTTTGACTTTTTAAGGATTTTTTTTAAGGACATTATTTGATTTTTAGAGATTTTTTTTTTTTTCAGGACATTATTTGATGTTTAGGGATTTTTTCAGGACATTTTTCAATTTTTTTTTTTTTGGATTATTTGAGGACATTTTTCAATTTTTTTGGAATTATTTCAGGACATTTTTCAATTTTTTTGAATTATTTCAGGACATTTTTTCAATTTTTTTGAATTATTTCAGGACATTTTTCAATTTTTATGATTTTGCCCCCAATGTCTAGCAAGGCAAGGAATATGATAGGTGAATAAATAGGCTTTCTGAAATGTTGGTGGATAGAGGGAAGACAAAGGCCTTTTATTATGGAGACAATACAGATACAATTTTCAAGGGCTATTGCGTGATGGGACAAGAGACTGGATATGACAATGTAAAGCAGGAACATGGCATGATGGACATGTCAAGAGGTTTTTGAAACCATGTTTAAATTTGGCATCCTTATGTCAGATCAAGATCAAGGGATAGAAAGAGTGTATGGATAGTGATAAGATATGGATAGAATAAGCAAGACCAAGAATGGATAAGGGACATGGACTGAAGGTCGCGATAGGATACAGGATAGTGGCAGAAAGTTGCGATAAGCCAAGGAATATGGATGAAAAGTTATAATAAGAAAATGGATAAAGACCAAAAGCTATGATGGACTAAAAGCTGCAAACAAGATGCATGATGCTCATGATGATCCTCAGCCTTGTCAAGATCAAAGGTGGAAAGAGGAAATGGACATGAGGGACAATAGGATAATGGAGGGTAATGACAGGGGTTCGATAGGATAGTGAAGGGCAATAAGATATGAAGGAGGAAACCTGCCCCCAAGTGTGGTGTGCAAGAAGTTCATAGATTACACATGACGCCTATTTGCCAGGTTTTCATCACGGTACTTGCCCAAGGCGCCTGTTTACCAGGTTTTCACTAGTGGACGAATTATTTTTTCTTTACTTTTTTTTTTTCTTTTTTTTTTTTTTCACTTTTTTTAAAAAAATTTTTCACTTTTTTTTTTAATAGAAGATGGACACATGATAGGGGATGGAAGAAGGACTCAAGCATATTATTGTTTGGATAGTAGCCTTGAAAAAAATGGACCATGACCTTTAAAAGAATGCTCAAAGACATTGGTAGGATAAGGACATGGAAAATAAGATGAAACTAAGGCGAGGATTTATGCAAAGGATTGGATTAAAGGGATGGAAGGATGGAAAATATGCATTGGATAATGGATAGGGTATTGGAAGAATTGGGTTTCAGTGGATGGAAATGAAGGCAAGATTGACATTGGCACACACCTTGAGGGGTGATGGACTGATGGAGGAAAGACGTATTTTGGATATTGAGATTTTGACGAAGGAAAGGCTATGGATTTTGGGACATAAGGGCCCAAAATGGATGAAGAAGGTGATGGAGGAATAGACTTGGAAGGTTTGGATGGAGGAATAGAAACTTTGGATGCCAATTGTGATGTTTCTTTAGGCTTTTGTGCTTCAAGGAGCTGCTTAGGGATCCACATGGTTTTTGATTTTTCATGCTTTTGTGGTTCCTTGGAGTTCATTGCTTGCACAAGGGATTTAGGAACCCATATATATTTTGACTTTGCTTTATTTTTCTCAGTGGGCCTCTGTGGCCTTTTGGATATATTTTTTTCTTTATATATCATATTGTTCTTTGTTTTGACATGTTGATTAGATTGGACATGTTGATCCTTGAATACATGTGGATTTTTAGACTTATGACTTTTATACTTGGCATCCAAATTGCTTGGAGGAGGAAAGGAATGCATGGATGGATATGAATGAAATAGACTTCTTTTGTATGGATGAAATTTACTCAAGGATGTGTGCCTTTGCTGACCTTGCATAGAGGACAAAGGGATATAAGGAGCTAAGATGGATGGAAGGGATATGTTTGGATTTTGATGGAGGGATACCAACATCTTGAGAGTGAGTTGTGTAGACATGACCCTTAAGATCTTCTTTGATATGGAGAGATTATTTCTTATGGAGATCTACTCCTTTGCCTTTATGAATATCTTGACTTGTAGGATACTCTTTTCTTTGGGAAGAAGATGCGAGTCCATTATGAGGTGGATATGATATGAGAGAAATAATGAGATCTTGAAGTGGATCGGATTTCACCAAAGTGGAAGAACCCATTATGCATGTCGACGGTTCATGAACATCTTGCACTGACACATTAGAATCATGAAGGGGATCAAGATCATGAGGGGGACTAGGATTGTGTAGTGGACATGGTTCAATGATAGGCTCTTCAAGAGATGGAATGGGAGGAATAATGGGATCATCAAAAGAAATGAGATCTTGGAGTGTATATGGAGCATTAGGACAAGGAGATGGTGGAACAAGTGGATCTTGTGGAGGATCTGAAGGAATAATTTGATCTTGACAAGGAGGAAGATAATTGGAATCCTCTTTAAAGGTGCTTTGCTCTTGACTTTTAATGGGATCATCGGAAAGGATGGAAGGGATATCTTGATCTTTCTTAGAAAGTGGAATGTCAATGGGATTTGAAAAGACATTGTTTTCATGAAATAGAAGGGGATCGTTTGGGATTGGATGGACTGGGATATCTTGATCTTGCCTGGGGAATGGAGTGTCAATAGGACTTTGGATAGGATGGACAAGAATAGGGGAATCATCATGAGTGTCTGGGAATATGGGGTCCTGGTCAAAAATTGGATGGGATGATAAGGTTTCAGGATCTTGATCTTCATCTATTTCCAGACACGTTTCTTCATGCTCTAAATTATCCTCTTGACATGGGGTTGGACTTTGGATATGCATGGAGGATTCTAACAAGGAATCAATATTTTGGCATGAAGGAAATGCACTTTGAACATTTGTGATGGATTCTGGCAAGGAATCAATGCTTGAACATGAGGAAGAGGGACTTCGAATGGGGTCCTCTAAAACAGGTAATGGCAATAAAGTGCATGGTGGCATTGGATCTTGTATTTCTGAAACATGACAAGGATGTGCATCATGAATTGGATTATCATGGCAATCAATTATGGATAGCTCCTTGATAATTGCATCCTTGGGTGTATTGTTTGATGAGGATAATATAGAAGGTTCTTGTGAAACTTCTAGAGGTGTAGGGATAGATGCCACTGGAGAGTCAATTTGTTTGCGGGGTGATGAGGCATTGCTAGACATAAGTGTATTATCTTGATCTTCTTGAAAGAGCTCACTTGGTAATTTCCTTAAGATCATTGCAATAAATCCACCTTTCTTTCAAGGTTTTGACATGGTTGTTTCTTGAATTTGAACTTGTTTTTGGTTTGATGTTATGTTTTGATTTTGAACTAGATGTTGATCAAATTGGTTTGACATGTTCAAAATTTGGCTTGGTGCATGTTGCAAGTTTTCTTTTTGAATGTTTGGTTGTGGTTGTTGACATTGATATGTTGATTGAATTTGTTGATATTCCACCAATTGTTGAACCATTTGTTGACATTGTATAGTTGGTTGGACATATTGTTGAAATTGAACCATTGATTGTGTTGGTTGTATATGTTGGAAATGTTGAACAATTGGTTGTATTGGTTGAAAATCTGATTGATAGTAAACACCTTCTTGTTCTTGTTGTGGAGGCACATAATGTTGAAATTGATGTTGTCTCTTTTCTTGAAATTGTTTCATCATCTCTATTTGTGAGAGGAGAGCTGGTATGTCTAATTGTTCAAGAAGAGATCTTACATCAATTGGCTCAATATTTGGATTTCGACCTAGAAATTTTTGAAACACTTTGGACATTTGTGATCTATTCTTCTCAATGTTTTTCAGTCTTTGTTCCAAAATCTCATTTTCTTGAGCTAGTTTCTCCTCTAGTTTTTGTATTTGGAGACTTGTTTCATCATAAAAAGTTTGATCAATATTGCCTTGTTGTTGGGTTGGATATAATTGTGATTGCATTGTCAGTTGATATGTCAAACTTTGTTGCATCATTGGTTCTTGGAACCTTGTTTCAATAGACATGTCACTATGCAAATGCAATATTTTTTTGGAATTTTTTCAAGGATAATGTATGATATGCAACTAAATGCAAACTAAATAGATGAAAATGCAATCTATAGCAAGAATGCAACCTATGTTTTTGTTGTTTTTCAAGATTTTGACAAACCTTTTGGAATACAAATCTAAGAAAGAGACCCTTAGGAAATTGAAATGATGTCTAGACCTCAAAGGACAAAAGGACCAATTGACAATAGGACAAATTGACAAAGTCTCACCTATATGCTTGGATACTAAGCTAGGTTTGACCAAATGACATTGATGACAAAAAGAGAAAAGGTTTGATAAGGTCTAGACTTCCTAACAATGACTTAGGGTTTATCAAAGATTTGGATTACTCAAGTATGGCAAAACCTATTTTATATGCAAAGGGACAATTACTATGCAAAAGGCCCTAATATGAAATGATAGTGACCTAAGCTTAACGAAGAGACCTAGGGTATGCAATGTATGACAATGGTATGACCTTAATGCAAGAGGACATATGCAAATGGATGACTCTTATTGATATGCAAAGGAGTATGACTTAGGTGAAACCTAACCTTGGTACTTGACAATGAAATTTGCAAAATGCAACCTAGGATGAATCTAAATGTAAGTGACATGAATGTTGAGACAAGATTTTGAACAATGTTTGAAGGTGTTTATGAACTTTGTTGAATGAAATGTTCTTATGTTTAACCTTGTTTTGAATCAATTTGCCTTGTTTTTGAAATGATATGCAATTCAACTTTTGACAAGTAAAGAAGACAAGATATTTTAACATAGACTCAAGACAATCATGCTCATTCCCACATTTCTTATGGTAGGCAAAGACATTAGGTACTTGAGAGATAGACTTGTTATGGGATTCAAGGAGAATACATAGATGCTTGACCCCACGGGCTCCCCTCCACGACACTCACTTCTCAGGGCAGCCAAGCATTAGTCGCCATGGAAATCTCCCCATGGAGAACTTAGTATCTCTTCCAAGTATCCGAACTTGTCCTTCTCAAGTAACTAGAAGGGTTTTTGGCCTCTAAAAACAAGGTGTTTAGTAAGGATTTCTATTAAGCATTACTCCTTGATGTCACACAAGCGTGATTGAGACATTAAGCCCATCAAGATACCAAACAAATGTAGTCATGCAAGCACGATTTAGACCATGAGGTCCTACTTAGATGTTGATATGAGAAAGAGTTCAAGGGTCATCACTTTCCAAGTAACTGCAATTCCCACGTAACCCTTCCTTCAAAGCTTTCGCCCATTAGGTATTTGTTTATAGTGAGTTAGAATGCCAAGGTATTCTAGCCGTACTCACTTTGGGTCATTCCCTTCTCATGATTATCACTTGCTTGCAAAAGAAAATGGTCGGGAAGGCAGGCCCTCTAAGGGTGACAAACAATCAAAGACATGAGTGTGGTATTGAAGATCTGGATTTCTGATCACCCTAAGAAGGATGAGAGCATACTCTCCTACTCCAAAGTCAAACTCAACCATCAAATCAAGCATAGATTCATTCCATCCTATTTAGAAATTATACTAGGTGCCTATAACATTAATTGCAGACACAAAGTTTAGTTGTAATCCAAGGCAACCTGCAAAAACCCAAGTCAAAAGTTTGGTATGCTTAATCTTTGACTATCGAACCTGCATAAAACATGCTAGTAGTTTCATTTGTTGTCTTTGCCATGCATATGCCAAGATGCTGCATAGATAATTAGTACCAAAAACCAAAAAAGCAGAAACAGTAAGCAAAACAAACCAATTTTTAAGCAAAACACTGCATTTTTACCTCTGTTTCTAGACTTTACACAGGCGCAGAACTCATGACACAAATGCAGAACTCATGACACAGGTGCAGAATGTCTTTAACACAAGCACAAAATGCTTAACACAAGTGCAAGTTGTCTTACACAGGCGCAGAAGTCCCCAGAAAACCCTGCACTACCCTGTTTTTGGGTTTTTTGACCTGCAAATCAACTCAAAGGCACTCAAAAACATAGTTAAGGGGTTAGATGGTTAGTGTTCACGTTGGGTTCACCAATTAATGTACGCTAGGAAATTAGAAATCATCAAAGAAAAGTAAACATTAATCATTAGCTCAATCATGAAAGCAAAATTGCAATGATCTATCCTAAGCACACTCAATAAAGACATAAAGACAAAACATTCAAAACTAAAGACTATGCAAACCAAACGTAGATATGAATGCTTCCTTCATGTAGCTCCATTGTCCTTCTTTCCTCTCCAAATAGCCTTTGTTTTTGGATCTCACCTTCAAGTGCATACACAAGAGATGAAAGCAAATAGACAAGATTATGGCGCAAGAGTACTCGAAATGTGATTTGACAAAGTGATTAGAAATTCGATAATCTCATTAGGGATTAGATTGAAGAAATTCACCCAATTTATAGACAAATTGGAGAGATTGATCAAATTAGCATGATTCAATTCAAATAGAAATTGCAAATCAATTATGTCAATTATGACAAATTTTTGACAAATTATGCACTTTCTATGCAAAATTTGATTGATTGATAATTCATGACAATTTATGACAAATTTCTATGTCAAGAATTGATTAATTATCAATTATGAAAAATTATGACAAATTTCTATGTCATCCCCATGAAGTTAGGAGAAAAATAGGAGGGAATTATGTGAATTAGAAATTGATGAAAAATAGAAAATTAGAAAAAGAGGAATTAGGAAATTAGAAAAAGAGGAAATTAGGAATTAAGATAAATTAGGTGAATTAATAAATAATTTGTCATTTATTAATTAATTCACAAAAAGAGGAATAATTAGCCAATTAAATGAACATTTAATTGTGATGAGAAGACTTAGGATAAATAATTAATTTATTAATCCTAGAGAAAGAAATGACAAACAAGGTTAAATGATTAAATCACGAAACCCTAGAAGATAAATTAGCAATGCAAGAACGACAATTAGGTCTTGATGAAAGATAATTGATGTTGATTTGATTATGATCATGATTCTGACTGACAAAGGCCGATGCTAATAAATGATTAAATTGATAAATGTGCCAATTGACGAGGAACAATGACAAATTGATCCAAATTGACATAATTGAGATAGACAATGATCGATGGCAAATCAATCGCAAAATGACAAGATTGTCAAGAGGACAAGGATTGATGACAAAAACAGATTGCAAGATGACAAGATTGAAAATGACCACGATCGATGACAAATTGATCACAAAATGACAAGATCGAACATAACAATGATCGATGATAAATCGATGGCCAGATGATAAGATTGATAAGAGGACAAAACCCTAATTAGGATTGATGATGTCCAAAATGATGACAAATGAGCACGCACATTGATACGATAGGATAAAATCGATCAAAATCATAACTGGATAGTGTTGTCGACAAGACCAAATTTGAGAGCGAGACGAATGAAGAATACAAAAGAATGACTCGATGCCCACAAATGATAAAGACCAAGTGCGTGACATAGGAGAAATGTTAATGCGACACAAAAACATAAAATGAGGCAATGCACAAATGTTAAAGTATGACTCTGCAAGTGTTGACCATTTTTAGGTGTCTACAGTAAGGATAAAACTCCTTATGAGTATTGGACCGGTAAGACTCCTGTAGTCAGCTACTTTGGGGTATTTGGTAGCAAATGTTACATCATGAGGAGTGAACATCAGGGCAAGTTTGAAGCTAAATTTGATGAAGGAATATTCCTAGGATATTCCACCAAGAGTAAAGCTCTAAAGTGTTACAACAATAGGACTCAAAGAATTATGGAAAGCATTAATGTGAGAGTTGATGAAACCTCTAAGAAAGTCGAGGAAACCGGCAGTAAGCAAGCGGTAAATGAACCGGGTATTACCTTCTGGGAATTAGTTGCTAGTCAACCAAGTACCAGTAAGTGTGTTCCCACACTAGTAGATGTAGATGTTGATACTGATGGAGAAGAAGATGAAGGAGAAAAGAAAGAGCAATCTGTCAAGACCATTCCTCGGTATGTAAAGCTGAACCATGATCCTAAGCAGATCATAGAGGATAAGGATGCAGGAATCCTTATAGGAAGGAAAATCAGAGAAAACTCATGTATGATCTCTAAACTTGAGCCTAAATCATTCAAAGAGGCACTTAAAGATGAAGATTGGATCAAGGCAATGGAAGAGGAACTTGACCAGATAGAGAAAAATGGTACATAGTCCTTGGTACCTAGATTGGAGCATAAAAATGTTATTGGTACCAAATGGGTTTTCAGAAATAAGCTGAATGAAGATGGCGTAGTGATTAGAAACAAAGCCAGATTGGTGTGCAAAGGATATGCCCAAGAGGAAGGAGAAGACCATGGAGAAACCTTTTCTCCTATGGCTAGATTGGAAGGAGTTCATATGCTTCTGGCATATGCTACCTTTAAAGGATTCAAGGTATACCAAATGGATGTAAAATCTACATTCCTAAATGGTGTACTTGAAGAGGAGGTGTATATAGAGAAACCAGATGGGTTTTCCCTATCTGAAGATAGTGACA
This sequence comes from Cryptomeria japonica, assembly GCF_030272615.1. NCBI lineage: Eukaryota > Viridiplantae > Streptophyta > Pinopsida > Cupressales > Cupressaceae > Cryptomeria > Cryptomeria japonica. The sequence goes on along the minus strand of NC_081411.1, from coordinate 5,014,534 downwards.
TGGTGTGTAGGCTACATAAAGCCTTATATGGTCTAAAACAGGCACCTAGAGCATGGTATGAACGTCTGCACTCCCACCTTGTGAAAATTGGATTTGAGAGAACAAGCGAAGACAACAATATCTACTTGAAATCTAAAGGAGATCAGACTTTGATATGTGAAGTATTTGTTGATGACTTTATCTTTGGTGGAGATGACAAGATGAGTCATGAGTTTGTAGATGAGATGAAGAAAGAGTTTGAGATGTCACTCATAGGGGAGATTAAGTTTTTCATTGGACTGCAGATTCAACAGATGAAAGATAGAATCTTTATCACTCAGTCCAAGTATGTCAAAGAGGTGTTGAAGACCTTTGGCATGGAAGATAGCAAACCAGTTGGTACACCAATGGTGACCAGTTGCAAATTATCAAAAGAAGATGATTCTGCATTGGTTGATGAGAAGGAATATCGATCAATGATTGGTAAGTTGCATTATGTAGTGCACAACAGACTGGATATTGCACATGCAGTTGGCATTACTGCAAGGTTTCAAAAAGTCCAAGAGAATCCCACTTAGTTGCAGTCAAGCAGATTATTAGGTATCTGAAGGGAACAGTTGACTATAGATTGTGGTACCCATACAGCAATGATTTCAACCTGAAAGTATTCATAGATGCTGATTGGGCAGGTAATGTGGATGACCGAAAGAGCACAACCGATGGTGCATTCTTTCTTAGTGGTAGACTGGTCTCATGAATGAGTAAGAAGTAGAGTTGTATCTCTCAGTCTACAGTGGAAGTAGAGTATGTTGCAGCTTTCATGAACTGCACTCAGACAATCTGGATGAAGCATGTATTAAATGGCTTCAAAACTCCTGTATCTGAACCGGTAAGTATATTTTGTGATAACACAAGTGCTATCAATATTTCAAAGAATCTGGTTTTACATTCTAGAACCAAGCATTTTGAGCTTAAGTATCATTTCTTGAGGGGAAAAGATTCAGAATAAGGAGATTGCACTGGAACATGTTTCCAGTAAGGAGCAGTTAGCAGACATATTCACCAAGCCTCTCCCAAAGGCTACATTTGTGTACTTAAGAGGTGAATTAGGGGTACTGCCCCTTCAGGAGGTGAACTAAAAGTATTTGTTCCACATTAGTTAGATATTACATAGTCAAATTTTTTTTAAGATTGATGTGTTGAAGGATGCTACTTCTTAGGGGGAGTAGCATAATGGATCAGGGTTGCTTGTGCCTCCACTTTCGCATTGTTGTCAAAGGGGGAGAAGAAGTGAAGCAGAGAGGATATCTGTAGAAATTGATATGGGAAGATGAGGAGTAGAGAGATATCCTTGTATATTGCCATCAATGCCAAAGGGGGAGATTGTTGGCATTATGTGAACTGGTATGAGGACATAATGACATTGTATGTTGTCATTGATGTTAATATGTGAAGAATAGAGAACCAGCATGTGTGAACTGGTATATGTGCCAAAGAGAGGCGGTATGTATGTTCAAAGTAAACCGACAACTTGGATATGAGAATTGGTTATGTGAAAGTTAAGTGGTATGTTTGTTGAAGGTGAACCATCATGTTGTTATAGGAACTGGTACATGGAACCTTTGTGTGACTACCGATTGGTAGTCTCAGGGTTTCCGGTTGGTAGTCTCAGAGTTTCCGGTTGATGAACGTCAAACCTGTGTGACTTAATCGGTGACTTTGTGTGATGAGTTAGCAGTGTAACAAAGAGCAACTCATGTTTCCATGTCAGCTTTGTGCGCATGAAGGATATTGCATGAAGGAGACTATCCCTATCTACCTTGGGAATGTGCGAAGTTTGTTAAATGGTGATAACACGTGATGGGTTATCAGCCGCCATGAAATCGATGGATAATGGATGATGGAGAATGTCTTGAGATCGATTCAAGATTGTTGCATTTAATGCAGTATGATCAATGGTCAGGATTGAACCATTTGAATTTCTTAACCTAACAGGTTTAGGGTTTAGGGTTTTTGCTCCCGACCCGTCTGTTTCCTATAAGGTCGATGTTGTGCTTCTTTCAGAGGTTGTTGGCAAAAGTTGTGTGTGTGTATCTAGAAGAAGTGATACGTGATTCTTGCTAGACCAAAGGAGAGAAGAGATACCTGCAAAGTGAATGTGCAGAAGGTAAAGAGGAGCCAAAGTGGATTTGCATTAGCATTGAGTGCTATTACCAGATCATTGTAATTCCTGTTGATCTTTAACCACTTCAAAAGTTGTGAAATCCCTTAATAGGGTAGCCTTAACTGGCTTGCTACAAATCCTTTAACAGGGTAACTTGAAGCTATTGAGTTCTGGAAAGCTATAGAGCTCTGGAAATCCTTTAGTTATTGAGTTCTTGAAATCCTCTAACAAGGTAACCCTAACCGGGTTTAACCCTTAACTGGGTATTCTAGCCATCCCTTAACTGGGTGATCCCTAACAAGATCAGTTCCTAGAAGAACCTATTGTAATGTCTTTAACCGGACAAGGCTCCTAATAGAGCAGACTTCTAAAGAGTTCAAAAAGCATCTTGTGGGTATTCATCCCCACCGTGGTTTTTCCCAGTTGGGTTTCCACGTGAAAAATAAGTGTGTCATGTGTGATGCTTTTATCTTGTGATGCTTTGTTATTGCCTGTTAAGCATATGATGGTTCTGTGTTTTATGCCTATCAATAAAACATGTTGAACTAGCTATTGTGAAGATCTGATGATAGATTACCTGTTCATGCATGAGGGTGAAATGGTAGTATAGTATTGAGCTAAGAGGAAAGCTATGTGAGTAACCGGTTTATGATTGTTTTAGTTGTTCTGGGTTTTACCGGTTGCAGTCTGTTCCAAACCCATGTCACTGTTTGCCAGTCATTTGAGTATCTGTTGTCAAACCAGTTTAGGACTATATTTTTGTCTGTACTGATTCAGCCCCCCTCTCAGTACTAGTTTGGTACTATTCGTTCATCATTGAGTTATCATAATCAACACATGGAGTGATCTAGAAAAAGCTTTCATACAACATTGTGTTGGTATTTTGGATGTGTTGCACTGGTTTTGTCATTGATGTCAACACTTGTCAACACTTATCAACACTTGGAGATTCCTGGTTATGTTCACCGACATGTTCAGTGACTTATGCACAGTCACCAGTATCTAGTTCATTGACAGGATATATTGTTCACCGGCACTTGGAATGACCTAGGGATTACCTGGTTATGTCAAAGACATTGTTTGGACACTTTGTTTTGGTAATTTGTTCATTGGTCTAATCGAGTTTGCATATTTTCTATTACCGGCAAATGGGTCTAGGTTATGGACCGGCAAGCATTTCTATTCCAGATCAGAATGATGCATCATGAAGATGATTTGTTAGTATTGTAAATGAATTGAGCCGACATGATGCATCACATATTGATTGATTTGTAATTGATTTTACTGTAGTATATTTTAGTGAGCCGACCTACTCATTTGGTCTTAGGTTTTGGTATAAATGTAAGATCTCATTTGTGAGATTGATATGGATATGGTTATGGGAATGTAATAAGTGGTAGAGCATAAGGTATATGTGAATATAAGCAGAGCTATACACACAAACATCATTCAAGATTCAAGGAAGGTTTGAAGAAGACAAATCAGAGCTTAACTGATACTGAATCTAGCATATGAAGATGCTATTTTGAGCAATACATTATCATTGGATTTAATCATCCAATTGTAGTCAATGTGACTCCCATTTTGTGAGCAGTGAGCTCTAGGTAGTTGGCCTTTCTGCATGTGCAAACTCCATATTGTACACACATACTATCTGCAGTAGTATCATCTGATTGTGGGTAAGGCTTCCCACCATGGTTTTTCCCCTTACAGGGTTTCCACGTACAAATATCCATGTTATGTGTTGTGGATGTTATTTTATTTATGTTTCATGCATTAAAATTTACCAATATTGCAATTAACTGATAAAACTATCTACCGGAATAAAGTTTGGTTTACCGATATTAAGCATTAAGTTTGGTTAAGTTGGTTTTGGTTTGAATTTATTGGACAACTAATTCACCCCCCCCACTCTCTTAGTTGTCTCCAGGACCTAACACATTGAAACAAAAGTGTCAGTGAATACTTTGTGCCACAACAAACAGAAAGATGGGGATTCCTTTGCTTCATTTTTATAGGGATGGAGAGTTCTTGCTAGTCGATGCTCTTGTGATATCCCACAAAAACAAATGGTAGAAATGTTCACTGAAAATGTCAATAAAGATATTGGATATGAACTAAAAAGCTTGTTTATCTACCTTTAAGGAAGTCATAGAAAAAGGATTGGCAACTAAGAAAGACCTTATTGAACAAGGCACCATTAAGCTATTCAAAAAGAACAAAGTGGAATCAAATGGAAAAGACAAACCTTGCTTTCAGAACAAGAATAAGAACACAGTCAATGATGGGGTAGTAGATGTAAATGTTGTTAAACCAAAATTAACTTTCCTCGGTGCAAGTTCATCTAATTTGAACAATCAAGTGAACACTCAAAGGCCATCAAATCCTCAAAGGAAATACACTCCATTGGGAGAGCCAATTGACACAACATTCAACAAATTGGTTGCAAACAAGCTTATAAAACTACTAGATAATCCACCTTATGAACTAGAAGTAAAACCTGCATGGTGGAATGATGATGAATATTGTGAGTATCACAAGAGAAAAGGACATACAACTGGTAATTGTCATGGATTGAAGGATGTTATACAAGATCTTATTGACAAAGGTGACATAGAAGTTGATGGTCATACCTCCAATGAGGAACATGTGATGTTTAAGGAGTCATTCCCTAAACATGATAAAGGAAAATCCAATGAAGATAATCAAGCTAATTATGCTAAGATGTCCTATGATTATGATTCTACCATTAACCACATTTCAATGGACAATTATGTTTCTACAATTATTATAAAGAACAAAACTCCCTACTGTTCTACCTAAAGGAGTAAAGTTGTTTTGAAATTTATTGGACCATCCTCTTCATCCTCTAACAATGAAACCTCCGAATGTAATGTCACAACCCATCGAAGTAAAGTCACCTTGCAAGGTGTTCCACCCAAGACCACAACCTCTTCATTTACCAAAAATGAGTATGATCTTGTAGATCAGTTAGGGAAGACACCCACCCTTATTTCCATTCTTGAGATCTTGTGTATATCCCCTTCACATAAGGCCATTCTTGACAAAATCTTGAGAGAAACCTCTGTACCCATTGATCTGAATGTGGACTAGTTTCAAGCCATGGTGGGATACCTTTCCCCTCCGCGTTTCCTTGCATTCACTGAAGTTGACGATGTCTCCGTCTGCTAAACACACAATGCACCACTCCACAATGAGTCCTTTGTCCATAAAAATTGTATCCAACAGGTTTTGATAGATGGAGGAGTAGGTCTGAACATTTGTACATTGAATACTATTAAGCAACTGGGTATTCTAAACAAACTGTGAATTCAAAGAACAAGATCACCATTAAATCATATGATGATGAAGAACACTCATCTAAGGGAATAGTCACCTTACCTCTGAGAATTAGGCTAGTCATGAAGGATATGGTTTGTCAAGTCCTTGATCTAGATCTTACATATAATATACTTTTGGGACGTCCATGGATACATGAAATGAGAGCAATACCATCAACATATCATCAATGTATAAAATTTCCTCACAATGGATTTGAAGTAACAGTCAAAGGTGATCCAAATCCATTTATATATTGCAACAACCTATGACCAAGACTAGAAACAATAGTTATCATCAATCGAGAGGGTATTCTATCTTCAACATATGTTGATCCAAAATCCTTCAAAGCTTCTACATCAAAACAAGGTGAGCTCAAAGAAAAATTCAAGGTTAAAGACATGGGATATGGTGAGTATATCTTTCATGTTGATCAACTCTCACTACCTCCTAAGACATTTAGTTGATAGGAACAACCTACAAACAATTTGCAATATCAAGGAATTGGGTGCAAACCACCTAGTGTTGTGGCTACTAAGTCTAAATGCAAATATCCTATAGTAGTGCAATAAGCTCTTAATATCAATAGCCCTAAGAGAGGTTCCAACAAAGAATCTATTGAATATATTGCCAACCCTCTTGAGAACTCATATTGTAGACTCCTAAAATTATCCTCTCTAATTAAATAAATATTTTTATTTATTTAATTATTTAAGCCTAAGTCTTCTATTAATTAAACAAATCTTTATTTATTTAATTAATTCATTAATCCTCTTCTAAGCCTTTCTGCATTCAAATAAATACATATTTATTTAAATTGTCCTTTTCCTAAATTAAACAAATATTTAATTTATTTAATTGATCCCACTTCCTCTATTAATTAAACAAATCGTTATTTAATTATTTAATTCATTAGTCTTTTCTACCCATGACACATGTCACTCATCTCTTAATTCTTCTCTTGCGTACCCCCTTTATCATTTAATCATTTCCTCTACCTACCCTTTAATCCTAGTCGACCATTTATTCTTTACACCTCTTAATCATATCCCTCCATTTCTTATAGTGCCTTCTATATAAGAGGATACTCTCCTTCATTATCAACCCTAATGACATAATCAAGCCTTCTTGCGATCAAGCTATCATCCACAATCCGTTCTTTGTTGAGCTCTTGTGCACACATAGAATCTGAGAGCAAATATATCACACAAGATCAATGGAGATAGGAAGAAATGGAGATTGAAACCCTATTAGACATGTGAATGGTATATTTGGTTTATTTTGTTTATTTGCATGGTCTTAGGCATCTTCATTTGTGTATGGTGGATTGCTTCCATTGTTAGGCTAGGGTTTTGTGGTTGGATCCTTCTTAGTATTTCATTATTGTTGTTTCTCACTATCTATTTTCACCATATACATTTTGTCATGCCCAGTGGGACCCTTTTTCCTTTTACTTTGATATCTTGTTTGTAGATTTTGTGTTTTAAAAAGTTGTAGGTTCAACATTGCGATGATTCTACGTTTTTCTGCATTTGCAACACATGTGACCATGTTTGCATTCTGTTTCCATGTCTACAATTGCTAATTCTATGTTTTTTATTTTCTGCTATTTTTGCAGATATATCATCCTAAAGTTGCATCTACGTAGCATCTTATCACTTTTTTTTTCTTTTCATGTTTGCATTGTATATTGTTGCATTTTTTGTTTTTGTAGAGTTTTTGCTCAGTTTGTAGTTTCAAGTTTTTGGAATCCTATTTGTGAGTTGTTTTGTTGCATCTATGTCCACTTCTCATGTCTATGGAGGTTTCTGTCATGCTTGCATTTTTTTGTCTACTTTGTAGGTCTAAGATTTGGGAAACTATCTTTTTTTCATCTTTCTACGTCTGTGATCTATTCCTACATCTGCATTTGGTATACCTGCATCTGTATGTTTACTTTTCCAATTTTTCTTTCATTTAAGGTTTTTAGATTTGGTTTTTTTAGGGATAACCTATTTTGATCTAACTAATGAAGTGGTGTAGCTATTTAAAAAGGAGAAAAACATCTTGTCAAAGGCCCCTATTTCACAAAGTCTTTTGGATCTAAAAATTTACCTAACTTGTGTGCTTGCAGGAGGGGTATCATTTCAAAACTACTAACAAGTTTGGTGTAGGACCTTTGGCAAAGATTTTATTTTGAAATAACTTACTTTGTCTTTTTAGTTTAGCAAACACTTCAATTGGTGCTCTAAAATTAACAAGCGTCCTTTGTGTCTTGAACAATAGGCTCTTTTTGTTTTAACTTTTAGAGGGCCTACCTCCCGAGTAGCCCATAAGGCCAAGTGAGAGGGAATGACCCAAGTGGTAATAAGATAAAGCCAAGCTCTTCCAAGCCACTATAAATAAAAGTGTTTGTGATGAAAGTTGTAAGCAATAGGTGTTACATGTTGTTATAACGACATTATGACTCCCCATAAACCCTATAAAGCACAACTTCTTTAGGATGGGAGGCTTTCCATTTAACAAAGTGTAACATGTTGTTGATTACAGCCACCCGAACAAATGCCCTTACTAGACACCATTTTGTGTTAGAATCCAAAAACCTTCTAGTTGTTGGTGCAGGAGGTTGGACCTCTAAAGTGGCTCACATTCTTACAATTCTTAGTAGAGATACAAAGTTCTCCATGGGGATTTTTTATGGGGACTAGTTCTTGTCTCCCTTAGAGAAGTGAGTACCAAGGGTGGAGCTATTGAGGTCAAGCATCTAAGTATCTGCTCTGAATTGTGTAACTCGGGGTAACCCCCTAAGTGAGATTCAACAACTATTGACCTGGTCAGCCCTAGGATTTGTTCTTACATGACCAAAACACAAACATTTTCAAGCAAAACAAAGAAACATTGTGTTTACCATATTTTCATGTGTATGCAAAAAAAATTTCACATCATATTTCACATTTGGAAATATTTTTATCCTTTGGACAAAAACACTTTCAAACATTAAGTCTTCACTGTTATTGTGTCCTCTTGCCATGAAAAAGAGTCAAAACATTGAGATTTGGTCACATTAAATAACTTCAAAATCGAATAGAATTGCACAAAGTATCATAAAATGCATCTGTGACTATCAAAACCATGTGTGTGCTAACAAATCACACCTGTGCAATACAAAATCACATCTATGTCCTACAATAGATCATCACCTAAAAATTGTCACATTTTCAGAATTTGTGTCTCTGTTAGTTAAAACCATGGTCATGTTAAGAAATCATGTCTATGCAGAGCAAAATTGCATCTTTGACTTTCAGGTTAAAATTGTTGTGATCATCAAAAAATTGTATCTGTGTCTACTAGAACTACGTCTGTGATCAGAAGTCACGTCTGGGTTGATTAAAACTGCATCTGCTTTCACAGTTGAGAGATTATAGAAATTTATTGAGAACAAAAGGGACAAGTTTTCAGATTCAAACAACTTCTAAGGTTGCTTCCTATAGGGCTTCATTTTTTAGTCAACCTATCTTGGTCATACATAGTAAATCATTTTCCTTCACTTGCATTTCTCTCATACATATCTTCTAAATTTGAGTCAAAAGGTTACATTTCTTTTCCTCATCACACTTTGCAAAAGCGTACTACAACACAACACTAGGTGATTCTTGCATCAAGATCTATCATCTTAGGGTCTCATTTGGTCTTCTTGAGTCAAGGTTAACTTACCTCATGAAGAGATCCATCATATCTTTGGAAGCCACACCTTACTCTAAAAACATACATACTTTGGTATTACACTTTTGGATATTACAAGTTTACCCTAGATTCATCTACACTTCATACACCTCTTGGTCTTCCATTGTCTTCGCATTTTCATCTTATCCTTTCATTGTTGGTCATGACTTTAGTCTATGGTTAAAACCCATTCACAAATGTCTAGAAGGGAAGCCAAAGAAGCTTTAAGGTCTTTAAACATGAGTACCTATGAGTTTGATGGAGAAGAATTCTACAATCCATTTGACAACTACAGTAACATGCCAGACAATGATAATAATGACAACAACAATGAAAATGATAATGACAATGACAATGTATTTGTGGATTCTACAAAAGTTGAGGAGACTATCATGGATCCCCATTTTAACAAATTGCTTCAAGAGATCATGAAAAGGGATAGAAAATACTTCTTTCTAGTCATGGCACAAAATGGAACAAGATTACCTCATTATTTTCATACGCCACAATTTTTGGAGGATGATACAAACCAAATAAATCAAGTTAGTACAAGACAAAGGAGGCCTAATAATGGTGGTAAGAAAGAGTGTCTTATGCTTGAGTCACCTTCCTCCCTATTTTAAAAACTTGAGATTCCAAATACATACACTCATTCTCATTCCAGTTATGATCGAACCTCTTATGAACAACCCCGCAATTGTCCTTTACATGGAAAAGAACTACCACCATGCATGATCATTATGATACCCAAGATAATACCAATGCATACAATTATACTCAATAAAACATTCAAAATCATTACATGAGGAAACCCCGTGTCAAATTTGGGGCCAACACTCAAGATCACCCTTATGACACCTCATATCTTCATGGTCATGACATGTATTGACCTAGACCTAGTGCTCCTCATTACAACACCATACCAAGTGGTCCACATACAAGCTATAACTATGTTCCTCCTCCATATGAGAACATCTACGATCAATACCATCCATATATGCATTATATCCCTCCTTCTTTGCTTAGTGGCTCAAGCATGGGACTAGCTCAAATAGAAAAGACACCACCCAAAAATGACTTGCAACAGTAGTTAAAGGATTTACAAAAGCAAATGGCAAACATGAATACACCAAAGCAAAAATACATAATGAAAGATATATGTCCTTACCCATTTGATAGAAGCATATCAATGCCTCCATTCCCTCCACATTTTGTGACACCAAAATTTGATAAGTACAAAGGCAAAGGGGATCCTAAGGAACAAATAAGACAATTTTTCATAGCTTGCATTGAGGTAGCAAGAGAAGAAGCATACTTGATGAGATTGTTCCCACAAAGTTTAGGTGAACAAGACATGGAATGGTTCTCCCAAACTCCACTTGGAATTGATTCATGGAGTGATTGATTAGAGGCTTTTATACAACACTTATCATACAACATTGAAACAAATGTGTTAGTAGCCACCTTTTGCAATACTAAGCATAAAAATGGGGAATCCTTCTCTTCATTCTTACAGCAATGGAGAGGTCTTGCTAGTCGATGCTCTTGTGATATCCCATAAAAACAAATGGTAGAAATGTTTACCCCAAATGTTAACAAAGATATTGGATATGAGCCAACAAAAAAAGTCCTTATCAAACAAGGTGTCATCAAGATATTCAAAGAAAACAAAGAGGAAGCAAATGAGAGAGCCAAACCCCATTTTTGGAACAAGAATAAGAACATCATCAATGATGGGGTAGTAGATGCAAATTTTGTGAAACCTAAGCTAAATTTTCCCAGTACAATCTCATCCAATATGAATGATCAAGTGAACAATCAAAGGCAATCAAAACCCTAAAGAAAATACACTGTGTTGGGAGAACCAATTGAAACAAACATTCAAGAAATTGGTTGCAAACAAGCTAATAACATTACCAGATAATCCACCATATGAGCCAAAAGTAAAACCAAATTGGTGGAATTACAATGAATATTGTAAGTATCACAAGAGTAAAGGGCATTTAACTAGCAATTGTCACAGATTGAAGAATATCATAAAGGATCTCATTGACAAAGGTGACATAGAAGTTGATGGTCATACCTCCAATGAAGAACATGCAATGTTCAAGGAGCCATTTCCTAAACATGACAAAGGAAAAGCCAAAATTACAGATTATCAAGCTAATTATACCAAGATGCCTTATGACTATGATTCCACAATTAATCACATTTCAATGGACAATCATGTTTCTACTATCATTATAAAGGATAAAACTCTTGAAGGTTCTCCCCAAAGGAGTAAGGTTTTTTTGAAAAGCATTGGACCATCTTCCTCATCTTCTAAAGATGAAACCTCTGAATGCAATGTAACAACCTATCGAGGTAAAGTCACCTTCCAAGGCATTCCGTCGAAGCCCATAGCCTCTTCATCCACAAAAAATGAGTATGACCTTGTAGATCAGTTAGGAAAGACACTCGCCCTCATTTCCATCCTTGAGCTTTTATGCATATCCCCTGCACATAAGGCCATCCTTGACAAAACTTTTAGAGAGACCTCCATACCCACTAATCTGAATGTGGACTAGTTTCAAGCCATGGTGGGATACCTTTCCATTCTGCATAGCCTTACATTTACAGAAGTTGATGATGCATTTATAACCCAACCTCATAATGCACCTCTACATATAGAAGCCTTTATCTATACAAATCGAATAAAATGAGTCTTGATAGATGGAGGAGCAGCTCTGAATATTTGTATATGGAACACTATCAAACAATTCTAATACTCTGAAAAGGATGTGAATTCTACACATGCAATCACCATAAAAGAATACAATAATGAAGAGTGCTCATCCAAGGGAATATCAGAATTAGGCCAGTCATGAAGGATGTGGTTTGTCAAGTCCTTGATCTAGATATCACCTATAACATACTATTGGGACATTTGTGGTACATGAAATGAGAGAAGAACCATCAACATATCATCAATGTATCAAATTTCCTTATAACAGAGTCAAAGTAATAATAAAAGGTGATCCAAATCCATTCCTATATTGCAATAATCTATGACCAAGGTTTAATAATTCCAATTAATAGAGAAGCAACTCCATCATCAACATATCGAGATCAAGAATCCTTGAAAGCTTCTACATCAAAACAAGTAGAGATCAAAGAAAAATTCAAGAGTAAAGACATGGGATGTGGTGAGTATACATTTCATGTTGATCAAATCCCATTATATCCTAAGATATTTAGTTGACAAGAACAACCTACAAAAAATTTTCAATATCAAGGAATTGGGTATGAATCACCTAGTGTTGTGGCTCTCCTCTAGTGGTGCAAGCAGCTCTTGATATCAATAGTCCTAAGAGTGGTTCCAACAAAGAATCTATTGAGTATATCTCTATCCCTCTTGAGAAATCATATAGCCTTACCATTTCATCCACTCATTACATTTCCACTCCACTCCTAGGCTTGGATCAAGAAGAATTACAAAAGCCCTTACTTATTGGGGATAAAATATCAAGCTTTGAAAAGAAAAATCTACAAGTAAAAAATAAAGAGAAGTCCTTTAGTCCAAATCAAAATTTAAAGCTATTGGACTCTACAATAATAAAAGTCAAGGATAAAAGTCCTATGAAGGAAAAAGAACAAGAGATGATCTCCCCTAATATCAAAATAACTGGGGTGAAAAAAAAATACAATTTTAGGTCAAAAGGCATACTTGTTGATCATAAGTCTCCATCATGCTATCCTACTTTCACTTCTTTTCGCAATCATAATCCTTCATCACTCATCCCCTTGTCCCACACATCCATCCCCTTTTGGCAATATATCACATCAATGGACTTTTAATGGAACTTCCTCGAAGGAATTTGTTGTTAGGGATGTCCAAAGTTCTTTAGGTGACACACATATGGGCCTACATAGTTCAGACATTAGTAATTATACCTTAGTTCCTTCATCAAGAAAGATAATCAAGGGAGAAACATATCATTCAGTCAAGGAACAACACAACTATAATCACAAGGTAAAGCGTCACACATTTGAGATGGGTGACTTAGTTCTTAGAGAAAATCCTAAAAATCAGTAGGACTGAGAAAAAAAGAAAAATTTGATCCCAATTGGCTTGGTCCTTACATCATCACAACAATCTATGGATCAAGTGCATATCAGCTCTCAACACCAGATGGATAACCTTTGGAAGATCCTATCAACAACATGCACCTTCACAAGTTTTACACATAGGTTTTTAGAATATCCCAAAATCCAAAATACAAAACAATAAAAAAAATATCAAAAAAAAAAAAAAAAATCAAAAAAATAGAAAAAATCGTTACTTGGTGAAAACTTGGCAAACAAGTGCCTTGTGACACAAAAAAAATTGAAAAATTAAAAAAAAGTAAAGAGTAATAAATTCGTCCAATGGTGAAAACCACTTCGGTGGCACCCTGGGCAAGTACCATGGTGAAAACAGGGTTACCGATGCCCTGTGTAGAGACATTGCTCCTCCCTCCACCAAGATTCAATCTCATCTCTTCACTTTTCACACACTTATAGTATATCCATCTATAATAAACTTACCCATTTCTATCATGGCTTGTTATTGATCTACCTAAGATTAGTTATTCATTCATAATAAACCTCTCTTTTCACCCTTTCATTCCATAATAAACCAAGTCCAATCTATAATTGGAGCAAAATCCTAAATCTAATGATGCAAGTGGTACCCTGAGCATCACATGTTTTGAGGAGCATTGTCTTTTCATTCCTCCTTTTTGCACACAATCCGCAATAAAAGATCACTTGCATCGCCAATCCGCAATAAAGTTTTAATTCTTCTTCGTAATAAAGTATCAATTTCATGGATTTGGTCAGTTTCAAATGAGACACAAGTAGCAGTTGACTTTCAACAAGTCAAATCTTTCAAAGAACTTTGGCAACAACATGGTTTTTAGTATGATCTATCCTTTACCAGGATGACAACATTGTGACCAAATCAAACATGTTAACATATGTGGCAAGAAACACAAATAACTTGAGGATTTTATTGTATGTTGGTATAAAGTCTTGGTTTTCTTTTGATTTTATCTTTTGGTGACATGTCTTTTACCTTTTATGGCATGTCTTTGACTAGAGATTATATCTCTAGGATCTCATTGACTAGAAAGGTGAGGATGGGATATGATTCACCTACTATTGTTTTGTTGTTTGTGGATTTTCTCTTAGTAATGCTATGACTTGTCCAAGGATATGAGGACATTGTGAGTCGATTGTGAACTAGGGAATTCCTTGTTTGTGACTGTCTAATCTCCATGTAAATAGGTACAATGACTTTCTAGGTCAAACCTATACCTCAATTGTCATAACCTATTTGCCATAATAAAGCTCAATGATGATAAAGCACAAGAAGCTCTTTCACTTTCATATCTTCTATCTTTCATCCCCCTTTCTTGATTGACCTCCATTGTCCTTCCTGAGTCTATGTATCCCGCTATCACATGACTAAGTATAATGACACACCAAAAATATCTACATTTCATGTAGCTTTCACATGCATCATTACATGTTAGCACATAATACACCTACATATAGATATCATAATTGCATTACATCCTATACACACTACTGATTAGCATATCATATATACATTTGTATTTTCATCATGTAAATAATCATAACATGTAAGTAATCATACACCAATTTACATTTAGTACATTCACATTTGCATCATAAAAATAGAAAAGAACAAAAACATATTGCATATCATGATGTACATATTTGCATCCATATCATAAGCATCATAAACTCATTATAAAGCATATAGAACATCACATAGATACACATCCATATAGCCTCCACAATGAATGATTCATCACACACACACACACACATATCATAAGTGTCATAATACAATGATGTCAATAATACATATGGCTACAAAATCACCCAAAGGTGTCTACATCATCATACAAAAACTAGTACAAAATGGGATCCAAAAGAGGTATGATGAAGATCCTCCCTTGGAGCCAACTGGCCTCGAAGGAGTCTGATCTCTCGAAGTACCTACTCCAAGATCACCCCCTTTGTCTATCCCTCCTCATGGTGTGGGTGGACCCATAACTCCACCAGTTGATGCCTTTCATTTGTCCCCTCCCCTGTGGTAGTAGTCCGGGAAGCTCTCCTGAAGCTCCTAGCCCTCAGCTCTGGAGGAACAGTTGCATAATATAGATATCTCCAATAGACTATCTCTTCTCCTATCTATAGGATATACATATACAACCCCGATGTCCTTAGTTTCTCTCTTTCCTACCCTCAGTGCCTCCTCAACCTCAATGTATCATTGAATGGCCTGATCCCTCTCCCTCTACATCTTTGCTAACTGCCACCTCAATAAAGTCACGTCTCTCTCGACATCCTCGATCTCAATAGCCTATCGTGTTGCAATCTCTCATAGTGTTGGTAGCTCATCCTTCTCCTCATCCCAACCCTGAGAATCCTCCTCCTCCCTAGCCTTTCATTGTACCTATCTCTGGGCACCTTTCCCTATACCTATCCACCAATCTGTAACACCTGTCTTCCTCTACCTCTCAGTGGGCTTAGTGGTCTCCTTGCCTGTAGATCCCATCTCTCCACCACTCTCTCTCTAACATCCCTCTATCCACCCCTGCCCCTCACCACCCTCCTTACTTCTCCTCTCCTTTGCCTCCTTTATCTCCCTCCACCCCTATCATTATCATCCTCCACTGCCATAGGATAATCTAGATCTATCAACTTGGGTATCGGATGTGCTGCAAAATAAGCATCATACTCCTCATCTATACCTTTGTCAACAACATCCCTCAATAGATCCCAAGGAATCGGAACCATCTGCTCAAATTGAGTAACTACAACATCATAAGACAAAATATACCCTCAATGAGCTTGCTTCTACACTGATCGTGCAAACTCTCCTAAAGCCCGAGGCATCCTCTGCTACAACCAAAACTGCCTACATACCCTGTCAATCAGATAGCTGTCAAGTATATGAGGCATCCACCTAATCAGATACCTACTCCTAAAAACATAAGGTAGCTATGTGGCATCCTCCTTGCAGTCCTTGCAGTCTAGTTAGGGTCTCCATATGACACTATCTATGTCATCTATCACCCATATCCAATAGTCCACCTTCTCAATCCATGGCTAGGAAGTAATCATATTGTATAAGTGTGCATAGGACTCTCCATGTCCTCTCCCTCTGAAGTGAATTGATCTCATCACTAAAATATTCTCATATGACCACACCTATAGTAGAGTCACCCTGCAACCTAAATCATAGCCATTGAGATACACAAACTAGTTTAGGTCATGATATAAATGTGCTAATACACATGGACCCCATGCATATATAGTGTGTTGTGTTACCAGTGTCTCTAGAGTCCTCCCCCAGCCAACAGTCATACCTCGTGTCACCCTGTCTGGACACAGGTGACCACTAATCACTCCTCTGACTACTGTTGATAGTCTATGTCCAATAGTTAGCATAATATCCCATCTAACATGAGCTAATCTCATCTCCAACTCTGGGTCTCCAAAAACGCATCTCAGTGCATCCTTGTCTCCCTCTCTATCATACGACACTAGCTCATTGTGGATAGGTATCCAGAAAATCTTGTAAACATCCTCTAAAGTTACTGACATCTCACTAGTCAGCAAATGAAACTAACAAGTCTCAGAGTGCCATCTCTCTCCATAATCCTTTGTTTGCCAAAATCTCAAGTAGATACATGATGTGTCTCAATCCCATACCCTCGATAGTTTACCAATCCTCAAAGGTCAACTCTAGTCGCAACCTCTATGTCACAGGGAATCTCTCCCATGGCTCTATTTGGGGCAAGTACACTTGCATCTAACCAAACCAATCATATCAATCCTAGTGGTACTCATATTTATCACATAGTGCTACTTCTATCCTAGTGCTTATGTCTATCACATGGTACTGCATCCTAGTGTATGTGTTCATCACATTGCACTTGATCCTATTTAGAGGCCCTGCTTGAGTGTATCCTCTTAGCAGCTTATCCAATTGGCAATGTATGTTCATTACAAAATTGCTAATTCTAGCCTATCTCTCAGTTTGTCTTCCCTAGGGAACCTTTTTGAGTGAATCCCTTCAGCATCTTATCTAGTCGATAGCATATGTTCATCATAGAACTTTTGACTTGTGACCACTTAGACACAAACACATTTTTACAATGCAGACGTGGTTTTTATCAACCCAAACGTGCTTTCCTACCCTAGACACACTTGAACATCATAGACGTGCCACTGTCCTACACAAACGTGTCTTTGTGACATAGACGTGCCTTCTACACATATACACATCATTACTGAACATAGATGTGATTACATTCATAAACACAACCATACTTGACATAGACGGGACTATCCATCCTAGACGTGCCTAGCACTAACCTATACGCGTTTCTAGTGCAAAATACCAATTTTGCATTTTTTTATCTACTCTAAAACGCATTAATGACAACAATAAATACAAAAATGTGCAAAGAGGATTCAAGATACTTACTGGCTCACCCATATTGTCTGGTCTCTAATATTGCCAGACTCGATCAAATCTGTGAACTCTATCCATCATCATTGACTACTCTTTTTTTTAAAAAACTATGCCTAGTAAACTTTTTAACGTGACCGGTAACACTGGCATGACACGCCCTCCGGCTCCACATGAACACTTTTGACTTGGAGCTATGAATTGGTGATGCCACAAATGGGGGACCTAATCCTCACACTTCACGTGTTCAAATCCATGAGCACAAAGGCCCAGTGAAGGCACAAGGCCTTGCGAGCACAATGGCCCAACAAAGATTTGAACCTTGGTGGCTGCTTCACCAACGAAGTGTTTAAACCATGACACTACATGTTCGAAGACTCATCACTAACTACTTTGATTGTTGCGATTCTAACACAATTTTGTATGATTGGTAAATGGTACGGTTGTCACTGTTGGCAACATCATCTCCTTAGCCTTCACATTCCATAGGCAGTGAGTAAACCGTTAGGCCAAGAGTGAATCAGCAAGTAGTAGACTGACAGGTAGTAACTAAATCGATAGGTAGTAAGTAAACTGACAAGCAATAAGAAGACCGACAAGCAGTAAGGAGATCAAGTAGTGGTGAGTAAATTGGCACTGAAGATGTCCACCGACTAAGCAAAGAACAAACAGATTTATAGGAAGAAATTGGCTAGACAGATTTTGATCAGTACACTGGAAGAGTCGGTAATCGATAGACTAGTAACGTTCAATTACAACCAGCTAAATTGGGAGTCTTCTCTCAGTCAACTGGCAGACTTATCGGCATGTTCAACTATATTGACAGAGATTCCTGCATAATTTTAGAAGCACAATTTAAGGCCTGACAACAAAATTTTAAAAGGTATGTTTTGGAGGGAAAAGTTGGTGATAGAGTAAAGGGTTTATAAATACACATATCTCATTCTTGAGATGGTTATTGTCAAGGTGTATTTATTCAATGTGAAAGTGGACACAGGGGGAGTTTTAGAGTTTGCAAAGCTGAGTGACAGAGCACCGATAGAGTGCGGGTTTCATTGAACAGTGACTTAGGTGACAGAGGATCAACAATGTAGAATTCAAGTACCGATAAATCGACAAAAGGTAGAGTTATGGAGAACAAGCACAACCGATGTAGACCTAGAGTGATACTTAATTGTAATCTAATTAGGCTAATGGGTAGCATTTTGTATTTGATCATCCATCTATCGCTTTCTAACAACTGCAACATAAATCCCTTAACTGGGTGGACTTTAACAGGTCTCATTGTATAAATCCTTTAACTGGGTAGCATCTTTATTGATGTTACAAGTCCTTTAACCAAGCTACCTTTAATAGGGTAAAGGCACTAACCAACCTTGATATAAATCCCTTAACGGGGTGGCACCTAACCACTGTCTTTGTAGTCTCCTAACAGGGATGGCTCTTCACTAGGCGTACTCCAGAAGAGTACAAATTTTGTGAGTTACAACTCACACCGTGGTTTTCTCCCTATTGGGTTTCCATGAGATAAATATGTGTGTTATTGTGTATATTTTCATGTATGCTTAATCTTTTGTAGTAAATATTTATATTGGTGAAAGGTAAATTAGTTCAAACTTAAAGTTAAAGTTTCAATTGTTTAAAAATGGTAAATTACTTATTCACCTCTCCCCTCTTAGTACCAGTTAGGACTAACAATTGGTATAAGATCTCAGTTCCTCTGGAGAGAAGCTTGACACCTTGAGGATAAAGATCAAGGAAGAGTACCAATATCAGAAGCAAATTGATGAAGCTAATGAGATTATTGCTTAGTTCAAAGAGAGACTGAGAAAATCTCTTGCTAAAAGGAAGGAATTGGCTCAATAGTTGAATGAGAGCCAAGATATCATAGATCAACTCTCTAAATAGAGTGGATCTAAAGAAGCAGTCTCAAAACTCATGGAAAAGAACAAGAAGTTGACCAAAGAAATCACACCTCTCAAAAGAGAACATGAAGGTTAGGCCCTGAGAATGATTGAGATACTAGATGCTAGAAGAAGTGTTGATGAAAGAAAGGGAGAGGAAAAAGAAGATCTGTCAAAAGATGAAAGAGAAAGGAGGCTTGCTGAAGATGCCCTGAGAGAAAATGATGCAATCATGATTGAGAAAGATGAAGAGATCCGAGTTCTCACTCAGGAAAATTAATACATACATAAACAACTGAATGCCAATGCAGAAGAAAAGGAGAGGCTGATGAAAGAAATTGAATAAATCAAGAGTGAGTTGAAAACTGAAAATGAGAGAAATGAGAAGCTGAGAAAATTCAATGAAAGCTTTAAGAAGGTAGATAGACAATTGAAGGCTCAAAGAAGAACAAAGGATACAACTAGTCTTGGTTACCCTGGGTCAGGTCCTATAGAAATTGGAGAATCATTTAAATCCAAAAATATGAAGGATGATAAAATAAATCACTCAGAAGAAAGAGGAATGAAATATTCTAAATTCTCTTGTAATCATTGTGGAAAATTGGGTCATAAGACCAATGATTGTAGGAACAAACCAGTTAATCAAAAGAAGAATTTCACTTTTGATGGTCACTACCACAATTGTCATAAGTATGGTCACACTGCTTATGAGTGTAGATCTCAATCAAGCAGCCTATCAAGTGCAAAAAGATTTAATGGACATTGCTTCACTTGCAATAAGTTTGGACACGGACTAGAAGAATGCAGGTTCAAGACAAAGGTATCAAGGCCACCGTTTAAACCAGTTAGTCCTAACAAAAGGAGTAATCAATTGAATGCCACATGTTCCATGTGTGGTAATTTTGGTCATGTTGCTGAAATATGCAGAATGAGGATGGGTCAGAGAAACAATCCAGGACCATGGAGGACAACTGGTATGGCATGCTTTAACTACCATAAGATCAACCACCTAGCCATAAGATCGGCCACCTAGCATGTTTGAATGTGTCCTCTCAGCATCTTATCCAATTGATAGCGTATGTTCATCATAGAATTATCAATTTTGGTCTTTTCAGGCAAACACAATTTTGTTTTTGATAAGGGTAAACGGGTTTTACAAGGACCCAAAACCTAAAGTTTTACAATAGTTGGCCCACAGCCAAACCGTCAAGAAACAACAACAAAATAGGGGATCAACGCCAAACAAAAACAAACACAAAAAATGCGAGAAAGCAAAAACAAAATTCTCTCAATTGAGCGATAGCACCAGATCTTTGTTCCTTTGAATGGAACTATTGATTTCCTCAAGTTCCTCCATAATGAATTTGGAGGTACCCTTGTTGTTGCTTGTACTTCTGGTTCTTGAACTGGGTCTAGTGGTTTTGATGTGTCCAACAACCACCTCATCTCCTCCAATATCTTTCACCGGATCACTGTGGAAGGATCTGTATTCAACAACCATCTCGTTGATCTTTTCCAACCCCTCAATGCTATTCTTCAGGGCTTCTTTGCTAATGTCAATTAGGTTCTTGAGATTCTTCTTAATCTCAGCCATGGATTGTTCCACCTTATCGATCCTCTATTCATGATTACATTTCATGACCTCAACATTCTGAGGGAGGTTTTGGGTCATGAGCATGAGTTTTTCCAGCTTGCTGGGTTCGGGGGAAGCAATGAAAGTATCAACAATTTCCTTAATCCCCATTTTGAGGGTGTTAATTTCACGCTCAACCCATTCCTAGCAGCGATTCTGGCTTCTGGTGGCTTCCATGACAAGATTCATCAGACTACCATCTTTCCCCTAATTATCTTTTTGGACATTGATGGGGATGTCTAGTTTGATCCCTTAGTCCGTAGTCTTCGGATTGTGATCCTTTGCCAGCAACTTTTCTTAGGGGTTCGGCCTTGGAGATTAGCTTGTTGTTAGTTTTGTATTTGCTAGTAGCCCATCTGGGGGGGTTCTTGCTCTTGTGCATCTCAGGAGTGACCAAATTGCCCTTATCATCCCCAGGTTCATATTCAGGGTCATCAACAGGAACCCCAATATCATCCAGATCCATCTTAGAGTCAGAGACGTTTTGGACCTCCATCCGCAAACCAGTCTCGACAAGCGGGGGCACAATCTCAAGGGATTTGATGTGTTCCATGATGAGGATGATAAGTCCCTCATGAAGAAGAGGGTTGTTAGGGTTTTCAAGGTGCTTTTCCAGGCTATTTTCAAGAGAGCGGGCTAGATAAAAGGGAACAGAGATAATTTTACCATGGTGGAAATGATTTAAAATAGTGGAATGATAGGAGAAGAGTATAGCATACCTGCCATCAAGAGTGATATATCTCATTATAAAATCAGCCATATCTGCCCAAGAGGCCATTAGGTCTTTTCTATTATAGCCTCCGTTAGCCATCTTGGTGACTCTGGATAGCTCTTTGTCTTTGTCAAAGAAGCGCGGCAAGTCCTCCTCCCGTGTTTTTTTGTCTCTGTAAAACCTTCTTCCAGTCTAGCCAGACCTATGACCATTGCCACCAGATTTTCATTAATCTGATAATCGGCCCCATAAGCCCTGAGACTTCCTTTTTCCCATTCATTCATAAAGGCCTTTGTAATCAAGGGAGAGGGGCCATGAAGCCTGTCCAGGAAGAGGACAAGGCCCCCATCAATGACTTCCTACTAAAAATCTTTATTCTTCTTCCACTTCTTGCAAGTAGAGGGTGAAGAGGGGAAAATAGATTTGAAAGGTAAACTGATCAAAACATAATGAAATAAACATGGAGAATGCTAAAATATCATTAAAAGACCATTTCACCTTGCTATTTTACCTTCTCCTTCAGATTGAGCTTGATGAAGTGAAGGCGCCCCTTGATAATGCTCCACTTGATGTGCTCCTTTGATTGCTGGATGTGGATGGCTCTCCAATATTATGCACAAATGATAACGATGAATGATAAGGATGAGATGATCAAGTTGCCAAGATGATTTCCTAGGCTCAAAAGGGCAGCATAAGCTTACTAGATTTCAAGATGTTCTAAATGAAGGGATGGAGCCCTATTTTATAGGAAGAGGAGAGGAAAATGAATGGCTAGGATGAATTCGAGATGAGGGGCTATGATTTACTTGTGAGCTCACAAAAGCTCCAAGAGTGGGTGTGGAGACCAAGAAATATGCCCTAAAGGCATTTTGTATCTCCACACTCTACAAGATGCATTGGAGTAATTAAAAATTCTCCAAAAATAGATATTATGGGGATTAGAAGAATAAAAAAGAATTAAAAATTCCTTGGGAGAGGGAAATGCCTAGAGGAATGTGAGATTTCGAAAATCTTATATTCATCTAGAAAAAGAGCATTTAAAGCTAGTGGCTAGATGAAAGGACAAAGAGTTGACTTTGTGGCTAATCATGATGATTAGCCATTCATGACTCATTAGAAGGGGGATTAGAGGAAATGTTAGGTGGGATTTATATTTGTAGGAGAATTTGACTAGGAGAGAGAATGAGTGGAGGGAATAAAAATTAGAAGAATAATGTTAAATGAGTTTAGGGAGTTTCTAGAAGAATTTATTAGGTTAATGATGAATTAAGAAGATAATTTGTAGGAATCATGTAGGCTAACTAATTAATTGATATTAATTAGCTAAGAGGAAGATTTGTGAGGATTTGATTTTTTAGAAGAATAAAGAAAGGTCTACATTTTGCCCCTCTTTGAAGCGAGGTGTGATGACACATTGATTCAAAGAATAATCTTGTTTTGATGCTGATATTGGTTTGATAGGATGCCCTAGCTCTTGTTTTATAGATTACGGTATGGTGATGCCCCCTCAAGAGATCAATTGAGGTATTTGATCTTTGGAGTTTTGTGAAATTGATATCCTGATAGATTTGATTTGATTTGATTCGATTGATAAGATCTAGATTCAGTCTAGTTTCAAGAAGAATTCATCCTGTATAAGACAAAGGTGATCAAAGTGTCTAGTTTTAGGAAGGATTCATCCTGCATAAGACATGATAAGAGCGTTTGGTTTCAGGAAGGATTCATCCTGTATAAGACATGATAAGAGCATCTAGTTTTAGGAAGGATTCATCCTGTATAACATCTAGTTTCAGGAATGATTCATCCTATATAAGACATGATAAGAGCATCTCGTTTCAGGAAGGATTCATCCTGTATAAGACATGATAAGAGCGTCTCGTTTCAGGAAGGATTCATCCTGTATAAGACATGATAAGAGCGTCTAGTTTTAGGAAGGATTCATCCTGTATAAGACATGATTGATCACAACGTCTGGTTTTAGGAAGGATTCATCCTGTATAAGACACGATCAATCACAACGAACATCTGGTTTCAGGAAGGATTCATCCTGTATAAGACATGATCAAATCGTCTGGTTTCAAGAAGGATTCATCCTATATAAGACATGATCAGATCACAACATCTGGTTTTAGGAAGAATTCATCCTGTATAAGACATGATCAGATCACAACATCTGGTTTCAGGAGGGATACATCTTGTATAAGACATGAATCAAAATCAGAATTGACTATGTTTCAGGAAGGATTCATCCTGTATAAGACATGAATCAAAAACTTGTATAAGACATGAATCAAAATCAGAATTGACTATGTTTCAGGAAGGATTCATCCTGTATAAGACATGATAAGAGAATCTAGTTTTAGGAAGGATTCATCCTGTATAAGACATGATTGATCACAACGTCTAGTTTCAGGAAGGATTCATCCTGTATAAGACATGATCAATCACAATGAACATCTGGTTTCAGGAAGGATTCATCCTGTATAAGACATGATCAAATCGTCTAGTTTCAGGAAGGATTCATCCTGTATAAGACATGATCAGATCACAACGTCTGGTTTCAGGAAGGATTCATCCTGTATAAGACATGATCAGATCACAACATCTGATTTCAGGAGGGATACATCTTGTATAAGACATGAATCAAAATTAGAATTGACTATGTGAGGAAAAACAAAGAAAAATAGAGGAAGAAAAATTAGGGTTGAAGGGATAAATGAGGAAGATATATGAAGTAGTCGTGAGGTATTTGGAATTATTGAGTTTAGGATTTGATGGAATGATGGTGAGATTTTGTGCACAATAAATGTGGAGAGCCAACCTAGTTTGATGTTGCCTTGGGTGACTTGCACCACTGATTATAGAAATCAGGATGCCATGAGAAACCCAGGGTGTGGACTGACTCTGCAGACAAATGGGAATTTCTTGCACACAACAATGCAAGTGTTAAGAAACACTAATATAAAGTTCTAGGCTCGTGCAAGGAAACCCTCAAACACACCGATACCTCTTGTACACGAGAAGGTAAGTGTTAATAAACACTAGTACCAGGTCACCGGTTTATACAAGAAGGATCCAAAACATACCATACTATGAAATATGCCCCAGTATGCACCTATCATAACATACCTAGATATGGAAGAACCCAGGCAATCATAAATAGTGGCAGTTGTAGGGAAAAAGATGCAAGCCTATATGAAAAGATCTAACAAAATCTAACAAGTCTCTTCCTTGGGACCAAATGATACCTCTTGCCAAGAGTAGAACTAGGATGGACATGGGAATGTTTCTCAAGACTTCTTGAAGCTTATACAAAGGCATAAAAGCTCAGTTTCACTGGGACATTTCTTGTTCATGACTTAGGCGAAGACTCATCATCATACGCATGTTTTATTGAGAGGTGGAAAAGAAAGAATGTTGTGCATGGGTGGGCTGGATGGTAGATGATTTGCAGTATCAACATGATAGACAGTGGATCCGGTTGTTTACCTTGGTGCTTGCACAGAGGTTTTCACCAAGATACTTGCCCATAGCGCCACAAATTGTTTTTCTTTCTTTTTCTTTCTTTTTTCTTTTTTTCTTAATTTTTTTTGTATCATAAGGTGCCTGTTTGCCAGGTTTGCACCAAAGTGACAATTTTTTTAGGATCTTTTTTTTTTTTTGACAATTTAAGACTTTCTGAGGACTAAGCATAAAACCTTTTGAGGTGCATGATATTCATCGGATCATCCAAAGGATCGCCTTCAGGAGTAGCTAACTGATAAGCTCCTGATCCATATTTTGTTGTGATTACATATGGTCCAAGCCAATTAGGCTCGAACTTGCCTTTCTTTTCTCTTTCTTGTAGATTTTTCTGATTCTCCATGAGGACAAGATCACCAACTTGGAATTCTCGGGTTCTAACTTTTTTATGATAACTCATGCGTAGATGGTTTTGATATACCCGGAGATGATTCAAGGCCTTGAGGCGCCTTTCATCTAACAATTCTAGCTCTTGTAAGTGAGCAATTCTATATTCTTCCTCTAGTAGGATGTTTTGCAGCGATACCCTTAGAGAGGGGATCTTGATCTCAAGGGGAAGGATAGCTTCGGAACCAAATACTAGGGAATAAGGAGTGGCACCTATGGGGGTGCGGATGGAGGTGCGGTAGGCGCACAATGTAGGATGGATTTGGAGGTGCCAATCATGACTCGCTTCATTGACTGTCTTTTTGAGGATTTTTATTAGGGTTTTATTAGAAGCCTCAGCTTGGCCATTGCCTTGGGGATAATATGAAGTGGAGAAGCGGTGTTGGATGTTGCATGTGTCAGAGTTCTTTGACATCCTAGTTTTTAAATTGTTTACCATTATCTATGATAACTTTTGGGATGTCATGTTAGCAGATTAGGTAGTTCAAGATGAATTTGGATATTTGCTTGCTAGTGGTGAAAGTAAGAGGGATAGCCTCTACCCACTTGGTGAAGTATTCGATGGCGGTGATAATGAATTTATGTCTGTTGGAAGATGAAGGGTGGATTTTTTCAATGAGATCGAGCCCCCACTGCGAGCAGGGCCATGGTGTAATGAATGGCTACAATTCTTGTGATGGTGCATGAATCTTGTCGCCATATTGCTGGCAAGGGATGCATTTCTTCACATAGTTGTATGCATCTTCTTCCATTTTAGGCCAATAGTATCCTGTTCTCAAAAGTTTTTTAGCCAATGTGAGTCCACTTGAGTGCGCCCCATAGATGCCCTCATGTACTTCACATAATGCCCATTCGGCTTCTTGTTTATCTAAACACCTTAGGAATGGATCATCAAAATACCTTTTGAACAAGGTGTCTGCAAGGATGGTGTAACAGGCACATCGGCAGATGAAAGTTTGTTGTTGGGTTTTGGTGAGATGTGGGGGAATGATGTTGTCTTTGAGGAAAGCGAAGGTTTCTTGGTACCAAGGGGACTTGGGACCAATGAGAACACACACCATTTCAGACTCTGGTAAGTTTTATGCTAGTATAAATAATTGCTTGACCATGAACTCGCACTTTTGATTGTGTGCTGGGATTTGAAGGAGGGAGCCAATGGTGGCCATTGCATCTGCAACCCTGTTGTTTGTTTGTGGGATTTGATCAAACTTGATTTCCATGAAATTTTGCTTAAGATCTTCAACCATGGTACGGTAGGGAAGGAGTTTATCATCTTTTGTCTGGTATTTATCATTGACTTGTTTTACGACAAGCTGGGAATCGCCATAGACTTGTAATTCCTTTATTTTCCAATGGATAGCCAAGCATAAACCTATGATGAGGGCCTTGTATTCTGCTATGTTATTAGTACATGCAAAGGCTATCTTGTATGATTTGGGGATGCCATCTCCTTGAGGTGTGACCAATAATATTCCTGCCCCCGATCCATTTTGAGTGTAGGAGCCATCAAAATACAATTTCCATGTGGAGGATGTGGTAATAGTCATAATGAACTCATCTGGTAATTCTGTGAGAAGAGGATGGTCGCCTGGAAGTGGAGCTTCAGCCAACTGATCTACAATGACTTGTCCCTTGATTTCCTTTTTATCCACATATTCAATGTCAAAATCACTTAGAAGCATGACCCATTTAGCCGTTCTACCAGTGAGAGCAGCTTTTGACAAGAGATATTTAAGTGGATCAATTTTAGCAATTAATTTTGTCTTGTTGTTTAGCATATAGTGTCGTAGTTTCTATGTGCTGAATACTAATGTCAAACATGCTCTTTCAATGGGGGTGTAGTTGAGTTCATATCCTACCAACGTCCGACTGATGTAGTAAATGGTGTGTTCCTTCCCTTGGTCATCTGTTTGCGCCAGTAATGCCCCCAATGCCACTGTAGTAGCACATATGTACAAAATGAGGGGTTTTCCAGGGGCAGGTGGCATCAAAACTAGAGGTGATGCTAGATATTCTTTTAATTTTTCAAAGGCCTTTTGACAGAGGCAATCCCATTTGAATTTTTGTCTTTATCTTTATGTAACAAATGTGGAAATGGATGGCACTTGTCGGCTAGATGTGAAATGAAATGCCTAATAGACTAGAGTTTTCCCTGGAGACTGCGTAGTTGTCTAAGAGTTTTTGGCGGAGGCATTTCCATAATAGCTTTTACTTTTGCGGGATCAACCTTGATTCCTCTATGGGAAACAATGAACCCTAGTAGTTTTCCCGATGTGATGCCAAACACACACTTTTTGGGATTTAGGCGCAGCTTGTATTTTTCCAATCTTTCGAAGATCTGTTTTAGAATAGGGATGTGCTCTTGTCTTGTCTTGGATTTGCCTAGCAAGTCATCCACATAGTCTTCCATAATTTTGTGCAAGAGGTCATGAAAAATCGTTGTCGTTGCCCGTTGATATGTAGCTCTAGCATTTTTAAGGGCAAAAGGCATGACCCGATAACAAAAAATACCCCATGGTGTTGTGAATGCGGTTTTATGCTGATCCTCATCTACTATCCTGATTTGTTTGTATCCAGAAAACCCATCCATTAGCGATAGCATTTCATGTCTTGCTGTAAGATCCACAATCAAATCTATGTTTGGGAGCAGGAAATTATCTTTAGGACAAGCTATATTTAGATCTTGGAAATTTGTGCAAATGCGGATGCCCCCAGTAGGTTTGCTGACAGGCACAATGTTGGAGACCCATTCAGCGTAGTCTATGGGTTTGATAAATTCTGCGTCTAACAACTTTTGAAGTTCTGCCTTGACCAAGAGAGCAATATGCGGGTGCATTTTACGGAGTTCTTGTTTTACAAGTTTTGCATCTGGGCGGACGGCGAGATTGTGAACCACCAAGGCAGGATCCAACCCTGGCATATCGGAATAGGACCATGCAAAATTGATTTTAACCTCTGTAAGGAAGTTGATGAAGTCTTGTTTCTTGATTTCGGTGAGGGATTTGGCAATGAGCACATTTTTTAGAATTACTTTGGTGCCCATGTTGATGCTATCTGTTTCTTCTATCAACAAATTTCATTTGTCCTGTGGAAGGTAACCAATGGTAGGGAGGTCAAATCCCTCATCATCAAGTGCCTTTTCCAGGTTTTCACTTTCAGATACGCCCTTTGTTTTTATTTCTTGTTCATCCAAAGGCGCCTCAGGGAGGTTTTCACCTAGGAAATCATATCTTTTTCTTTTATTATCTTTTTTGTGGATAAGGGCATTGACTTGACTACCAAAGTATCCCTTTTCGTGTAGTTGAATACCCTCAATTCTATTACAGTCTTCCATATTTTGTGTTGTTAGGAGAGCAATGAGAGCATTATCATCAATGTAGATATCTAAATTGGGTTTGTCTCATTGGCCCAGTCAATGAGTTCAGAATGGACAAGATGTAGCTCATGTGAAGTGGGAGGGGTTACAGGGGTGATGGTATTGATGTAAGCATCGAAGAAGGTATCTTTCTTCTATTCATAAGGTATTTCATGGAATTCCTCTTCGTCAGTGCTTTCGATATCCGAAGAAGGACTAGAAGGGGCACTGAGGTGTACCCCAAGCCTCTATTGTATCTGTAGGAGATAGGATTTATGGGTGCTTTTCTTCCTTTCTCCCCTGGTCCCAGACTGTGTCCTTTGTAACCCATTTTTTCAACTATGGAAAATTCTTTTGGGTACATTTCTTTGGATATTCTTGTTGGATCATCGTCCTCTTCCCGGTACAGCCATGAAGAGATATCTGCTTCGATGTTCTTGTTATCAAGTGGGCCCCATTGCTAGAAGGTGGTGTTTTGGCATTGCATGACTGGTTTCGGGTCCTTTTTTAGCTCTTTTGGTTTACCAAATGACTTAGGAGAGAGAGGGAGGTTGCCTATTAATAGGACATCCTCCAATTTGTATTCTCCATAGCCATTGTCCAAGATCTTGATTTGATTATTTGGTTGGGATGATGTGGAGGCAATATTTGATGTGTCAGATGGAGGCATTGGCGAAGGTCTATTTAGTGGGCAATGATACAGATGCTTCCCCTCTAATAGTTTGCAATATTGAAAAGGTTGGGGATCAACTTTGACAATGATCACTTTTCCATTATAGGGGAATATGATGCATTGGTGATAGGTGGAGGGTACGGCCTGCAAGGAATGAATCCATGGCCTCCCACGAAGAATGTTGTAGGGGAGATCAAGATCAAGTACTTGGCAAGGGATTTCAATTGTAATGGGACCCACTTGAAGAGGTAAGGTGATCACGCCCTTTGAAATTCTTTCTGCATCATCATATGCCTTTATTTTGATCCTTCCTGATGTGTTTATCAGATCCTCAGAAAGTCCCAATTGTTTTATTAATTTGTATGTACACAGATTAAGCCCGGATCCATCATCTATCAAGATACGTTTGACCTTATGCTTGTGGATGAGAGCTTCGATGTGCAAAGGTTTGTTATGGTCCTCATCTGCAGGAGCATCTTGGGAGTTAAATACAATGTGTTGCTGGGTAGCAAGGTTTCCAATGAGGGTTTGAAATTGGGTGGCGTTGATGTTATCAGGAACGCGTGATTGGAGAAGGGCTTGTTCCAAAATTTCTTTATGGACCGGAGAAGTCTTGAGAAGTTCCAAAATGGAGATTTGTGCAGGTGTCTTCCCAAGTTGATCAAGGAGGTCATATCGGTGAGTGGAAGACATGGGTGGGGGGTTTGGTGGGGGAGGAACTCCTTGGATGGTGACTCTTCCTTGGTGTGTAGTTGCATTATAGTCATTCTAGAAATGGGAGGTGGAAGGTGTGGCACCTTGAATGACTATTCTAGCCGGATTTGGTCTACTTTGGGAAGAAGGAGGATTAACTCCTTGGATGGTTATGATATTGACATGATTGTCTGCAGGTTCAATGCGACTTACTAAAAAATCAAAACCGGTTACATGATTAGCATAGTCATAATCCATTGCGTTAGATGATGAGCCTTTTCCTTTATCATGCTTTGGGAAGGGTTCCTGGTACATTTTGAGTTTGTCATTGTTATTACGAGGTTTTTCATTTGCTACTTCAATCTCACCTCTATCAATGAGATCTTGTATGTAGATCTTCAGTTTCATACACTTTCGTGTATCATGTCCCTAGATATGATGGTATTCACAATACTCATTTTCATTATACCATCTTGGTCTAGGTTGATTGGGATCAAATGGGCGAGTGATTGGAAAAACCACTATACCTGCTTGGACAAGTTTTTGAAACACCACTTCAATAGGCTCAGCAAGAGGAGTGAAATATCTTGGAGTCCTGTTATTCGATCAGGGTGGTCGTCCTTGGATTGAGACATTGTGGTGAGGTTTTTGAGATTGATTTGAATTGTTTTGATTATTGAAATGATGAATATTGGTGGTGTATTTTGGGGGAGCGGCCACAGTTTGGACCCGCTTTGCATCAGTTACACCATCATTGACCACATTTTTATTTTTAGCCTAGAATTTTGGCTTGTTGTTATGATAAGAGGAAGAACTTTGTGATGACTTCTGGTAATGTTTCAAGGTTCCTTCCTCCAACAAGACATGTTTGAGGGCGAGGCCCTTATCGGTCAATTTTTGGAAGGATTTGATACATTGAGATATTAAAGGTCTTGAAAGTTCAGGCACCAAGTTCTTTTGAAATAGTTCAATTTGATGTTGTTCTGGCATGTCCCACTGGAATTTTTTGATAAGATGTCACCATCTTTGTAGGAAATTGGTGAAGGTTTCTCCAAGCCTTTGTTTTGTATTACATAGGTCCATCATAGAAACATCATTACCCATGTTGTATGCATAGTGGGCCACAAATGTTTCTGCCAAGTCTAGAAAAGAGACAATGGAACCTCGTGGTAAAGATGAGAACCATGTTAGGGTGTCTCCCATGAGACTCTTGGGAAAGAGTTTGCGAAGATAAAGGTCACTATAGGAGACTTCTTGGCATAAGATGTGGAATTCTTGGACATGGTCACGAGGGTTTCCTTTGCCTTCATACTTGGTGAATTTAGGGATCTCAAATCCCGGGGGATATGGTGCAATTGATATAGATGGGTCGTAAGGACAAGGGCAAAACTCTTCGAATGAGTAAGATTTCCTTTTATTAGTCTTTTCTTTCATGTTTTTGATGATATTCTTCATGTCTTGAATTTCCTTGATGAGGTCTTGTTGTGGACTTTGATATTGATGGATTGTATTTGCCCCAAGAATTGGATGAACTAAAGAAGGTGCACCACCACCAATGTATTGATATGATGAGGAGGTGGGAACGTGGGATGTGATGACCGATGTTGCTAGGGTTTGTATGATAGTTGGTTGCGGTTTGCCAACTGTTGTGACGGGATTGAATGTTGTCTGGATAAAATTTGTGACATTGTTGGGAGAAAGGGAAGTTTGTGGAATAGAAATATGTGGTTGAATAGAAGGAGGCGGTATAGAAGTTTGTTGGAGAATAGATGAGATTGGATTTGATAGTGGTATGGATGGTAAGGAGGAAGAAGGTGGGATGGAGACCGTGGTGGGAGGTGTTGTAGGTGGCATTGATTGGGCTTGGATGATTAATGGGGCTGCAATTGATTGAGTTTGAATAGTAGGTGCAACACTTTGTGTGAAGCGAGGTAACCTTGTGGTTACTGGATGAGAGCGGATCTATTAAATTTAGGTGGAAGTTGAGCTCCATGTTCAAGAAGAGTTTTCAGAAGTGTAGTAGGATTGTGTTTAATAAACTTTTCCATCATCTTTTGGTTATAAGAATCCGCTAGGAAAGTTTGCACTTCCGGACAAAGTTCATCTTGGTTAACCATGTCAAGATTTTGGCTTTGATCTTGGTCACTTGGTTGCCCACTTTGTGTATGATCTTGCATGGGATATTCATATAGGACACCAATGTCTGGCATGCCATATTGTTGATCAACCATCTTTTTCTTTTGGGATCAAGTTGTGACCATACACGATATTTGTGATGAAAAATCTTAGGAAAAATGTGATGAAATGACTTAGAAAATTTGTGATGGAAGTATTTTAGAAACTTGTGATGAAAGGACTTAAGAAATTTGAGGATGAAAGGACTTAAAAAAATTGTGATGAAAGGACTTAAGAAATTTGAGGATGAAAGGACTTAAGAAATTTGTGATGAAAGGACTTAATAAATTTGAGAATGAAAGGACTTAAGAAATTTGTGATGAAAGGACTTAAGAAATTTGAGGATGATTGATGAAAAAGGTATGGTAGTGATGGTTTAGAAGAAAACTTGATGATTAGGTTGTCTTTGGCATGAACATGAAGGATCTATTTAAATGGCAAGTTCTATGAAGGGATATGACCACCCTAATTTGGATGATAGTAGGTGTTTCAAAGGACAAACTTGAATGTTGACATAGAGGATAAACTCTTAGCTTCTCTCTTAGGCTTATGAAAAATGGGACGGACGGAGTTTTGACAAAATTTTGGACTTGGTGTGGGTAATGACTTGGACAATTTGTTTGTGTCTTGACAAATATTTTTGCAAAGTGTTTGGGGATAGTGATGTGTTTTTAGTCTACTCTTGGCAAGTATGTATCAAACAAAGCAAACACGATGATTAAATGCATATTATCTCAAAGACACTCATGCTCATATACAACATTATTAAGGCTGGCAAGGACAATAGTCATTGAATCCCAATTGGTTTCCCATCTATGCTTACCCAGAGCAGACATTTAGATGCTTGACCCCACTGGCTCCCCTCCACGACACTCACTTCTCGGGGCAGCCAAGCATCAATTCCCATGAAAACTCCTTATGGTGAACTTTGTGTCTCTACTAAGGTCCATAAGAATATGGGCCGCTTCAGAGGTCCGACCTCCTGCACTAATGACTAGAGGGTTTTTGGCCACTATGAACAAGGTGTTTAGTAAGTCTTCATGTTAGGAGCTACCCTTTAAAGTTGCACAAGCACAATTGAGGCCTATAGCCCAACAAAGCACCAAGAACTTAGTAGTCACGCAAGCATGATTGAGATCTCTAGGATCCTACTAAGCACCCAATGTGAGAGTGAACTCTCATATAGCCCCAACCATTAACCCTTTCGTAGTCAATGGTCTATTTATTATAGTGAGTTGGGAACTCCAGGTCCAGGTGTACTCACTTGGGTCATTCCCATCTTACCTTCTCAAAGAGCAAGTTGGGAGGGCAGGCCTGCTAGAAGTAAACACACAATCAAACAAGAAAAGGTTGGAGGGTCTGGATTTCTGATCGTCTAGTAAGATGAGAGCATACTTTCCTACCTTTACGCTTTTCTTAAAGACACATAAGACAATGGTTCATTCCATTTTAATTAATATCTAGGTTCCTAATTTAAATAAATGTACAATATTTGGTTGAATCAACTAGGCAACCTGCAAAACCACTTGATTAGTAGTTTGGAAAAAGTCTTCAACAAGCATCCTGCAAAAATTAACAAAATGACAAAAATATTAAATTTTTTTTTAATTTTTTGGGAATGAATAGAAAAACATAAATAAAAACTTTTTTACTAATGACAAATGTGGATTTGAAAAAAGCTTTGATGGGTAAATGGGGTTTGACTAGGTTTTTACCACTTTTCAAGGGATAGGCAAGCAAAAAATGGGGATTTTGGAGGAGAGATGAAGGAATGGGAAAATTTGTCCAAGAGGGACAAAGAAGCAAAAGTTGAAGATGGATAATATGGGAAAAATTTGGAGGTGATTGGATGAAAAGGGAAGAAGTTATGGCAAACCCTAAAAATAGAGAAATATGGGATTTTGGGTTTCAAAAAGTGGATTTTTGAGATAAGGCCCCCAAGGAAGAAAATGTGGAAAATGGAAATGCGGAGAATCTGGTGAAATTTGGAGGAAAATGGAGTCAAGATAAAGAAGATATGGCGAAAAAATAGAATTTTTTTTTTTTTTTAAAACCCTAGATTTAACGGAATAGAAACCCTAGATTTAATGGAATAGAAACCCTAAATTTAACAAAACAGAAACCCTAGATTTAACAGAGCAGACAGAAACCCTAGATTTAATAGAGCAAATTGTCGCACTAAACAAAATAAAATAAAAATGTCAAAGGTCCGGATTTCTGATTATCTAGATAGACAAGAGCATACTCTCCTAATTTCACACTTTCCTGTGGGTGGACATATTATATTTAAACAAAGCAGATAATAGGAAATAAATAAATAAAATGCAGACTATAGTTAGCGCCTAAAATTTTCAGATAGATTAATAGAGTAGACAGTAGCACTACACAGATAGAAAAGTGTCAAATGTCTGGATTTCTAATTGTCTAGATAGACAAGAGCATACTCTCCTATTTTCACACTTTCCTATGGTCAGAGCATACAGTCGTGCTAAACATAATAGAAAAGTGAAAAGTCTGGATTTCTGATTGTCTATATAGACAAGAGCATACTCTTCTACTTTCACACAGATTATACTAAAATAGAACAGACAACAAATCAGATAATAGAGCTATCATGCTGCAACAAAAACAAAAACATAAAAAAAAAAGAAAAAGAAATAGAACAGAATAAGAAGGAGCTGTCACACAGAAATGCAGAGTCGCGATTCTGGAACCTGCGAAAAAGATATATATATATATATATATATATTTCTATATATATATATATTTCTATATATATATATATATATTTCTACAGTCACGCTATTTTGGAACTGTAGCGTCCTAAAATTGCGACACTTGCAATTTCGATCACATTTGGGTCTTCACGATGGCGATGCAACACGGAACCTGAATGGAGACCCCGAAACTTGCTCATGGCATCAAAAACTGCATTTTTCCAGCACCTTGCCTGATCCCTCCTTGCACCCTGCTGTCCCGAGAGGTGGGACTAGAGCACCCAATGCCCTGGTCCTTCAAGACTAGGGTGTCCAGTGCCCTAGTCCCCCAGGACCATGGCGCCCAACGCCCTGGTCCCTGGCCCTATTTTGGGCCCGGTCTCTTATGGGGCTTCGGGTCTTTATGTTTGCAAATTGGAAAATACTCTTTCTTGGTCGGCCTAAGGTCGAAAAAATCAGTCTATCAGCCCTAATTGACAAGTATATAAACTACATTTTCCTCTCCCATTTGGATGGATGGAAAAAGCCGGAAGCGATATTCAAACATTCAAGCATTCAAGCATTCAAGCATTCCTTCAAGCAATTGATCATTCTAAGTCTCCATTCAAGGCTAAGTGTTGCATTCAGGACAAGGATTCAACCATTGAAGAGGAGATCACATACTACTTACAACATACAACATATAACAACATCTACACCTTCGCATGTAAGAATACAAACATTCTTACAACAAGGTACTAGTACTTGTTTTACATTACAATCATTTACATTTACAGCATTTCTCATTTCTTGGTTAATTCCAAAACCAAGGTTTGACCTAAGGGCAAACCCCTAATCCCTAACCCCCCAATCGTCTTCACTTTTATGTGTGTAGGTTGCAGGTATGCAGCTGAAATTGAAGATCTGGAATCCTTGTGCAGAGACGAACAGATCCCCCTTCGTTTCGCGGATTTTTCGGAGGACCGTGTGCATGCTGGGCGCCATTGTCCCGTCAACTTTCGCTCAAATTTTCAAGACAGCGCTGTCTCGACATTTTACTGCTAATTCCAGGTGCGCAGCTTCATCCTATATTCCTATCTCTGTTTATAAGCGAATCTTTCTCACTTTTCATGCATTCCTAGCTTAATCTTTCTATCTACATTCTTTACAAAAGAGGGTAGCCTTGCTGTCTTAACCCTTGAAACTCATTCAAAATCCAATCTTGCATTGTGTGGGATTGGATCTTGTGGGTTTCAACCCCTCTTTTGAATGTAAAGTCTCCCCCAAGTGAAAACCGTCAATCCTAGTGACCTCCCTTCTCTCTCCTCGGAGTTGGAGAGGGGAGAGCAACTAGGGTTCGATTTTTTCCGCTTTACATTTTGGTGAACCCAACGTGAACATCCTTTCTAATTATTCATGGTTAGATCTGAAAATTGGCTTCCTTGATTACATTTCCATGTTTGATCTTTTGCAAATTTTAGAGGTTAATTGCATAAAAACCCTAAATTTTCTTTTTAGTAATTAAGCTTGTGAAATGTTTAATTGTTAATGCTTGTTTCAGATCTACCCTTCTATTTCAAATTATCAATTCATATCTGTGCTTTAATTTTGAAAATTAAGTGGTTAAGTGTCAAAACCCTAATTTTTAAAACCTTCTTGATTCAACCTTTGACTGATAATTTCACTGATCAAAACATTTCCAAATCAGCTGTAACTTTGGATTCCGCAACAAAATCATAATATCTTTCATCCCTGAAAATTTGGAAAAAAGTTGCGAGGACCGTGTGCACCCTGAGTGCCATCATCCCCGACATTTTTTCCGAAATTTCAGGAGCTAGATCTTACTGTATTTTTCTACTAAAATCCAGAATTTTGGCTGATTTTATCAATTCTAACACTTTCAAAATTAAAGTCAAAGTTGGTCTAGGGATTGTTTGGATTAAGGCTTCTAATCATTCAAAAATTGTTGAAATTGAAATTTTGTGTCAAAATTGTGTTCTTACTGTCCTAAATCTAAAAAGTGTGTTGGCATTCATTCGAAATTTTAGTGCTTTATTCAAATTCTTGCAATTTGTGACTTTTGAAATTAAGTGTTTAATTACAACAACTTTGATTTCCGCTTTCAAAATTGAATTTTGCGTGAAATTGAGTCAACTTTTTAAATTTCAAAACTTGCATTGCTTTTGGTATTCCCTCTAAGTTCGTAAAATTCAAAATTTCAGTTTCCCTCTCTTTTTCAAAATTCAAATTTTGCATTTTTCGACAATCTTGGTAGGGTTCAATTTTGAGATTGCAACTTTAATTTGACCTATCTACAGATCGTAAAATCACTCAATTTTTTCAGATTAGCTTTAAAATCATCATCACTTTCATCCCTGAAAACTTGGAAAAAAGTTGCAAGGACTGTGTGCACCCCGAGCGCCACGGTCCCTGACATTTTTTCCAAAATTTCGGGAGATTGTCGTGATTGCATTTAACAGCCTAAATCTAGGAGATTGGCTGATTTTACTGAAATTTGCTACCTCTAAATTCAAAATCTTCTCTTCCTCTCTAGTGCATGAGTTTTACAACAATAAGCCCTACTTACACTATTCCCGTTAGATGAAGCCGTAGAATTAGGTCTTTCCAAGGTTTAATTACTAAGGAGATGGAACCTAATTTGAATAGCCTTTTTAACGAGGACACGGGTAATTCCTCTAATCCTCCTAATGATGAAGAAGCTCTCCATGAGGTTTCTATAGAACAACTTTCGAAATTGGATAACCAATTTGATGATTTTCAGCAATGGATGTCTCATGAGTATCCCGATAGTCAAGCTCTTTCAATAATTGAGGGTCTAAAATGTATGGTTCAAAGTGATAAGAATGGAATTGATATTATGCGTGGTATTGCACACATCGTGGATTCGAATGTGATGCCTATGAAGAGTTGCGCTGAAACTTTAGGTTATACACAACCTCCCACTCAAGTTAATCATTCAATTCCTTTGACAACTTCTATTGCTAGCATACCTACCTTTACATCAAACATAATGACCACTTCAATACAAGATATTCCTCCTATGATCACTAGTCATGGGGGCAATCCTTCCTCTTCAGTTAACCCTCTTCCTTCATTCAATCTGACTTCTTCATTCATTCCTTCAATGAGTGTCCCCATTACATCTTCACGAATGAACATGGCGCAAGGGGGTAGTTCATTTAACCATTCCATTCCTCCTTGTAGTGTTCCTCCTTTCCAATCATCTCCTATGACTAACTATCATAGTGTCCCACCACCTTACTCCCAATCAATACCTTCTTTCAATAACATAATACCTCCATCACAATCTAACACGTCTAATATGAACTCTTCGACTGAAGCGACCATTAACAATCTTGCACAAAATCTCTCTTCTTTACAGCAACAAATTGCCTCTATAAATCAATCTAAGTTTAGTGTGCCCACATTTGATCTTGCGAGCCCACTTTCTCTTGACATTGTTCGAGCTATCCCTCCTAAACATGTGGAAATCCTGCATTTGGAGCTTTATAATGGTAAAGGTGATCCTCTAACACATGTTAAGACTTTTCAAACAATTTGTACCGATTTTGCTTATGACCAAAGGTTGCTTGCAAAACTATTTACTAGGACATTAAGAGATAAAGCCCTACAATGGTATTGCTCATTGCCTTCTTATTCTATTACTTCTTTCGAACAACTTGCAAATGCTTTTATTCAACAATTTCAAAACAATATAAGTCCTAAAGTTACTTTGATTGATTTAATGCATTGTAAACAAGGTGTTAAAGAAAAAGTGACTGATTTCATTGGTAGATATAAGCATTTGTATGCTCAAATTTCTTTTCCAGTGCCTGACAATGATATTCAAAGAATCTTTATTTCTAATTTACAAAAAGATATTCGAGACAAACTTCTATTTTCTGAGTTTACTTCTT
The DNA here is from genome assembly GCF_030272615.1 of Cryptomeria japonica. Lineage (NCBI taxonomy): Eukaryota > Viridiplantae > Streptophyta > Pinopsida > Cupressales > Cupressaceae > Cryptomeria > Cryptomeria japonica. Next base: position 4,975,129 of record NC_081411.1, on the reverse strand, counting down.
TCCAACAGTTGTGTGCAACTCTTCACAATTATCAACTGACTGTGAGTCAAATGGAACAAGCAAATCCTATGGCTCTGAGTGATAAGGGTGATAGCAGTCAACAACCATTTGGAAAGTTTAAATAGAATAGAGATTCCATCAAATTCAATGAAAACATCATCAACAACAATGTGAATGCAGCATCAGGTGTGCCTTCTATTTCTAAATTTTTCAAGAAAGAAATAAAGTTTCCTCCTTTGAATGAATTATTGCATAGTATTATGAATAAGTTATTGGAACAAAATGTGCTTACTCTCCCTCCTATAAGGCAAATAGATCCTGCAAAGATTAATTCACCCTATTTTGATAACAAATCTTTTTGTCAATTTCATCGTCAACCTGGGCATGATACTGAAAAATGTTTTGCTTTAAAGGGTAAAATTCAAGATTTGATTGATAATAATACTATCTCTGTTTCAGGAGTGAATGATAAAGGTAACACATCTGTAGCTCCTCCTAACCAAAATCTTCATATTTTTACTGATCCATTACCTTCTCATACCTCTAATGCGATCGATACTAATGATTCCTCTGTCTCACCTAATGATCTTGTGTCTATGACTCCGAATGTGATTAACTTTATAGAGCAGCAAGAAATCCCTAAAGAACCTTCCATCACATTTGATTCTAGTGAAACTATCAGGGCACCTGATGGTCCTTTATACATAGTTGCAAAAGTCAAGAATACACCTTGTCGTGGAGTGCTTATTGATCCTTCGTGCATGGTTAATGTTATTACTGAAGAATTTCTTTTTACTTTGCAATTGAATCAAGTAATTTATGACAAAACAGATGTGATTGTGAAATTATTTGATGCATTTTCTTCTCCTGCAATTGGTTCTATTACATTACCTATTGAGGTCCATAACAAATCCCTTAATGTGAACTTTGCTATTATTCCATCTTCTGAACAATTTCATGTGAAGCTAGGCTATCCTTGGCTGTCTTCCATGAAAGCTATTGCTTCTCCTATTCATAAGTGTTTGAAATTTCCCCATAATGGTGAAGTTGTTACTGTCAATCATAGCCTCTTTAAACCAGCTGAAAGAACTTCTAGCGTTCCTATTGATTATTTTTGGCCTAAACAATTCCAATCTCTTCCACCGCGAAGTGATCATCTTTTCAAATCTTATCAAAAGTGGAAAACAGATATGATCCTATCACTAAGTGAACCTAGAACACCCAAACTTGATATTCCTATCGTTCTTGAGAAGGAAGTTCTTCCTTTGAAAGATAAAACTAATGTCTTTCCTCAAGAAGATTCCCAACCCATTCCTATGGATGTGACTATGTCTATGTCTAATAAACTTTCTAAAAGTAGACCTATACCTCCTCGTCATGATGGACTTGGTCTCCTTCCTAAACCAAATATTCCTCCTTTATATGGAGTAGTTCCTCCTCCTTCCTTTTATAGAGAAAAGAGACCTTCCTCTTCTCCTATTATCTAGCCTAAGAGACCACAACCTAAACACCCAAGTGATAAGGATGAGAACATTCCTCCTTCTCAATCTTCTCCACTTCCTACTAAGACTAGACAAAATCGTTCTGCGCATGAACGCCGATGAAAGCGTCATCTTAGAGCTCAGGCAGTTGTTTCTCAAACTTTGCCATCTCCAAAAACACCTTCAACAAGCATTATTCCATTTTCTCCTCAACCAGAAATTGAGCCAAAATCTCCTAAACATAAGATGCATGATGGTCTTGATCCTGTGCGAGTTAAAGATCCTATTTTTATAAATCTTGATGATGATATAGATGAAAATGTTATTCATGATGAAAATGTTACTTCTCTTGCTTCTGATAGTGAATATGAACTTTTTGATATTGATAACCATTTATCTAACGAATTTTCTAAAGCACTTATCCTAGCTCCTAGACAAGAACAACATGGCTTGGAACATGAACATATCCCTTGTTTGGATCTTGTGATAGCTCCATCTGCTGTGTTGAATGTTCCTCCTCTAGTGTGTTTCCTGCCTTCCCAAAATATTGACCAGCAAGATCGGGGGGTAGATGACGTGCTAGACTAGTTTCATTAGCATAGCAGATTCTCTCCTCCTCTCTTTTGCTACTTCTTCTATGTGTTATTCTCATTCTTCTATTTGTTGTCCTTAGTGTTGTCTACTGGAGGACGATGCAAAGCATTGAGATCTCTTTTGGTCTCTCTCATGTTGACTCAAAAGACACATGTGTTCCCTTCTTCTAGGTGACCTTCCTTGATTGGGGAATGAAGAACAATTATGCATACATACATATGATATACATGAATTATCATACAACATACTGACCCTGAGGAAAGTGAAGTCACCTCGTGCTTTGTGTCTATTATCCTTGGGTTTATCTCACACTTGGGGGCTAAATCTTTGTGATAACATGCTCCTTTCCCTTCTCATTTCTTATGTGTATCACTACCTTAAAGTAATCACCCCCGTTGAGGCGTGTGCGATCGCTTTAACGTAGGGGGGCATACACCCCGTCTATCCCTTCAGGATACTTGAAAATTTCTTGGCGAACTTAGTTTTGCCTTGAAAATTTTTGGTATTTCTCTTACATGACTCATAGTGAGGGAACCTTACTACTGACAGTCATGGTTCTCCCTCGTGATCTTCCCTTTTACTTTGTCAATTGAAGTCGTAAGATCCTTAGTCCACTAGGGGCTTGGCGTATCTTGCCTCCTTGACGTGGTGAAAGTCTTTCAATGTTGTTTCCTTGTACTTTACCGGAAGTATGAGCGTATGCTTATACTCTCGCTAAAGTGGGGGCTAAATGTAGCATCCTAAAATTGTGACAGTTGCAATTTCGACTGCATTTGGGTCTTCACGATGGGGATGCAACACGGAACCTGAATGGAGACCCTGAAACTTGCTCATGGCATCAAAAACTGCATTTTTCCAGCACCCTGCCTAATCCCTCCTTGCACCCTGCTATCCTAGGAGGTGGGACCAGAGCGCCCAGCGCCCTGGTCCTTCAGGACTAGGGCACCCAGCGCCCTGGTCCCTGGCCCTATTTAGGGCCCGGTCTCTTATGGGGCTTCGGGTCTTTATGTTTGCAAATTGAAAAATACTCTTTCCTGGTCGGCCTAAGGTTGGAAAAATCAGTCTATCAGCCCTAATTGACAAGTATATAAACTACATTTTCCTCTCCCATTTGGATGGATGGAAAAAGCCGGAAGCGATATTCAAACATTTAAGCATTCAAGTATTCAAGCATTCCTTCAAGCAATTGATCATTCTGAGTCTCCATTCAAGGCTAAGTGTTGCATTCAGGACAAGGATTCAACCATTGAAGAGGAGATCACATACTACTTACAACATACAACATATAACAACATCTACACCTTCACATGTAAGAATACAAACATTCTTACAACAAGGTACTAGTACTTGTTTTACATTACAAACATTTACATTTACAACATTTCTCATTTCTTGGTTAATTCCAAAACCGGGGTTTGACCTAAGGGAAAACCCCTAATCCCTAACCCCCCAATCGTCTTCTCTTTTTTGTGTGTAGGTTGCAGGTACGTAGCTGAAATTGAAGATATGGAATCCTTGTGCAGAGACAAATAGATCCTCCTTCATTTCGTGGATTTTTCGGAGGACCGTGTGCACACTGGGTGCCATTGTCCCATCAACTTTCGCTCAAATTTGTAGGATAGCGCTGTCTCGACATTTTACTGCTAATTCCAGGTGCGCAACTTCATCCTATATTCCTATCTCTGTTTATAAGTGAATCTTTCTAACTTTTCATGCATTCCTAGCTTAATCTTTCTATCTACATTCTTTACAAAAGAGGGTAGCCTTGCTGTCTTAACCCTTGAAACTCATTCAGAATCCAATCTTGCATTGTGTGGGATTGGATCTTGTGGGTTTCAACCCCTCTTTTGAATGTAAAGTCTCCCCCAAGTGAAAATCGTCAATCCTAGTGACCTCCCTTCTCTCTCCTCGGAGTTGGAGAGGGGAGAGCAACTAGGGTTCGATTTTTTCCGCTTTACAGGAACCTGTGTCTCACAACTCACAAAAACCTAAAAAAAAAGAACATTAGTTCTCAGGGATGTGAGTCCCACTGGGCATGACAAAATGAAGAGGGAAAAATAGATTTGAAAGGTAAACTAATCAAAACATAACAAAATAAACATGTAGAATGCTAAAATATCATTAAAAGGCCATTTCACCTTGCTATTTTACCTTCTCCTTCAGATTGAGCTTGATGAAGTGAAGGCCCCCCTTGATAATGCTCCACTTGATGTGCTCCTTTGATTGCTGGATGTGGATGGCTCTCCAATATTGTGCAGAAATGATAAGGATGAATGATAAGGATGAGATGATCAAGTTGCCAAGATGATTTCCTAGGCTCAAAAGGGCAGCATAAGCTTACTGGATTTCAAGATGTTCTGAATGAAGGGATGGAGCCCTATTTTATAGGAAGAGGAGAGGAAAATGAATGGCTAGGATGAATTCGAGATGAGGGGCTACGATTTACTTGTGAGCTCACACAAGCTCCAAGAGCGGGTGTGGAGACCAAGAAATATGCCCTAAAGGCATTTCGTATCTCCACACTCTACAAGATGCACTGGAGGAATTAAAAATTCTCCAAAAATGGATATTATGGGGATTAGAAGAATAAAAGGGAATTAAAAATTCCTTGGGATAGAGAAATTCCTAGAGGAATGTGAGATTTCAAAAATCTTATATTCATCTAGAAAAAGAGTATTTAAAGCTAGTGCCTAGATGAAAGGACAAAGAGTTGACTTTGTAGCTAATGATGATGATTAGCCATTAACGACTCATTAGGAGGGGCATTAGAGGAAATGTTAGGTGGGATTTATATTTGTAGGAGAATTTGACTAGGAGAGAGAATGAGTGGAGGGAATAAAAAATTAGAAGAATAATGTTAAGTGAGTTTAGGGAGTTTCTAGAAGAATTTATTACGTTAATGATGAATTAAGAAGATGATTTGTAGGAATCATGTAGGTTAACTAATTAATTGAAATTAATTAGCTAAGAGGAAGATTTGTGAGGATTTGATTTTTTAGAAGAATAAAGAAAGGGATTGATTTATTAAAATAAATCATATGCTATAGTGATAATATTAATTATATTTAATTAATATTGAGAATAATTTTAATTAACATAATTAATTAATTAATTATGTGAGGAATTAAAAATAATTAAAATAATTATTTTTAAGTGTCACAGAGGGCTCTTGTCTATTCTTATCTCTTCCCATTATATTTTTGGATGCCAGATAATGGGGGTTTAAAATCGCTAACCAGTCGTAGAAAATGAGCCACGTCCAAAGGATATCAATGCAGTAGCAGAAAAGCCACATAGTGGGATGGGAAAACCAGTTGCCGAGGACGTTTCTAGAATTTAGATTAGGGAAACCCAGAAAGAGCCTTTTTCCCATCAACTCAGTCATGTCATGATGAGAGATCATTGATTAGCACAGTAATCATTACATGCCAGATCACATAGATTTTTTAGGGAAGGCATCCCTGTTGCTCTACCAGTTGGTTGCCACGTATCCCACCGCCAGATTAGCCAGTAGATCTGCCACCTTATTGCCTTCCTGGTATATGTGTGATATTTTGAAATTTGTTACATCATTAATAATATTACGACAATCCTTGATCAGGCTGGCAATCATCTAGCTAGGATCCGTGCAACCACTCAAGCAGTTGATAGTGTTTAGCGAGTTAGACTCTAGCCAAACTTTAGTAAACCCCTCTCTTTTAGCCATGTGTAGCCAGATGAGAGAAGAACTGGCTTCCACATAATGGTTAGTCTGGGTACCCAGGCGGAGCACCACCATGGAAACTAGAAGACCGGAGTGATTCCTAGCCACTCACCCGCACCCGATTGGCCCATGATTTCCTTTGGCTACAGACACAATTTTGTTGATTCCTCTTGCGTCAATATTTTTCTCGCGTGACTTTGTCACCCTATCATGTTAATCTTTCTAGCCTTTCTTTCTTATCGCGAGATTGCCTCCAATTCTTTCACTTTTTCCATCTAATCTCTCAAGGGGGCATATCTATTATCCTTCCCATCTTGGGGAAACTTTGTATCAATTTATTTTATCTTGATAAGTAGGAGATATTTTCCACAACAAGTCAAACTATGATATTTCTATCAGGGTTCAACTATGTAGTTTTTGAGTCAAATTCATTGACCCATGTTTCATGAGTAGAGGTTCACAAGAACCCATCTCTAATGAGAATGAATGGTCCACTTAACACTCATTGCATCTAGGTGATGCTCATAGGGGTGAAGCATTAGGACTTCCCGGGAGGTCACCCACCCAAATACTACTCCAACTCAAGCATGCTTAACCACAATGTTCCCTCCAAGGTTAAAACCACTTAGCCTGCAACCCCATTGGCAACACGATAGGCTACATTGTCTCAAAGAAGGACAAAACATAGACACCTAAAATTGTCCTCTTTAATTAAATAAATATTTGTATTTATTTAATTATTTTATCCTAAGTCTTCTATTAATTAAATAAATCTTTATTTATTTAATTAACTCATTTATCCTCTTCTAGTCTTTCCTCATTTAAATAAATGTTTTTATTTATTTAAATTATCCTTTCCCTAAATTAAATAAATACTTTTATTTATTTAATTGGTCCCACTTCCTCTATTAATTAATTAAATATTTATTTATTTAATTAATTCATGAGCTTTTTCCTCTATGACACATCCTCCTCTACCTACCCTCTTCATTATTCTATTATTTCTTCTACCTACCCTTTAATCCTAGCCAATCATTTATTTCTTTCACCTCTTAATCTTATCCCTCCATTTTCTAAAGAATCTTCTAGATAAGAGGATTCTTGCATTATTATAAAGCCTAACGCATCTACCTAATCTATCAATCAGCTAATGCATCTACCTTATGCAATCAAGCCTTCTTGTGATCAAGCAACTTCAACCACAATTCATTTTTTGTTGAGATCTTGTGCATAAACAAAATCTGAGAGGAAACATATCAAACAAGATCAATGGAGATAGGAGACAATGGAGAACAAACCCTACTTGGCATGCGAACGGTATAATAGTTTAATTTATTGATTTGCATGTTCTTAGGTATATTCATTAGTGTATGGTGAATGTTTCATTATAGGATTAGGATTTCTTGTGGTTGGATCTTTGTTGTTTTACAATATCTTATTATCATCATTTTTTTCACCATATACAGATACACTAGAATAAGGGTTTTCACTAGGATCCTATAACCTATATTTGCAATGCCATGGAATTTTAATAGGCTCCCCAAACCATAAGCACTGGGTTTTAGGATGGCTCCCACAACCATAACAAAACAAAACCAAAAGAACCTCCATCCATAAGAAAGAAAAATGAAAACAAGGGTAAAATGCAGATTCCACAATAGCACCCACATCTGCATCAAAAGAGAACTCCACCTCCGTAAGAGTTGCCAAAGTAGGACCAAAGAACAAGCCACCCAGCACAACTCCTTGCATCCACTCAAAGATTCATAAGCAAAACACAAATCCACCTCTATAGGACATGGAGTCACCTCAATAGAAAAAGTTGTAGCAAACCCATGAGTAGGAAAACAAAGAAAATACTAAGAAAAGCAGATAGAACAAGATCCATCAACAACAGAAAAAGAGGGGAACCAAAGCCCTCCTTGCCCTCTAATGAACAACACACACAAAATATCTAGGGACCCAAACAGGATGCAAAAGGGAGCGACAAGAGAAAAAAGCCAAGAACCAGAGCTGGGGTGCTTTCTAGCCTTACCACGCCAAATGCCAAGACCCTGAATTGCTCCCACACAACTTTCCGCATAGAAACCCACATAAAATGCCAAAGTATAAGCAAAAGCAACAGATAAAACCCCACTCATAGCCTTCCTACAATGCACACTCCCCAAGAAATGGGACTCTTTGTGCAAACATAAAGCAAGACTACCCACGATGTGAGAACCCTGAAGATGACCCCCCAAAAAATGAACCCCTAAGAAAAGCATCGACAAGGCACAAAGGAACAAAAAGACAGAAAGTCACTCCATCAAAGAAAAAACAGAAAGACCCATATGGGCACATGGCTAGAAGAGTCCAATGTCAATGGGAGCTGAACAAGCAGCATTGTCTCAGCACCCAAACCTTGCAAACAAAGGAAATAAGAAAAGCCACCCAACCCACAAATCATTGGCTTGACAAGCAATTAGAAGGTTTAGGTCTTCTCCTCTCTAGATCTCCACCATCAACATTTGAATTGTCTTCCTCTCCATTGTTGCTAGCTACACTACAAGCCCCAAAGCTTCTGCCTCTAGCACTCTCACTCTTGCTCTTCCATTTTCAAAACTTTGATGTTTACTATTAATTGTTATGGTTTATGGCTTTTATAATTTCATCATAGATGCATGGGTTATTGGATCATGTTTCTACTATTTCAATCATCTATAATAATTTGTTATTTTAGGTTGTGTCATTTGGTAAGAAAAATTAGCAGAGAATAATTGTTTTAGCAAGATAATAGGAACGCCCCTGCGAGCGTTAACGGGTGATTCTCATGGAAGGATCTGAATATTTTGCCCTATATCTGTGTCACTTTGTGCATTCTATTCTCTTTCCAACAATGAAGAGTCTGTGGTGTTTTATGATCATCTTTTAAGGTCATATGTTATTTCTAAAGGGGATTTAAAGTGTTGTAAAAGCTTTAGCATTTCACCTTAGATTAGGTTTGCTTATGTTTATTTCCTCTTTCCCTTTCCATCCCCTCTGAAATTCAAAGAGCTGACTTCTAAAATCCTGAACGTTGTTTTATAGGCCACTTTCAGGTCCCACACCTATGAACTTCCCAAGGTGCCCTTGAAAATTGGCGAAAGACAATTTTGGGGATCAACAAAAAAATAGATGTAAAAACCATAATTTAGAAGTAAAAAGCCTTGTAGGATATGCCAATCTCACAAAACATGGAAACGTATAAAATGCCTTTTAGATAAATTTGGAGTAAGTAAAAAAGTAAAATTAATTAATGATTTAAATTAACTTATCAATTTAAGAAAGACAAGATTAATGATTGAGTTATAATAAATATGAGGCTTAGGGACATACTTATTTCTAAAATTAAAGATACATGAATTATGTTGAAGCTATACAAAATTAATTTACCAATGTATAAATGGTAATGGGCCCTCAATTTGATAACTTTCTCATGATCATGCATGAATGACATTGAAGCTATATAGAACTAATTTCACTATAACATTTCACAAATTATAACATGGTCTATAGTGATTAGTTACTACCATACAAAATATTGGAAAGTAAAAATAATACTATTTGTTATTAACGATTAACCTCTATTTTTGCACTATCCTTGAAAATTTGCATACAATTATTACATTCAAAACTTCTTGTAAATTAAAAAAATTGTACTTTTATAGCATATGCTAGTTTTAATTATTTAACAAATTCAAAAAAATATGTTATAAACCCTAAAAATCCATGTCTCAACCCTAAGATACAATACAATTGAAATACAAAAATGGTGTAGCTCACAAAATTAAACATCTTGTCTTTATACTTGTATTTCAAGAGGGGGTGGCTATTTAGGAGCTTGTAAAGAAAGGCTTGTATACTCAGTTAAACTCTTAACTGAACTAATTCAATGACTTTGGAACAACAAATCAATGATAATAAAATTCATTTGAGGATCTATACAAATGCATATTGATACTCTACAAAACTGACAAGTTAGATTAAAACCTGTGGTAGTATAACACACACAAACAACAAGAAATCAGGATTAAAATTAGTGTTTTTCAACCAAAGATTAACCTAAGTAGGCATATCAAAAGAGACACTAAAAATATGAAAGAATATTTAACTAAGAAGGTAAATATAACGAGGCATCTCCAAATACCTCCTAACATGCTCTTAGCTCCTTCTCCCTTGTTCCTCTCCTCTCCAAGTTCCAAATTAGTGTAGCTCTCAACAACTTTTTGCACTATTGATGCTTATGGAGGTTCAAAATTGTAGATGATTACTCTAAATGCTTATGCAAATGTGGATAAAAGCTAATATTAGATGCTATGACGCTAAAATGATTTATTTTAGGCCAAAATAACAATATATGAGTTGATTTATGTTAAATGCTCTCTAGAATTCACTATATATTAAATGCATACAAGTTTTCTGGATCTGGATTATGAGGAAATGGGCTCTATTTATAGGAAAAATGGATCAATGGATGGTTGAGATTGAGTAATCTCAACAAGGGTCAGGATTGAATGATATTCAATCCATGTGATGGTTTTCAACCCAATCCCAGGATGACAAGTGTCAATATGAGAGAGGTTGAGAGGAGAGGGAATAAGCATTAAATGCTTGACATAACTTGAAGGTTAACTTGGGAGTTAAGGTCAAGGTTAGGTTGAATGAATAAATTCTTTATTCAAAGAATAAAGATTTTATCCAATGGATAAAGTCTTGTGCAAAGGCAAAAGGGATAACCATGGTCAAAGCAATAAATGCTTGAGGAGACCCATAAGTGCAAGTTGAATTAACCATAAATGGTTATGTAAGAGCCATTAATTATCATGTAAGAGCCATTAATGGTTTGGAAGACTTGGGAGGTTAAATTGTTGAACACATAAAGCATTAAATGCTTTTCAAAGACTTTGAAGTCTTTGAGAAGTGACTCCAAGTTGCTTAGGAATGTGACAATAATTAGGGAATGGATTAGGCTAATTAGGAAGGGTTTAGAAGAATCTAGAAGGGATTTAGGAGTGCAAGTGGGTTTGGTGGGTGAGGGAAAATAGGATTTTAATTAAAATAAAATTCATTTATTTCAATAAATGTGTCCAAGTTGCATTTGTAGGAAAATGCAAGTGAGGGGGGATAAATGATTTAAATAAATGTTTTTAATTTAATTTATTTAAAAGAGGAAAGGATATTAAATTGAATAAATAGAATTTATTCATTTAATTGAGTGTGAATTTGGTTTAATGAATTAATTAAAATAAATTGAATAATTTATTTAATTAATAGGAGAATGTTTGAATATGAATTAATTAAATATTAATTTAATTAACTGATGGCTAGTGGATTTTTAATCAAATAAATAGCAAATATTCATTTAATTAAACTAAACAGATTTATGTGACTATATTTGCCCCTCTTTGAGACGGTGTGGTTTATCATGTCATTTCAAAGAAAGAAAAATAGGTGTGAAGAAATGCCCCATAAAATGTTGATTTAATGGGTGGTATGCTCCCTCGAGAGATGGGCCGATTTTTTTTGAAAAATCAGGTAATCTCTTGAAAAAGAACAAGAAGCTGAGGGGAGGTAGAATAGAAGAAATTAACAATAATGGTGAAAGAATGGAAGAAAATAGAGTGAATACGGAGAAATGGCAAGCCAGTGAGTACCTTTAGGTCATGCAAGAGATACAGAGCAGATGTAGTGTGTGGTTTGGATTGATGCTATATAATTGATCAAAATGATTGGACAATCTAGTGCAATTGGTTAAACTTCCTCGGTCGAGTCAAATCATGACAGTTGATGTCAGTTGGTTGCTTGGAGAGGATAAAGTCTGAGTAAGTGAATCAAAGTGACCTAATGTGACTTAGACAATTGATGTAATTGCCCGATGAAGTCAAGGTATATGAAGCAAAATACTCATTGAGACTTAGACAATTGGTGTAATTGTCTGTTGGATTGTGTTTGATTGGTTGATCAATAGATAGTGTGTGCATGTGATGGATGGTTGTGGTTAATCATAGTAGCCTCGTTGAGACTAGGTCATTATGATAAATGTCTGATGTAGTTTAGGATTACCATGATTGATTACCTGTTGAGACCCAAAGATACTTGATTAGAGTATCTGTTGATAGTCTAGGTCTACGTGAGTCGAGGTACCTGTGTAGATAGAGTAACTTGCTTGGCTTATTGGATGACTTAGGATAGGAAACACAATCCTTCCTATTTAGAGATGGATGGTGATGAACGTGGCTTGATTAGATTTGATGGGGCATGATGTAGGGTATGTGATGACCAAGATAGGGAGGGTGAGAGGGATTCAATGTTAGATAGAAGATATGGAGGACCTAGGACCGAGTCCTATGGAAGAAGATGAGTAAAATAGAGTATGCATTATTATGACTATGTATGCATGATATGCAGCTATTATGAATGTATGGATGGGTGGAATGCAATGAAATGCAATATATATAGATGAGATGAAATGATGATCCATAGTGCTTTATTTTCATCATTGAGCTTTGAAATGTTGTAAGAAAAATATAAGCAACTTGACATAATGATTCAAGATGACTTGAGTATTCCTTACATGGTTTTTGATATAGCAAGTTAATACAAGCAACTTGATATAATGGATCCAAGTTGACCTGAGTATTTCTTGTGGAACAGACAAGGATTATCTCCTTTCATGCATGACTTGGATCGTCCTCCTTGATCTTAGGCTAATCATATCCTGAGACAAGTGCATACCGTAATAAGAGATAAAACCTTTATCCAGTTGGATGAGGTAGGAGGAACTAAAGAAAGAGCATTCGTACCTGCAAAAAAATAGCATATACAAAGAATAAAGAATATGGATCCTCAATAATGGTTCATGCTCATATGGTCGAGGTATATGTTGTAGTCAGCAAGCTGTAGTGATCTATGACTACATCTTGCCTATGATCACGTAGCTCAGTGAACTTCCCACGTAGACACCATTAGTACATGCCTTAAAACTTCATTGGAATAATTCACAGAGGATACACAAATAACCCACAAATCAACCAAGAATTTGATAGCTTAAACATAATTTTCTTGTCAAAGAAAATGTCATCTTTGTCTTTGTTTTGGTAAGGAAGGATGCATCCTTGTTGAAGATGGTTTTGAGTGTTGATGTTGATTGTTTGGTTTGATTGATAAGGGGTCATTGTTTGGTATCTGTTTCGAAAATGTATGTACAGGGTGGTGCCATGTTTTTGATTAATGTTCAATGTTTTCTGATGTTTTTGGATTTTGTTAGATAGTTTTCCAATGTTTTTGATATTTTTGATGATTGTTTTTCAATGTTTTTGGTATTTTGTGAGATAGTTTTGAATGAAGAACCCCAATGAATCATAAGTAATGCTCAATCCACTTCCATCAAATAGGTTAAGGGCATTGCCCCCAGTTTTAGACATGTCTATGAAAAAGTGGGATATAAGATGCATGAAGGACTTTCTTGGATTTGTAGATCAATAACCAGCCATGACTTTGGACGGATGGATGAGGGGATGAAATGAATGCAATCGCAAAAAGCCTGAAAGACAATGGAGCCAAAGCCTTTATGAGTGGCGCCTGTTTGCCAGGTTTTCACTATTGCACTTACCCAAGGTGCCACTAGAGTGGTTGTTCACCATTTGGATGCATGATTTTTCTTTACTTTTTTTTTTGATGTTTTCGTATTTTCTTCAGGACATTTTTCTAAATGTTTTTGGTGTTTTTTCTGGTATGTATGGGTGCCTAATGCTCCATGCAGATCATGTATAGAACCTTTTGAGGTGCATGCTGTTGATCGGATCTACTAGTGGTTCTCCCTCTGAAGTAGCCAACTGATATACCCCCGGACCCAAATACAGTAGTGATAACATATGGACCCAACCAGTTTGATTCAAGCTTTCCCTAATGTTCTTGGTTGGGTTGGTTACAAGGATTATCTCATAAAACAAGATCACCTACCTCAAATGTACGAGGTCTAACTTAGTGATTGTAGCTTATGCTCATGCGCTGTTGATAGGCTTTTAGGTGGTTGTATGCAGCTTGTAATTTCTCATCAAGTAGTTCTAAGTCCTAAAGACGTGATACTTTGTATGCTTCATCATCTATCAGATTGTGCAAGGAAACCTATAATGATGGTATCTCGACCTCAATAAGTAAGATAGCTTCTACTCCATAGACCAGTGAGTAAGGAGTTGCACCTATAGGGGTTTGAAGACTAGTTTGATATGCCCATAGTGCTGGATTCAATTGAACATGCCAATCATGATCGGCATCATTGACTATCTTCTTGAGGATTCTTAATATGTTCTGGTTTGATGCTTCGGCCTAAGCATTGCTTTGTGGGTAATAGGGGGTGGAAAAGCGGTGTTGAATGTGAAACTTTTCATAGCGTTCACGAACATCTTGATTCTTGAAAGGAAGATCGTTATCTGTGATGATGGACATGGGTACACCATACCAATAGATGATGTAATTAAGGATGAATGAGGCGATCTGCTTGCTGGTGACTTGGGTAAGTGGAAAAGCTTTGGTCCACTTTGTGAAGTATTCAGTGGCGGTAATAATGAATTTGTGGTCGTTGGATGAAGATGGATGAATCTTACCCACAAGGTCAAGTCCCCATTGACAAAAAGGCCATGGTGTTGTGATTGGTTGCAGTTCCTATGTTGGTGCATGTATCAGGTCTCCATGAACTTGACATTTCTTGCACTTTTTGACAAAGTAGTAGGAGTCCTTTTCCATTGATGGCTAATAGTATCCAGCTCATATGATCTTCTTAGCTAGTGACGGGCCACTAGAGTGAGTCCCACAAATTCTGTCATGTACCTCTTCCAAAGCCTTTGTTATCTCATCTTATTCCAGACATCGAAGGAGAGTACCATCAAGACTATGTCGGTATAGGATTTTAGCAATAATGGTATATCAAGCAGTTTTACGTTGGTTATTCAATTGGTTAGGAGGAAGTGTGTTGTCATGAAGATAGGTGTAAAACTCATCGTACCATGGGGATTCAGAACCAATAAGGTGACATATCATCTTAGATTCAAGGATATCATAAGCGGGAATCCAAAGCTGTTTGACCAAGAACTCATAGCAGGTTGAATTCTAGGGAAGATCTAGAAGAGATGCGATAGTAGCCATAGTGTCAGTAGCTCAATTTTGATCTCTGGGTATCTGCTCAAAGGTTATAGTACTAAATGATGCCTTTAGATTGTCCACCATTTGCTTGTATGGTATGAGTTTATCATCCTTGGTCTGATATTCATTTGTTGCTTGTCGAATGACCAGTTGGGAGTCGCCATATACTTTTAGTTCTTGTAACTTCCATTGTATAGCTAGCCTAAGTCTTGTGATCAAGGCCTCATATTCAGCTATGTTGTTGGTGCATGGAAATGCAAGCCTGTAAGACTTCAGGATGCTGTCACCTTGAGGTGTGATAAACAGAATGCCTGTGCCTGAGCCATGCCTAGTGTATGAACCATCAAAGTATAGCTTCCATGGTTGTGCTGTTGTGATCATGAATATCTCTTCATCTGGAAAATTGGAAATGAGTGGATGATCACCTATGAGTGGTGCATCGGCTAATTGATCTGAAATAACTTGTCCTTTGATAGCCTTATGATCTACATACTCTATATCAAATTCACTCAAAATCATCACCCATTTGGCCAAGCAGCCTATCAATGTGGCTTTATTGAGTAAGTACTTGAGTGGATTGATCTTTGCAATGAGTTGTACTTTGTGTGTTAACAGATAGTGCCTCAGTTTAGTGGCTGCCAAGATTACTGCCAGGCAAGCTCACTCAATAGAGGTGTAATTGAGTTCATAGCCAACCAGTGTGTGAGAGATATAGTAAACAACACACTTTTTCCCTTCTGCATTGTGTTGTGCCAGTAGTACACCCAATGCTGTACTTGTTGCTGAAATATAGAGTAATAATGGTCTACATGGATTTGGTGGGATCAACAATGGTGTATTCATGAGATAGTCTTTAAGCATTTGGAATGCTTGTTGGCATCGGACATCCCACTGAAAGCGGATGTTCTTGTGTAGCAGGTGTGTGAATGGGTGACACTTATTTGCCAATTATGCAATGAATCTTCGAATGGATTGAAGTCGCCCTTGTAATGTCCTTAGCTAACTAATATTCTTTGGTGGTGGCATGTCCATGATTGCTTTGACCTTTGCTAGATCAACCTCAATGCCTTTGCTTGAGACAATGTATTCGAGAAGCTTCCCTGAGGTTACTCCAAAGACACATTTATTTGGGTTGAGTCTAACATGATATTGTTCTAGTCTATCAAAGATTCTCTCTAATATGTCCAAATGACTTTCTCTTGTGAGTGATTTTGCTAGTAGATCATCAACATAATCTTCCATTATAGTATGCATCATGTCATGGAAGATGGTGGTCATTGCTCGCTGATAGGTCACTCCTGCATTCTTTAGACCAAAAGGCATTACATTCTAGCAATATGTTCCCCAAGGACATGTGAAGGCTATCTTATGTTGATCCTCTAGTGTGATCTTTATCTGATTATATCCAGAAAATCCATCCATGAGTGAAAGCATGGCATGTCCTGCTGTCAGGTCTACTATGATGTCGATGTTTGGTAGGGGGAAGTCATCCTTAGGACAGGCCTTGTTCAGATCTTTAAAGTCAGTACAAATGTGGATGCCCCCTTTTGGTTTGCTGATAGGCACAATGTTGGATATCCAATCCGCATAATCAATGGGTCTAATGAAACCAACATCCAAAAGTTTCTTAAGTTCTGTTTTGACTAATACTGCAATCTAAGGATGCATCTTGTGAAGTTTTTTCTTGACAAGCTTGGCTCCTTCTACTACTGTGAGGTGATGCATGACTAAATTAGGATCAAGACCAAGCATGTTTGCATATGACCATGTAAAATTGATGTGGCATTTCTGAAAGAATTCTACAAACTTAGGTTGTTCCTCTGAAGTCAAAAGAGATGCTAGGTGTATGTGGTGAGGAGTTTCAGGATTCCCCGCATTGTATTCTTTGGTTTCTTCAATGAGAATCATTGATCATTCCTGTTGTGTGCTATAGGGAAGGATGTCAAACATTTCATCCTCAGGTGCCTCAAAGAGGTTTTCACCATTGGATACGCTCTTTCTTTTTACTTTTGTGGGATCAAACAGTGCCACAGTGTGGTTTTCCCTAGAAGATCCATGTTTTATTGTTATATTTTTGCAGCTGAAAGGTTTGGCATCCACTGCAAAGTATGCTATGCTATTAAGTTCTATGGAAAATCCAGCTTTATGATCCCTGCTTGGTATGTTATCCCGTAAGTCCAAGAAGTCAATGATCGCCTTATCATTTTGGAAGTGGTCAAGACATGGGGGATTAGGTTGGTTCCATTCGATAAGTTCAGGATGAATAATGGGCATTATCTCATCGATTAGGATAAGTTCATTAGATGTATCAGTGAGGGTTAAGACATTGTGGTGAAGGTCGTTGATGGTACTCTCCCTGTCAGAATCAAGCATAGGATGCGACGTAGGGTCTGTGGAAGAAGTTTCTAGCTCAGGAACCCAAGAAGTCTTTATCTGTGCTTCTCCATAAACAGGGATGTCTTTGCGGGGTGGAGGTAGTGATGTGTCTTCCTCATCTAAAGTGTTAAGCTGTACTGAATCAAATTCCCACTCATGCAAGTCAGTTTCTAAGTCACTTTCTAGTAACCAGTTACTGTACCATATTGGGATATCCTTTGAGTTAAATACTGCAGGTATGATCATTGCTGCAAGAAGGATTATGGGGATCAACGAATCCGATACGGGTAGTATTGGTAGCGTTGACTCTGCTGCTTTTGCTGGAATTGCAAGTGTTGTAGATATTGCTGAGTATTCTGATATAGTTATTGCTGCTAAGGGTGCCTTTGATGTTATCACTATTGTTGATGGTGTTACTGGTTTGATTGATGGGATGATTGGCGTTGCAGACGATTTTGCTAGGATTTTTAGCTTCAATGGGATAGTTGTTATGTTCTGGGGTGTTGCTTTTATAATCAAGGGTGGCCTCTTTGTAGTAGGTTGATATAGCGGTTTTGTTGGGTTTCCCTTTGAACCTAAGCTTAGGAAAGATCTCCTTTTGAAAGCCTAAGCTTGCATTGTCTATGGGTTGTAATTCTGACAGTAGCGGCTCATGTTGCCCTTGCTTACAATACCCCAAAGCACTTTGACCATCATATCCCATTATTTGCATAATGAGAAGACCTTTGCCATATTGATATGTGGGAAGCTTAGCTTGCGGAATGTCGGTGGTGATAGGATCCTTATATATCCATTCTGCTACGTCTTCATCTTTGGTTTCCTCTTCTTGACTCTTTCCAAGGATGAAAGGTGTCAATGTGCATGTTGGTTTAACTAGTACCATTTGAAGTATCTGTTGAGGTTTTCCATGTGTTTTAGGAGAAGTGGGCATTTGTCCCACACAAAAGAGTTGGCTCAAATTGTATTCCCCAGGACCTTCCTCTGCTATTTTCATCTTGAGCTTCTCTTGCTTGGGTATAATAGTGTTTGAACTAGAGAGGGAAGCTGGACTTACATATGACATGGAGGAGATGGCTTCTCTATTGTTGGGAACAGTAATCTCTGGTTGATGACTTATGTTATGACAATATGCAAAGGGGTTTGCATCGCCTAAGATTGTGATTTCTACATCATTATGTGGGAACTTGATACTCTGATGGTAAGTGGATGGAACGGCTTGCATGGCATGTATCCAAGGTCTTCCCAACAACAAATTGTATGGCAAAGGAAGGTCCAGAACTTGACAAATGGTGTGTTTCACCACAAGGCCTACTCGGATTGGTAGTACAACAACTCCTTTGGATGAACGCTCAGAATCATCATAAGCTTTGATTGTGATCTTCTTACAGGGATCCATTGATTCAATGGCATATCCCAAAGCTGTGACCAACTGTAGTGTACAAATATTCAGGCCTGCTCCATTATCGATCAAGAGTCGCTTGATCCTATGTTGGTCGATAAACCCTTCAATGTGTAGTGAGGCGTTATGAGGTTTCTGGAAGGAAGAGTTGTCACTTTCAAAGAAAGCGAGACAAGGTGATGACCTTAGATTTCCAACCATGGCTTGGAACTGATCTGTGTTCAAATTTGTAGGGATTGACACCTCTTGGAGAGCTTGATCCAAGATTGTTTTATGGGATGGAGATAGGTGAAATAGCTATAAGATAGATATTAGTGGAAGCATTTTGTCTAATTGGTCCACAAGGTTGTACTGCTTTTGGATAGATGTGGTTCCTTATGGAGTTGCTTTTATGGTAATCTTGCCGCGACGTGTAACAACATTGCAAGTTGAGCTAGGATTTTTGATAGTAATAGTTGCAATTTGTTCACTGGCATTGTATAGGTGATTCACAGTGTAATTATATGCAGCTTGCATATAATCGGTGGTATCTGTGTTTCTCCCTGAAGTGGAAGGATCCCTTTGATCATGTGATGGAAGTGGATTTTTAAACATGAGATGATCATTGTTTGTTATCTTTGGGTCATGTCCTTTGATTTCAATTTCACCTCGGTCAATAAGATCCTGAATAAGATCTTTCAATCTATGACACTTGCTTGTCTTATGCCCTTTCTCTTGATGGAAATCGCAATGTTTAGTATCTCTCCACCATGAAGGTTTGACTTGAGGTTCACAGTTCGACATTTTGGGTAGGGTTACCAGATTTTGAGAAACCAACTATCGTAACATTGTTTCGATGGGTTCCCCTAAGGGAGTGTATGTTCGCTTTGGTTTTTGTTGACACTGTCTGGGTTCATCTTGGGATGTGATGCAGCCTTGATTTGGAGGAGCAACTGTGTTAGTTTTAGGTGGGAGATTCTATCTTGCAAATCAGACTACAAGTTGCACACTTTTGATAGTTCTTGCATCCACAACCCCGTCGTTGATGACATTTTTGTTTTTGTTCCAGAAGTTTGGTTTGTCACTATTGAGATGTGGACGAGGGCCATACTTTGGTTCATTGTAGATTTTGATAAGTCCTTTCTTGACGAGGGCCCGCTCATATTTCAATCCTTTGGTGATCATGTCATTGAAAGAGTCTGTGTCTTTTACGTCGAGGTGAAATTCCATTTCTTTGTTTAAGCTAGAAATAAATATTTCCACTAGTTCTTGTTCAAGTGACTAAAGAGAACGTTTACTAGACATTTGACGCCATCGTTGCAAGAAGACTAAGAATAGTTCACTTGGTTTTTGTTTAGTGTTACATAGATCAGCCATGGTGATATAACGTTCAATGTTATGTGAGTAATGTGCCAAGAACTTCTGAACTAGTTCTTCGAAGGTCCTAATGCCACCTGGTAATCGAGAAAACCATGATGCGGTTGTTCCTCCCATGCTTTGGGGAAAAAGGTGCACGAGGTACGTATCCTCATATGCCACTTCGAGGCAAGCTGAATGGAATTCTCTGACATGATCGCGAGGTTCTCCTTTTCCTCTATATTTTTCAAACTTGGGTGTTTCAAACCCTCATGGAAAAGGTGGCATATGAAGATTCCTATCAAAGGGATAGGGACAGATGTCATTGAGTGAAAATTGATTAGTCTTCACACCACTATGAAGTTGTTGGGTGAGGTTTTCAACTTGTCACCGTAACATCTCTATTTCATTTGGAGGAGGAGGAGGTGGTGGATTACTTTGATGAAGGTTGTATCTGATGTGATCTCGACCTCTTTCTTCCTCATTGTGACTTTGTCGTTTTGATGCTTGCCTTAGTTGTGCAATATCAAAGTCAGAGGGTAGTTTGGCTCCTTCTTGAGCAAGTCTTAAAAATTGAGCATCAGCATTGCTCCTGAGTATTTCATCAAATAGTCTATTAAAGAGAGGGAGTTTTGTTCCATTTATATTGCCGCAGGAGTAGGAGTACTTGGATTTTCGTCATTTACATTTCCTCCCAGGGCTTCTTGGAATTCATTGATATTGTCTTCCTCTTCTTCTTTAATTTCTATTTATCTTGTTCTAGATCTGGTTTGAGCCATTTTGTCTATAAGTTTTTGTTGAAGTTGGGTGAAAATGATGATGAGTTGTTGATGAAATGAGAGATTTATGTTTGGTTAAGTGTTTTGCATATGGATCTCTAGCACTTAAAGGTAAATGTGACCAAAATTCTTTCTTGAATTGCTTGTTGTGTTTGATAAGGTTTGATGTGATAAGGCTTAGAGAAATCTGAGATGTGTTATAGATTTAACTACCTAGTAATGAGATGATTCACTCGTAGACTAGTTTTAACCTGCGTAGATATGTCTCTTAGGATGAGCTTATCCTAGATGTAGAAACAATCTAAAAAGTGATTTGTTGTGTTTGATTCAAGCAATATCCAAAAGAAAACTTAGGACAAGAACCTCTTAATGTTTTGAGAGTTGAAATGAAGTGTGAAGTGAAGGTGAGAAATGGATGAAATGTTTAACTTCAATAAAAGCTTTGTGTCACAAATGGAACAAATTCTACCTCTTCTCTTTCGGGCATTGGTGGCATTTCTCAAGCTACGTTGTATGTGATACAAATTTCTAGGAAGAAGTTGGGATTGATCTTGCCTCCTTGGTTTTTGTGATAACTCAAAGCTCTATATTGCATAAAAGCTCTGCGGTTCAATGACTCTGGATCAAATTCGTTTGATTTCCCTTGAAGATAAAGGTGTTAGGCCCAATATGGAAAGCTAATGTACTGAGAGGGGAGGGGTGAATCAATACTTCAAATCCTTTCTTCAATAATAACTTTATTGTTAAGCATAAACCAAAAACTACTGAAATATAATATAATGCTAAAACAAATAAATAACAATCATACATGATTCACTCCATAACACATATATTTTGATTACGCAGAAACTCTTGGTTAGAGAGAAAAACTATGGTGGGGATGGCACCCACAACTTCACTACTACAATAACAAAGGTTGCTCGGTTAGAGCTACATGTTTAGCTATTTCTGATAGCTTACCCTGTTAGGAGTATCAAAGATCATTAGATCTACCTTGCTAAAGGATTTTACAACACTTATTCTAAATGCTACACCTGGTTAAAGGCTTTACAATTTATAGACTTTGTTAGAGTCTTTTCACCCTGTTAAAGGTTTCTTATACAACTCAAAATATTACAAACAAATGTTACAAATATCTGCAACTTCACATTTGAAATGTTATAGCAGATTCTATATGCTCAAAATGAGATTATCTTGCTTATAGCATAACTCCCTAACCCATAAAGTAACTTGGTAAACCCTTTTATTTACTCTATTCCTTGATTGTTCTCTGAAATCATTCTCGGTGACCTCTATGTCTCTGATAGTCATAATATTTTGTTCTACCTTATGTCTTGCTTCACACACATACACTTTACTCTCATTCTGATCCTTGCTTCATGCTGTATAAATAGATCTCTTATGTTAGTGATCTTGTTCATTGTTTCGATCTTACAAACATGATTCATTAAATGAATAACTATGCAAAATATTTCATTGGATAGATAACCTCAAAATCATACAAAATCTTTAGGTACAATATCCTAAGTGATAATGATTCCCTGTTACTTGATCTTGTAACACGTTACCAATATGTGTCTAGGTTCAATGAATCTGGTAACATGTTTCACTCAGTGTGTGTTAACTCGGTATATCATTCTTGCTGCTCGGTAGACATAGAAAGTTACTCAGTAGACAGCTCGGTGTAGACTAGGCTCTGTGACTGTTTCTTCTATTACCGACTGCTTTGTGCTTACCGACTGAATATCTTAGTAGTAGTAACTGACTAGAGTGTATAGAATGACTTTGAACCAAAAAAATAATGACAACTTAATGAATAGTAACAATCTCCCCTTTTGACATTAGTTGAGATGTTTGACAAAACTATCTTTCAAAGTCATAACTCTATATATTTACAAAATTGACTATACTGACAGTATATACAATTGTCAATAAAATAGTATACTTAAATATACTCCCCTTATCAATATACTATATAGAATTTTGATTATGCATGCACTGTGATCAATATTCTGTATTCACTGCTCGGTGCTCTGTTTGGTGATCACTACTTGGTGCACTGCTCCCCCCATCAAAATTATCTGTATACTCTAATATACTGATCTGCTGATAATATATACCACACTCCCCCTTTTTGACAAACATCAAAAACTAGTTACCATTTGGTGGAGGCAACTGGTCAAAAATGGATTTGTACTTCATTTTTGCATCAGTGAGGGTAGTAGAGAGGGCATCCTTGACACTATCCATAAGTGTGTTCTGAGCTATAATGTCAGCTAACAGTGAAATAATTCCATCTAAGGTGCTTCCCTCTGGCTGAGTAGATAGGGTGGTAGCCTTGTTGATGTGCTCCTACAGGGATGCCAAGTGTGGAATGAATAGTGTTTGAAGTGTCATAATGTCCATCCTTATTCGGTGCTCTTCATTCCTGAGTTTCAATTGTTGAGCTATGAGCTTTTGTAGCTTTGTATAGTAATTCTAAATAGAGTTTGGCTTGGTGGTCAACTTATTGGAGAGATCGGTGATCTCTTTCTCAATCACTTCAGTTTTATTCTTAATGTCCTTAATGAATAAAGAAAATGTACAGAGTTTTTGAAATAATGAAAGAATGTGCTTGAGTTGAGGGGACAACTCAGCAATAAATTTGACAATTTTAACTTTGCCAATAGCAATAAATTTTTGTACCTCTTCAATCATCTTTGCAGTGAGCTCTTTGTCTTTCAATTTGCTCAAATATTCGGATGCATCTACTCCAGATGTCTCTATTTTGGTTAGGAGTTCATCCAGTTGAACATGGATGGCAGCATCTTGAGTCACTATAGCTTCAGGTAGCATGTCGGTTAAGAGTGCTTTTACCTTTTGAAGTACTTTGTTTTTCTTTTGAATGGCCATTTGCTTCTCCTATTCTTCTTTGGCCTTGCATAGTTCACCGAATTCAATAAGTGATTGTCCTTTTAATTTTGAGATGTCTACGTTCGGCAACACTATTGGTTTTGACAAATCTAGTTTGAATGTATGCTTCTTAATTTTCTTTTCCTTAGTCTTCATTGGTTGAACTAAGACAATGGCTTGTGAGGCTTGTTGACCCTCGGTAGGATGCTTGGTAGAGGCAACACTTTTGTCAATTGCTTGAACCCTTGTAGTAGCCTTTGGTGAATCCTTTCTTGGGGTCTCTGTTGAAACATTCTCAATGCTAGAAGGTGCTTGTGAAGTTTGTTCCTCGGTAGCCTAAGAAGTAGCTTCACCTTCTATAGTCTTGTGACCCTCTTTTGCTTGTTTAGTATCCTGAGGTGCCTCGGTTGAAGTAGGTTAAGTGACTAGAGGATAGGGCTGAACTTGTTGCAAAACAGACTCACTGGATACTAGTTGGGCATATGCATTCCCTTCTATCATTTCTTGTTCAGGTGCCTCAGTATCCATGATATCCTTATCTATTTGTATTGTGTCAGTAGGGTCTTGCTTGGTGATATCCGGGTCTTGCTCGGTGACATCAACAATTTCAACTTCAACTTGTTCACTAGCATTCTTGATTTTAAAGATGTCCTACCACTTTTCCTTTGTCTCATTCTCTACATCCAAATAGAGTCCATTCATCAATTTCAAAGCTCTTTGTTTCACAAGAAAGTTGGTCTGGTAGTTTTTTAGATGTTCATTAATTTCAACTACTGACATGTTTGAGAAAAGATGTACCAAGCTCTTTTCTCTCATCTATTTCTCCAAGTCCATTGCATATTTCCACCTATTGTCAATATGCATATACAATTCTTTTGGAAGAGAGTTAGATACTTCCAATGGGACCAATTAGAATTTTAGAAGTGTGTAGATGATGGCTTCTTCTATTTGTCTCTTCTCTGCATCATTCCTAGATTCATAGTTAACAAACCTGAATGCACTAAAACCACCATATTGTTTTAGATTTGCACAGAAGTTATCAACACTATGAATATCTTTCGGTTTGCTTTTAAGAATCTGAAATTTACTGGCATCTTCAGATTCTGTGTCACTAGACTCTTTAGTCAGAATGAGTCTCTGAGTAGATTTCTTGTAAGTTTTGGTTACCTTTGGTGCGGCAACATTCTTTTGTTTCTTACTCGGTGTCACTGCAGATGATCTAGTGTTTGGTCTTTTGACTATGGGAGTTGGTGGTACCTGTGGTGTGTCCTTTTTCTTTCTTTTCAAGAATTTCCCTTTAGGTAACTCAGTGCTTAGAGTAATAGTAGCCTCCTGGGCTTCAGATTCCTCCTCGGTGATTGCAAGAGTGCCCTTGACAGGTGTGGAGGAAGATCCTTCTCCAAATTTCTCCAATAGTGCCTTGATCATTTTTTATGCTTTCCTTGTAGCCTTGGGTACTACAATGCTCATCTTAACTTTTTCTTTCACTTCGGTAGCATGCCTTGGTAGAGTGAGAAATGCATCTAGCTGCTATTGTGTAATGTCAAAATCAATTTCATAACCCATAGCTGGCAATGATTGAGTCCTCGGTTCCACAGCATTGACATAGTAGTAGTCGGTGTCTACTTCAAAACATATGTCATCTTTGTACTTCTCTACTAGCTGGGGTGGAATCTGATACCCATTATGCATATTCTCCTAAAATTTACTGAAATAATCATCCATAATATGATTAAAATTATCACCTAGCTTCTTGATGAAGTCATTGATTTGATGGGTGATTGGTCGGTGTAGCTCCCAAACTACTTTATCGACTGTTGGAAAGAATTTCTCAAAATAGAAAAACATGCATACCAGAAGTGAACCAAATTTTAGTGTATTCGCTGAGTTGTTCTTCTTTGGTTTCCTAATGGTATTGAGATTCTCAAACAGGTTTTTCAATAGTACTTCACACAAGTCAATCTTCATGCCTTTCCTCACAATTTTGTATGCTAGATCGATAGTTGCACAAGGTACACTATTTTCCCTTGCCAATTGAAAGAAACAATATCCTATAACTCTAATTGAAAATTTCAGCTCTACATCTATGGCATTGTTGAGTTTTAGACCTCTACAATCAGATTCAACTCCAGTTAAACTGATCAACTCCTTTTGTGATAACATTTTCTGAGCTCGGGCATGACCAAAAATAGGGTAACCGGTGATCAGATGAATGATATCCTTGGTGATCTTGAACGGTTGCTCCTCTAACCACATGAAGTCATCATGCACTCTACTCAAAATAAATTTAACCCACTGGGGTTTGAAGACTCGCGGGTAGGTTAGGGCTTCGGTCAATCCCTTGACCCTGATGTGTTCATACTTGCTATCCAATTTACCATTGGTACATAGTTCATCATAGGTGTCCTTGATCTCTACGTGACCTAGTTCCTCAACCTGACACTTAGTGAAGAATATCACATCCTCAACTAACAAAACCCTATCCGGAATGAGTGAAAATGTAGTCTTATCATCCTGTTCAGATGCAACTTTGGGAGTCAGAGAGTATTTCAATGAGGGTTTTTCAATGCTTGCAACAACAATGGGCTTCTGGATCTTAGGTGCCATTGCAGATTTTAGATAAAAAACTAAACACAAGTTCCTTAGGGTTTGAAAACTTTCAAACAAATTCTTTCAACTTAGCAAATAGTAACAACTTGATATGCTCAGTAAACTATCTTGACAATGCATGAGATTGATGTAAATACCTTTGAATTCGCTTTGGAAGAGGTTTGATCACCTTTGAATCGCTTTGCTCTACTCTCAAAAACTTGGTAAGTGTAAAATGACCGCATAAAAGCTTTAAGTACACAATTTTACCTTATCGGGCTCCGTGCAGGTAGGTAAGAAGACATTAAATGCACTTGGTTCAACTCACTTTTTATGCTTTCACCGAGTAACCAGACTTCCTGCATTTATCGACTTGACAAGCTTCCAAAAGACTTGATAAGATTTCAAATTTCCTAATGCATCTTTAGCTATGTAGATTTTGAATTAAGTACATGATAAAATAGGAACTGTTAAGATTTAACCTTTGAGAGAATGCAGTCCCTTCATACCTTTACTGATTAATTTGGAATAGGTGCACCTAACTCGATAGGTAAGGTGCTTTCTTCACTTGACACAATTTCCTTCTTTTTCCAAATCATCTGTAATTTGCCTTTTATTTCCTCATTATCTCCTCTAGGTTGACACTTGCAATCTCTAGCCAAGTGACCAACTTTGTGACAATGAAAACATGCCATACCAGGATTTCTCCATGATCTTCGGTTGTTCATTCCAAACCTTATAAAATAGTTGGCACTTATATGTCCATATCTTCCACAACATTCACACCATATTCTTGTATTATAATCCCATGGTACTGCAAAATACTGTCGGTTAGGATCTGTGTGAGTTTGGTAGCCTCTATTATTTGCTCGGTGTGCAGACCACTTATAGTTCTTTTGCTTAAACCAACACTTCTCGGTACTATGTCCATATCTATTGCAGTTTTTACAAAACCCTTTGAATTTTGTCTTCTAATAATTGCTAGCAGACTTTGTCCTACATTGGTTAGATGTGTGACCATATTTATTGCAAATGTAACAATAACCATTAGACCTAGTAACATTCGGTTGCTTACCTTTTCTGATTTGGCACATGCTAGCAGTATGTCCTTGTTTTCCACAGTAGTTGCAAATAGGCTTCTTTTCTTTGATGTTCTTCATCTTTCCAGCTTCCTTAGATGATTCTCCTCTCTTGGTAGTGTGGATTCCCTTCTCGGTAGAATCTTTTATTTTGTAACCAAGTCCTGCAACTTTGTTGGGTCTTTTTGTATTCAGTTGCTCATCCAACATCTTTGATGCTTCATAACTCTTCTTCAGTGTTTCTTTGGATTTCTTCTCTATTTCAAGTTCATTGGTCAACCTTGATACTTCAAGTTTCAATGCTTGATTCTCATTATCTTTTAGATTTACTTCATGATGTGCATAACCCATTTGATCTGATAGATTTTGTTGAATCCCAATAAACCTTGTGATTTCATCATTCTTTTTAGATACTAATGCTTCAAGCTATTGTTTTTCTCTTTCTAGATCTCTTGATTTATCCTCAGTTGTCCTAAATGCATCAAGATTTTCAGTCATCCGTGTGCTAAAATGTTCATGTTCTCTTTTCATTTTTTTAAAGTAATAAGTCAATGCTTTGTTCTTTTCTTTCAGTTCTCCAATCATTTCTTCAGTCTCTTTAGATATATTGTTCTCAGATGATGTCTCAATTTGTTCCACTAGCTCTTGAGAGTCTTGCAAATCATTAGACAATCTTCTTCTAACTTTCAGAGATTTTTGCATTTGTTTCTGCATGTCAGCAATCACTTGATTAGCATGATCCAATTCATTTTGAAGATTCACAATTCTTTGAGATTGTTTATAGCCTTCCATTGATAAGATCTTTCTCTTTAGGCAGTTAAACCCTTTTCCAAGATTGAAGCTCTGATACCAATTGTTAGGCCCATTATGGAAAGCTAATGTACTGAGAGGGGAGGGGTGAATCAGTACCTCAAATCCTTTCTTCAACAATAACTTTATTGTTAAGCATAAACCAAAAATTGCTGAAACATAATATAATGCTAAAACAAATAAATAACAATCATACATGATTCACTCCATAACACATATATTCTGGTTACGCAGAAACTCTTGGTTAGAGAGAAAAATTGTGGTAGGGATGGCACCCACAACTTCACTACTACAATAATAAAGGTTGCTCGGTTAGAGCTACATGTTTAGCTATTTATGATAGCTTACCCTGTTAGGAGTATCAAAGATCATTAGATCTACCTTGCTAAAGGATTTTACAACACTTATTCTAAATGTTGCACATGGTTAAAGGCTTTACAATTTATAGACTTTGTTAGAGTCTTTTCACCCTATTAAAGGTTTCTTATACAACCCAAAATATTACAAACAAATGTTACAAATATCTGCAACTTCACATCTGAAATGTTATAGTAGATTCTATGTGCACAAAATGAGATTACCTTGCTTATAGCATACCTCGGTAACAACAGAGTTACAACCAAAAAACAAGGGGGCTGACCCATTGGAACAACAAAGAAAACAATGGCAGAACCACTGTCAGCATAATAACAACAGAGTTACAACCCTTTACCTCTATCATAAACAATGATCATTCTATGTAAGTTCAACATATATAAAAGAGCCGCCCACAAGTGGACAAAAAACTAGGCTAAAAGTTCAAAATGATAATAAGTGTTATGAATGCATTATCCTACAATAGTTACCTATTTATAGCCTTACCTTAACACTAAAATATAATTAACTATAACCTTAACCCCTAAACCTAATCTCTCTAATTGAATGTCAATCCTAACCTAACCTTAAAGTTAACTCTAATCATATAGTTTTAAAAATTTTCAAATTATATCATAAAAGGTTAAACCCTTAATTAATTTTTTGGTTTGATTACCATTAGGGTTTGATAAACATTCAAAAGCATACTCTAATCATTTAAAGTTATATTAGTTTTAAATTTATTCTAAAACTAATTGTTGATTCATTTAACAACATAAAAAAATGAATTTATTTTAATTTTAAAATGTGAATTGATTTTCATGCAAAAACAAAAAAGGTAGAATAGAAATGTTGTTTATATATTTAGATTAATTTCTTTTCTTTTTTCAATTTCACAACTAAAAGCATACTCTAACAATTTAATATCAATTAATTTTTACTAATACCTATATAACTTTTATTTAAAAATATATAAATAATATATATATTAAATAAATAAGTATAAGAAAAAAATAGAAATATCAAATTACTATTGATGATCCTCATTTATTCTTATTTATCTAAAATATTTATTAATAAAGTATATTTTGATATAGCCTTTGTTAATTTTATTATTATCCAAATAAATTTTAAATGTTGTATTGATGTTTCAAATTATTTCATAAAGGTTAAACCCTTAATTAAGTATTTGATTTAATTATCATTAGGGTTTGATAATAATTCAACTAAGATTTTGGTTTAAGGGTTAGGGTTAGAATAAAGGTTATGAGTAAGAAAATTTTAATTATAAGAAACTTTAAACTATTTTAAAATGTCTATATTTTAAATTTATAGTAAAAATATCATTTCAATTGAAAGAGAGTTTAAGCTATTTTAAAATATCTTTATTTCATTAGAACAAAGTTTCAAGGTAATTATTTCATAAAAATATTGAAATAAGGAAAACAATATTCATAAGTACATAATAATAAAGATTTTTTTTAATATTTTATAAAAAATGATAATAAGTGTTATGAATGCATTATCCTACAATAGTTACCCACTTATAGTCTTACCTTATGACTAAAATTTAATTAACTATAACCTTAACCCCTAAACCTAATCTCTCTAATTGAATGCCAACTCTAACCTAACCTTAAAGTTAACTCTGACAATATAATTTTAATTTTTTTCAAATTATATCATAAAGGTTAAACCCTTATTTAATATTTTTGTTTGATTGCCATTAGGCTTTGATAAACATTCAAAATCATACTCTGATCATTTAAAGTTATATAAGTTTAAGTTTTAAATCTATTCTAAAACTAATTATTGATTCATTTAACAACATAAAAAAATACAAACCCTAAATATAATTAAAACCTTACCATAATCAAATCCTCACCTTAACAATATCTATAATCTAGACCTAATTTAACTCTAAACCATAACTTGACCCTAAACTTATGTATAACCCTAACTTCACCCTTACTACAATCTTAACCATAACCCTTAACACTAACACTTAACCTATGATATAAACCCCAACCCTTGACATAATCCTAAATGTAACCCTGATCCCAAGCCTAACCATAATTTTAACCCTGTGCCTAACCTTAACCCTAACCATGATATAAATCCAAACCCTAACAATGATGTAAACCCTAACTACAATCCTAACCCTAACCCTTAACTGTAACTCTAACCCTCTAATATAAACCTTAAACCCTTAACCCCAACCCTAACGCTGTGATATAAACCCTAACCCTAAACATAAAACTAACTATAATCGTAAATCCTAATCCTAACCCTAATCATTATCCCATGATATAAAGCCTAACCCTAGAAATAATCATAACAATAACACTAAATCGTAAGCCTAACAACAATCGTAAACCTAACCCTAACCTTAAACCTTAAATCCAAAACCTAACCATTAACCTAACCCTAATAATGATTTAAACCCTTATTGCAATCCTAACCCTAAAAGTGATGCAAACCATTTCTATAAATCCAAACCCTAACCATAACTATAAATATAAACCCTAACCCTAGACACAATCCTAAGCCTAACCATAATCTTAACCCTTTGCCTAACCTTAATCCTAACAATGATATAAATCCAAATCCTAACCATTAGCCTAACCCTAACAATGATGTAAACCCTAACTATAATCCTAACCCTAACCCTAACCCTTAACCCTAACTCTAACCCTCTAATATAACCCCTAAACCCTTAACCCTAACCCTAACATTGTGATATAAACCCTACCCCTAAACATAAAACTAAGAATAATCATAAATCCTAATTTTAACCCTAATCCTAATCCCATGATATAAACCCAAACCCTAGAAATAATCATAATAATAACACTAAATCCTAAGCCTAACAACAATTGTAACCCTAACCTTAAACCCTAAATCCAAAACCTAACCATTAACCTAACCCTAACAATGACGTAAACCCATAGTGCAATCCTAACCCTAACCATTAACCTAACCCTAACCATTAGCCTAATCCTAACCCTAACCATGTTGTAAATCCAAACCGTACCCATTAACTTAACCCTAACAATGATGTAAACCATAAACATAATCCTAACCCTAACCCGAGACATAATCCTAAATATAACCCTAAATCCTAAGCGTAACAACAATCTTAACCCTAACCCTAACCTTAACCCTAACCATGATGTAAATGCAAACCCTAACCATTAACCTAACCCTAAAAGTGACGCAAACCATAACTATAACCCTAACCCTAACCACTAACCCTAAGTCTAACCCTGTGATATAAAACCCAACCCTACACATAATCCTAACCATAATCATAAATCATAAGCCTAAAAACAATCTTAACCCTAACCCTAACCCTAACCATTAACCTAAACTTATGAATGATATAATATCTATTTATAATCCTAACCCTAACCCTAACCCTATGATATAAACCCTAACCATAATTCTAAATATTAAGCCTTTGAACCACAATCATAAACCTAACCATAAGCCTAACCATGATGCTAATGCTAACCCTAACATTGCCATATAAACCGTAACGTAAAACTAACCTTAATCGTAAGTCCTAATCCCATGATATAAACCCTACACCTAGAAATAATCATAAAAATAATACTAAATCCTAAGCCTAACAACAATCATAACCCTAACCCTAACCTTAAACTCTAAATCCAAACCCTAACCATTAACCTAGCCCTAAAAGTTATGCAAACCATAACTATAACCCTAACCCTAACCCTTAACCCTAAGTCTAACCCTATGATATAAATCCTAACCCTACACATAATCCTAACCATAACCATAAATCCTAAGCCTAAACACAATCTTAACCCTAACTCTGTCCCTTACCATTAACCTAACCTTAACAATGATGTAAAATTTGTCCATAATCCTAACCCTAACCCTAATCCTACGATATAAATCCTAACCTTAGACATAACCCTAATCATAATTCTAAATATTAAGCCTAACCACAATATTAAACTTAACCATAACCTTAACCATGATGGTAATCCTCACCCTAACATTGTGATATAAACCGTAACCCTAAACATAAAACTAACCATAAACGTAAATCCTAATCCTAACCACAATCTTAACCCTAACCCTAATCATGATGTAAATCCAAACCCTAACCATTAAACTAACCCTAACAATGATGTAAACCCTAACTATAATCCTAACCCTAACCCTAGCCCTATGATATAAATCCTAACCCTACACATAATCTTAAACATAACCCTAAATACTAAGCCAAACCACAATCTTAACATTCACTATAACACTAAACATGATGTAAATCCAAACCTTAACCATTAACCTAGCCCTAACAGTGATGCAAACCCTAACTATAATCCTAAACCTAACCCTTAATCCTAATTGTAACCCTAACCCTAACTCTAATCGTAACCCTAACCCTATGATATAAACTCTAATTGTAGACAGAATCCCAACCATATACCTAAACATTAAGCCTAACTAGAACCTTAACCCTTACCACAATGTAAATCTAAACCCTAACCATTAACCTAGCCTTAACAATGATATAAACCCTAACTATAATCCTAACTTTAACCCTAACCCTAGACATAATCCTCACCATAATGCTAAATCCAAAGCCTAACCACAATCTTAACCCTATCTCTAATCCTAATCATGAAGTAAAAACCCTAACCATTAACCTAACCCTAACAATGATGTAAAACCTAACTATAATCCTAACCCTAATCATATCCCTATGATATAAACCATAAACCTACTCATAATCATAACCATCACCCTAAATCCTAGCCTAATCACAATCTTAAAGTTAACCATAACACTAAACATTATGTAAATCTAAACCCTAACCATTAACCTAACCCTAGCAATGATGTAAATCCTAACTATAATCCTAACCCTAACCCTAACCCTAATAGCAAGCGAAAATGAACCCTATTCCTTATTGAATTAGGCCTACTATTTTAAACCAAATCAAACCCTAACTCTAATAGTAAACCAAAATGAACCCTAATCCTTATTGAATTAGGCCTACTATTTTGATTCCAATCCTAACTATAATTCTAAATCTAGAATTGGATGAAATGGAATCCTAAATCTAACACTGTACCAATCCAAAATATATAACTATACAACAATATATAATTTGAAATTAATTTATGTCATGTCTTTCAATTCATGTTGCGACTGCTACTGGCTTATATATATTTAATAATATATATAGAATAAGCTGAGAGATATCCTTCTCGAGGCACCTATTGCACTTTAATGTTGATAAATTAATAAAAAATAGGCGCATCTAGAAGGATATCTCTCGACATATATATATATATAAAAGCTAGTTCATTCATTCATATCTAAATTGTTTCATTCAAGATGCAATATAATTTTATAAGAATAAATGAATTAAATTGTAGATTTTTTGAAAAAATCGTGTTAAGAGTTTTTTAGCATTTATAAATATTTATTATTATGAAAGATTGTTAATTGAAATAAATGTTATTATTAAATATTTAAAATAAAAAATATTAATTATTCATGTATTTATTTTTTAATTTGATGAAGATATCTTTTATATATATTTAGAATTTTAAATTCAATTATGTGTTTTTGTGATTCCTTTGTATTGGTGTAAACTTAATCTTTAAGAGTATGAACCAAAACTTAATACATGGATATGAACCTATAACTCATGGACATGATCTAACAAAAAGTAGACATTGGAATCCACTCACCATGATGCTTTAATATTTGAATATTTGTAAGGAATAGCAATATGTACAACCACCTTTAGAGAATTTACGAAAACATCAATCTTATTCTACTTAGTCAATTCTTTGTATGGGATGATTCAACAATGATGAATCAAGTTGGAGAATAACAAGAAAATGTACAATATGCTCCTAAGCAAGTGTACATATGCTCCTAAGATGGTGTTGTAATCCTAATGCAATTTCTTTTTATCCACTTAGAAACAAACCATAAGTAGTTTCAATAGTTCTTAGAATGTGTTTCTCTCAAATGATTCATCTTCATTAGGGTTAGTCTTACAAATACACCACTACAACATATAATTTGGGCAATTTTGTAATGCTCGCCAAAAAGCTCTAGAGAAATTAACCAACTAACAAATAAAGATTTTTAAATTTTTTTTTTAAATATTACTAACTAATGCAACATATACAACTAGAATACACATACCCATTAAACATCCATCTAATAATTATGCACAAATTCAACTTAAGGCATCATTATAAGAGCACAATATGCAAGCAAAAATAAATACAACTCATCACTTAACATTCCCTAAAGTAACACTAAGAACGTAACATCATAATCACTACCATAATCCAACACAATCTAACATTTCCAACATTTACTGCTTACAATAACATAAGAGAACATCCATCAATTTAACTACCATGAATACATCCAATTATAATACAAATGCCACTAGTCCCCCTTGTATTCATTTTAAGGGCACCAATCCAAATGTTCCTAATCTCTCATTTTCTTAATTACTAACAAACCATCATTGATCCATTACTAAACATCACCTACAACATAGCTAATCAATTTCCTTAAGTAATAATAAACATACACATTCAACATAACACCCAATGCATAACAATGCTCGAGAGACAAGTACAATAAGGTAATTACCTCTTTTTCAACTAAGAGCACATACTCTATTCCAATCAAGAGTAATCCATTAATGTCTTAACATTAACTGTGAATCCAATTCCTTATTTCTATATATGATAAATATCTAAGATACAACATAGATTCCACAAGAATATCAACTTCATATCCTATCACAAGAATTATGATCACAACCTTTTACATCATTTCTATTGCATATGAATACAAGATCCTCTTACATCAAGATACATTTCTCTCAATCTACAAATACAACTATCTCATGAGTCCTAATATAAATATCACATGAATCATATTCCAATAATCCATTCAATATTTGAAGAGATAAATAATCCACATTCCTGCTCAAGAGAATCCAACGAAGAACATTCCAATGGAAGAAGGCATCAAACCACCCCCCGTACTACAAAGAATGACACAAAGTCCCATACACACTCTAGACCCAGGTTGACACCTAACAACTAAAGAGACCTCATCAATACAAACACCACAACTAAAAGGCAATAACATCAACAATAATCCAAAACTCATCATATGGCTAAATCAAAAGGACAAAACCGAAGAGTGTCATCACATGTTATCCTCACATACATAGGAGGGATATATAATTATGATAATATATAATACGGGAGGGTAATAATGGTATTCACATGGAAAGGAAATGTGCGTGGGTGGCAGGTAAACACTCAGATGGCAAAATGTACATGTTAGACGTATACATTAACCTTGGAAGATTGGCAACAAAGAATTTAAATCGTAGATAAAAGCTGTGAGTCATTAATTTTCCCCAACGGGTGCAAGTTTTCTTAATGATCAATCTAATAGTGGCAAACACTTCATATCACTGGAAAACACTTAATATTACTGACACAATCACATTTGGACGTTCTCTATTCGTCTGTAGTGAAGTGAAGTCTAATATTCTTTTGCCGGTACATTTTACCTATGTCCCTTCCTTTTGACATTTTTTCTTCATTGTGTCCAAGAAATATATCAAATCAGAATTAGCCAACTCACATGGCATCACATAGAGAGGAAATATATCAAATCGAGCCAAATCACATTGTACGCAATAATAACACGTATTTTGGCAGTGGCGGGTGCAAACTTGAGACCCGTCGACGGCATCTGCAAAAAAGTTAAATGAGGTTTTCTGCATCTCCGCGTTAATGAGGTTGTATGAAAAGGGCAGCGGCTATCCCAGTAGCAGTTCACCCCCTATCCATGTGCCCCATGCCCAACCTCGCGGAACAATGTTTTCCCCCTACCGATTCGTGTTTTCTCCTACCACCGTGGATACGGATCTGTGCAGTTTATTCATAATTGTTTGTTCTTATAATCATCCTTTTGAAAAATTGCTCTAGAAAAAAAAAACATTTTAATAAATTTCTAAACTAATATTTAAACTCTATTTTTACATTGTAAATATTTTTTCCCATGTGAATAAACTGTAAAGCTAGGATTATCATCTTAAAGAATCATTTTGAATACGAATCATTAAAGAAGTGTTAACTTTATGGTCTAACTTTATGTTTCCAAGTATAATTTATATGATTGCATAGAAGAATACAATGAATATATTAATAATTATGTCATAAGATTCCATTCAATGTCCACTAAATTTCTTACTCCCATACATGATATTAAATAATAAAATGTAATGGTTAAGAGATTACTCAACTTTTATGCATTGATTGTATAGTTATTAATACCTTTCTATCATTTATGAATCTGTGTATATGTAAAAATTATTGAATCTAAATGTAGAAAGAAGTTTTAACTCACTTGTTCTTGATTTTGCTTCAAGAAAAATAGGATTTCCAAGTGTGTTGTTCAATAGATGAATTTATAAATAAAATAGTTACTCAAACTGTCAATCAAAAAATTATAATAAAATATCAAAGAGGATGGCAACAATATTACACTTTTAATTCCTAAAGTAGCACATTGATTTCAATTCTTAAAGTAGCATAATGATTGAGCTATAGGCCCTCTTCAAACAAGTTGAAATTAAGAACATCCATAATTGTAAAATTTGTCATAACTATAAATTA
The DNA here is from genome assembly GCF_030272615.1 of Cryptomeria japonica. NCBI lineage: Eukaryota > Viridiplantae > Streptophyta > Pinopsida > Cupressales > Cupressaceae > Cryptomeria > Cryptomeria japonica. Next base: position 4,937,865 of record NC_081411.1, on the reverse strand, counting down.
TACATAAAGGTGAAGTGAAACTAACTATTCATTATGTATAAGAAGCAAATTAGCACTTAAAAAAGATGATATTGAATGAGACACTTAAAATAGTTTATTTTTGGTTGCATTTGAATGATAAATCAATAAAATCAATAACTTTGTAATGTAATTTACTAAGAGACACAACTATATGGTGACAATAATAACACAAATGAAAGTATGTTGGGACCTATGTTTGGTAACACCTATTCATGTACTTAGATAGAATCACAATTCTTAAGCATAAAAAGGTCTAAAGTTATAAGGGTTGAACCATTTGAATGTTGAGAAGGTTGAATAAAATTTACCACTTATATTTCTAGTAGAAAAAGATTAAATTAAAAAACTCAATAATATGATTAAGTTTGCTTAATTATATGACATTGAGAGTGAAGTAATGATTAAGGTATACATTCTAAATTTACTTTACAATGTACAAAAAAATAGAGATGTTAAGCTATGTTTGTTTGAAACTCTGAGATGCTCTACAAATTTCTACTCCCTTGTAATTATATAGAAGAAAAAAATAATGTACATATGTACATATTGTAGCATCCTAAATTGTACCACCCTTACAATTTAGACCACATTTAGGGCCCTTACCTTAGTGTTTGCATCCCTATGCTTGACTGGGACCCATTTATGCTTGCATCATGCAAATATGTCATCCATATCACATTTTACCTTGCAATGCCCCTTTATCCTAGCCCCATATTAGGGTAGGACTAGGGCGTGGTGCCTTGGTCTTCACTAGGATCATGGCACCATGTCATGGTCCCCCCTAATTGGGCCCTATTTTAGACACAATGACCCATCTTAAATTTGAGCAAGAAACCTTTCTCCGTGTCCGCTTATATCAAAAAATTAACATGTTTTCCTGACGAGAAGGTATATAAGGAGGTTTTCCCCTCTCATTTTGGATATATGGCAAAATTAGGATCAGAAGAATTCAAGCATTCACCATCAAGCATTTCTATAGGTCTTCAAGATTGCATACTCTTCATCTATCTATTATGGAGCAACTTTACATCATTCCTACGCAAGCATGTGTGTGTGATTAGGGTTTTGTCATGTTCATGCCATTTCATACAACATATGTGATTACATGAAGATTCAAGAAGGAAAGCATCATTATTAGTCATTACAAATCTGAAGTATATCCTTCCATCATTTTATTTTAGTATTTGTAATATTTCATTCAAGGTTGATTCCTCAATTAGGGTTGACTTAGGCAAACCCCTATTCCAAACCTATTTATCCTTGTTTTTGTGTGTAGGAAATAGGTACATAGTTGTGATCTTTAGGATAAGCTTTATTTACAGTGAGGAATCAATCCCCCTTTGGTGTGTGAAAATTTTGGAGGACCATGGAGACCACCACCACAGTCCCAACATTTTAGGAGCTCTTTCAAGGATCAAATCCGAGTCTTCTTACATTTCTTAGTTCCAGGTGTACAACTCAATTTCCAGCACTTTATCTTAATTCAATAATTCAAATTACAAAAGAGGAACCAAATTAATTAATTTAATCATTATTCAGTCTTAATCCTTGCTGGTTTGTGACTGTATCTATTGGATTTCTCCCCTCTTTTGAATGTAATGGTTTCCCACGTCTAAAATTAGTGGTTTTATTTCTCTAATGGTGGAAACCCTAATTGTTCACCAGTACATTTTGGTGAACCCAACTCCTTACACCTTCATTCATGATTTATGTTTTCAGATCTAAGTGTTTATGCAATTTAGAATTCAATTTTTCATTTACAAGTTTGATTTCCAAGTAAATTTAAAAAATTAAGAGGTTAATTCAAAAAAAACTCTAATTTTTAAATTCAAAATTAAACTTGTAAATTGCTTAATTTGGATTAATTATTTTAGTTCTAAGTGCTTTTCATATTTCACAATTCAAAATTTCATTTATAAGTTTAATTTCAAATTATATTTTAAAATTAAGTGGTTAATTTAAAAAACCTTAATTTTCAAATTTAAAAATTAAACTTGTGGTTTGTCTAATTTTGGATTAATTATTTCAAATCTAAATGTTCTTCCATTTCAAAATTCAAATTTTCATTTATAATTTCAAATTATAATTAAAAATTAAATGGTTAATTTAAAAAAAAAAAAAACTCTAATTTTTAAATTCAAAATTGAGCTTGTGGGCTGTTTAATTTGGAATTTTAGATCTAAGTAGTTTCAAAATTCAAATTCTCATTTTCAAACTTCATTTCACATTTTTAAAAATCTAAATCTTAATTTCAAAATACAAAAAAATTATAATTAAAATAACAACAAAAATAAAAAAAATAATGTAATAAAATACTTTTTTTTTAAATAATTGTTTTTTGGCTTGTCTAAGCTTGGACCAATAATTTTAAAATTTACTTTGTGAGCATTCAAATATCAATTTTAAATCAATTCATAAATTAAGAGGTTTTATTCACAAAACCCTAATTTATTTTGATTAATTTTCTTGGATCTTGTAGCATCATAATTTGTACACCCTCAATTGGGTGGTACAATTTCATGCTTAGGTTTAGCAGCTGCCTTAGTGCGTTTTCACATTACATTTTAAATTCACTATATGCTTTTAATTAATTAATTTAATTAAATCTAAAGTCTCCTTTTATCATTCCACATCATAAAATTGGGCCCTTTATCCTAAGTGTGCCCCTTTTATTTTATTCCTTCAATTAATTAATTTATCAAAAGCCCTAATTATGTCCTATTTCAACCTTCAAGGCTCAATTTTTCATATCAAAACATTTCAAAATGTCGCATCCTCTTGGGAATCACCTTATAATCATAATATCTCACATCCCTAAAAATTTGGGAAAAAGTTGGTCGAACTGATGTGAATCACAATGGTCCCCACTTTTCTCCCCAAATTTTGAGATCATATTTTGGTGGTATTATAATGTTTAAAACCGACTTGGTGCGAGAAAAATATCATTTCTAGGTCGGCCTAAGATAAAAAATAAACTCTAGGGTTTCATACATATAGCCTTTATTTTCCTAATTTGAAGGATCCAACAAATCTAGCAATTGAAGGAGCCTCTTATGAAGTGAAAGTGTAGGTTTATATGAAGTATTCAATCAACAAATCAAGCATTTTATCAAGTCTACATCAAGTATTATTCATCATCAAGTGAATCTTTGAAGATATTGAAGAATAATAGGAGATCACTTGCAGTTGATTGGCTTGTACCTCTCCCTTATGGTTTGGTATGGTTTCATGTTATTTTTATATCTTGGTATGAGCTTTATAGCACTTTTTTTAGATTTACATTCATGCTTTAGATCCATTATTGCATTTGAGATTTGAATTAGGATCTGTTGCCCCCTTATCTTCTTTTTCAAAAATTGCCCATATGTGGGAATTCTTTTCTTCCTTATCACCCTTTTTTTATCAGAGAAATTTCGTCATATTAGAATTATGTTTTTATTTCCTGAGTTCCAATATCACCCGATATCATGATGAGATGAAAAGATAACGCTCTTTGAACAATGACCAATTAACCCTACCATTCCCACTTCTTATCCTTTCTCGATGCCTAACTCTTCTCCATAGATCGATGTCTAAGTATTGAAGGTTCTCAATCTCTCTTTATGCCAGTCTCCAAGTCAACCCACCAACATGCATAATTCCCAAAAAGTGAATCATGAAGATTTAAAAAGTGCCATCATTAATGATAGAAGAAATGATTAAAAGCATGCAAAGGTGGTGACACGAGTGGAGATTCTTGATATTATTATTTATCTACAAAGAAAAATAAATGCACCACCTTGAAGACTGACTAAAGTAATGTATGCCATCATGAGATCCCTCTATCAGGATGGTCTTACTCATGATAACTAATTACCATTTGATAACCCAAACTTGAATTGGCCAAAAAATTAGCAAGTAAACATCATCCAAGGGTTGAATGTTCTTGCATGGAAACAACAAACTGACTTTTCCAGGTATAGAAAGACTGATGCCTTGTTGAGAAAGATTGTTGAACAAGCTGAAAATCATGAACAACACTTGCAAGAAGAAATAGCTGCTAGAAGAAATCTTGTTGATTAGTTCTTGAGACATCAGAGAAAATGGTGCTTAAAGGAAAAGGCCCCCTCATACAGCTAGATGGAAAACAAATACAGGATGATATCCTCTTTGACCTAACCGATCTCACCTAGGAACTCATAGAAGATGAAGATGAATTTTCAATAGTCCTCTAGGTCTTGATAGAAGACGAGACAAAAGAAGAAAAGATCGATAGCCAGATAGTTGGTCAGAATTTGGTACCCGAGGAGGAGCAAGTGTAAAGTTTTTGTGATAAGGTTTTTGCGTTAGTTTTGGTAATTTTTGTTTTATCTTAAATTATGTTTAAAAGGTCATTTTCAAGACTGTTGCTGGAAGACAAACCGTTTCTTGGAAAAAAAAAAAAAAAAAGAAGGATTCTTAGATATAAAAAGGTAATTAGTAGATAGTTGACGGGGGGCGAGGGACTTTTCAGGAAGAAACAGAGTTGGTGTTGTTTTTCTTTAGCAAATGGATTATATGGCTTATTTCTAAATATGAAGACTCTAAGAACAATTTAACAATTTAACTATTAGACTGTGTTCTTCTTATGTGGATGCTCATTGTTCAACTTTTCATATGATGAACTGCTTTAAAGTTCATTTTCCTAAATCATTCATTGTTATATAATGTTCATCTTTGTGTGAGTATTGTATAACAATGGTTAGTTGATAATTATTTAGAAATATTTATCTATTGCTTTTAAGGCTAGTTATTTTACCTTTCATGCTTTCTGGTCAAAAGCATACCCCAGAAAACCCCATAACTTACATCATAAGAGGGATTTGTACCTATAAAATTTAGAGGAAAGTTGTAGATATAATTGCAACTTATCCAACTATTGATTGATAATTTGTTCTCTTGTGTGGGCATAGTCATATTGTTATACTTTTTAAGGGAACAAAATCTATCAACCAACAGATTTTTGGCGACTCTGTTGGGGAAATAAGGGAAATTAGTACCTTCCTATTTCAAATATTTATTATTGCTTCCCCAAAAATGGAGTTTGGTGACTATGATTAGTTATAAAGATGTTTCAGTGCCAAACAAGTAGGTCTAGAAGATGATCCTCACCAACAATTGAACGAGGGAGAAACACAATAAAATCAAAAAGAAGAATCAAGAATAATATACACAAAAATAATAGAGCACGTGCAAGTGTCATCAATCATTTCAAAAATCACATTGTTATGAATTTTACTTTTTTAATCAAAATTTTTAAAAAATATGAGGTACCTTAAAAAATGACACATGCCATACAATTCGTTTCAGTCAACAAAACAATACCATAATGTTAAATATTTTATGCAAGATAATTATTAATATTTTGAGTTCACAATATTATTATTTTTAAATAATGTTAAAGTATTTGTTTTATATTGTTTTAAATATTTAATACAGTTGTGAGGTTTTGAAAGGACCCACACTCTTTTACGACAAAATGGATAGAGACACACAAAACGTGTTCGATGAGGAATACAACAACCTGAGGAAATAAAAAATAATAAAAGTATATCCATGCTATAGTAAACAACAACACAACCAAAAAGAAAGAGCCTACAAAATGAAAGGCCCTCTTTGAGCCATCAACACAAGCCTATTCAGTGTAAGTGATTGAGAAGTGGTCTTGAGAAGACCTCTATTTTGTCTTCAAAACTTGGTTCTGTAGGTCCTATGATCAAGGAGGGTTAGGGAGATTTCTAAAGAAGATCCCTTTAAGCCCAATGCATGTGGAGAAACCTCAACCACAAAATTTGGGCACAAAGAAGACAAAGAAGGAGATGAAGCTAAATCAACAACATAAACCACCTCTAAAGGGGTGGGAATAATTATGAAATAGTTTGATATTGAGGCACAAGATTTGCTTGAGCCATGAAAACGCCATGGTAAGTCACCACAAGGGATGTCAACATGGTCTTAACATGTCTTATTGTTGATGATGTGGAAGAAGAAAAATCTACATTATAGGATTCAACCATTTGCATCCTCCATTGTGAAGTGCTTGAGAAGGGCATTTTGCTATCATGTAGTCAAACCATGATTGTAATAGGGATAATTAGAATTGAGTTGCTTATAATTAAATAATGCCTACAATGGAATGAGAGACCATCATAATCAAGCTGTTAGGACCAAGGCCTATCTTCCACCAATAAAACATCTCTAAGGAGAGCCCTAAAGATGTTTGTGTCCACCAGTAAATGGGCATAAGCAGTATGGCCCATGTCAAAAGTGACTTAGTTAAATTTTAGAAAAACTCCAATAGTATTACCAATAACTTCAAAGAAACAATAAAAATCCCTCATATTGTTTGCTAGAATGAGGAAAACATGTAGCAAAAAATTCCTTGCATAAGGGAAAATCTTTATTTTTCCCTTGGTGAGAGGCTTCAAAGATTTTTAAATCCACTCAAGTTCAACTTAGGAATAGGATGTGTACTCTACTATACACTGTCATGGTGTTTGGCTTCACATTTTGTTGTAGTTGATAATTAGGGTGTGTGGTTTGGAACTAAAGTAATGATTCCCATGATGTATTATATTCTAGAGTGTTAGAGCATGAGATTTGGTAGGAAAAAAGTTAGAAGTGATAAAGTGTTTAATGAGGAGAGGGAGAGGTGGGTGTTCTTGGAGGTTCTTGGAGGTTCCCTAAGTGAAGAGGGAGTCCTCTTAAAGGAAGGACATGAAGAAAATTAAGTCTTCCCAAGATAATTAGTGAAGAGAGATTGTGCTAGAAATATCGCTCAAGATAATTGGGATGAGCCTACATTGTAAAGGAGTAGCGCCAAAACCTTCAATGACTCCTATATTAGCAAGTCTTTTTTTTTTTTTATCTTCTTAGCCTTTTCAAAGGGCTTCCATAATTTTTTTTTATCTATTTTCTACTATTTTTATTTTGAATCTTTTGTAAATAGATGGTGGGACTCTTCTTTTTTATTTTCTTCTCCTTCTCTTTTTTAAACTTTACCTTCATGGATTGTACTAGTCCAAACTAAATTATTCTACCTTCTAATTAACTAATGTCCTATCATTATCCTTAGAAATCTTCTAATTGATCATAGGTAGGGGCATCCTTCCCACATTTTGAAGGTTATAAATTTGACTCAAAATATTCTCATCATCTATTAGCTCATCAAGGATATCCTCTCCAGTATTAATATTTTTCAACTATTTAAGTGTTAACTAATAAAAGCTCCTCTTCCTAACATCAAGGTTATTTTGATAGTTGGCTTAGAAATCTTCTATGATAGCTTGATGCTTGTATTTTGGGCTAAACATCTTTTCACTTTCTGATCTGGATCATTTCCTACCTAATTTTATTGGTATTTAAATTTAGAAAGTTCCCATCAAGATTGTATCTAATTAAAGCTTTATAACTATTGATATTTAGAAAGGACAAATCCTCTTCAGATGCTCCAACACATACAATAGTTGGAGCCACATACAGAAAAAGGAAACTAAACTCCATGTTCTCCATGTTTATGCTTTCATGTAGATTTCTTTTCAATCTTGAATATTTTATTGGTGAATTGGACAACAAGATGACCTTATTTTTCTAAAATGTTAGAAACAAAAAAGATGTTGTAGAAAACCTTGAAATTTTGATATAGTTTGACATAAGAAATTAAATGAACCAATGTCCCCACCTAAATATCAATTATTTAGCCTCATCTAATATTATAACAATGTCCCTAAACAACTTTTTTATAAAAGAAAAAATAAGGGCATTATCTATCCTCTTGAAATGCTTTAGATATAGTTAATGAGTATAACTTCTTATCAGTTGATCTAACTTATATGAAAAGTCTCTACCTATTTGATTTCTAATTTTAGGTTTGAATCTGTGCTAAATAAACTTGGAGAAATGGTCTCTGTGAATTATTAATGGTATTCTACATAATACTTTATATGGTTATGAATATTTAATTGTTGAAGTGAACTTGGTTTTTGTTTATGTGAGATCATATATGCTTCAATTACACATATTATCTTTTAAAAATATTACTTTTTAAATCAAATTGATGCAAGGATAAGCCCTAATTCCCCCTAATTCGCCAGCCTTTCACACTAGTATGAATACACAAAAAGCTAAAATTTCATCTCACCATTTAATATCTTATGCAAACACTTGCAAATTTATATGAAGAGTTCAAATTTACATTTGTGTAAAACAAATATTGTTTTCTCTGTTTTCATCAGAGCTCTCACACACTACTGCAAGAGCTTGCTATTCCTTCTTCTATCTGCAACCAAAATGTTGAAGAAATCTAAAAATATTAACCCAGCAAGAGCATTATGTTCCCTCTATTCTCACACCTCTAGCCACTCTCTTTTGTCTATTCCAATCTATCTTCTATTACTCCCTACGCCCTTTCATTTTATTCTACCCAGATTTATCTTCCACGTTTCCTTTGTTTCTGAACTGGGTTGATTTTGTTGGAAAAGTGCCTCGAATTCACTTGACCTTTGTTTGTGCTGATCAGGGTAGCCTATGCCGATGGAGCCACACTGCTTGTTCATCGGAGATCAGAGTAGCTCGAAGGAGGTTTGTCCAATAGCAGGTGTTATACCGATGAAGTCGCCTATTGGCGATCTAGGTAACCATTTTGTTCATGTTGATCGGAGTAGCCTATGCCAATGGAGCTACACTACTTGTTCATCGGAGATTAGAGTAGCTCGATGGAGGTTTATTTGATAGTAGGCGTTATGTTGATGAAGTCACCTATTGGCGATCGGGGTAACCGTTGAGGGTCTTCTATCGATGGAGATGCATTGCTTGTTCATCGGGTATCGGAGTAAGTCGAAATTGGCCTTGCCAATAGAGGGAGTTCTCTCAATGAGTGGTGACTTACCACAAATGTCCACATGGGTCAATGGTTAATATTTTTATCATGCAGACAGTTAATGTGGTTGCACGTGTGTATAAGAATACGAACTGACTCGCCTCCTGGTGAATGTGGGATAATATGTTCTCACGAGTTCATGAATGAACAGACAATTGAATAGACAAGGATCATTTCAAAAGTATATGTTCTCAGAGCAAACTGAAATTGTGTGTTGGCTATTTGCTACATTTTGTTTTTGAATGATATACTGTCTTGTTCTATTAGTTTGCGAAAAGAGTTCTGAGAGTGAATACTTGAAAGGAAAGATCTGAAACTTTATTGTAATCATATGTTTACTGAAATAAAGAGATCTCTTTTAGGTGGTGGGTTTTTTCCCATAAGGGTTTTCCCACGTAACTCTTGTGTTCTTTCTATGTAGTGTTTTGTCTGTTTGGTGTTTTATCCATTTGTCTATGCACATCTTTAAGTTTTGTAAATTGAATTTTAATACATACTTTCTTTATTTCTCTATAAATTGACATTAGGAGGGCGTCTTCCGCATTGTGCTTTCCTTACAAGTGGTATCAGAGCCTGGCCAACTGTGTTATCCTTGTTGGGTAGGGTCAGTTTTTTGTGTCAATTTTGTTTCAGTGGGAGTCTAGCAAAGAGTCTACTTGTTCTATTTATAGATTGAGATGGCAAACACTTTTGGTGAATGGACCTTGAGAGGTTCAATGGCTCAAACTTTGAGTTGGGGTAACTTAAAGTTGAAGATTTGCTAGTTGACTGTTATCTTTGGGTTGTTTTGTCTAGACAGAAACCTTCAAGCACGAAGCAAGAGGATTGGGACTTAGCAGACTTAAAGGCTAGAGGACTGATATGATTAAGCCTTGCAGATTTTGTTCTATTGAATGTTCATGAGGAGAAGAATGCTTCTCTTATGTGGAAGAAATTGGGAGATATTTATTAGGGCAAATCCTTGGTGAATAAACTTTTCTTAAGAAAGAAGTTATACTCTTTGAAGATTGATGGAGGGACATTTTTAGTAGATCATTTGAATACTTTCAACATGGTCCTTGCATAGTTAACTTCTGTGGGAGATACAATTACGAAAGAAGATCATTGTAAAATGTTGTTGTGTTCCTTGCCTGACACGTGAGACCACTTGGTAATGGCCATTGGGAGTACTACTACCAAGTTTAAAATGGATGAGGTAGTTGCTTCTCTTTTGTCAGAAGAGATGAGAAGGAAATCTTCTGAGGTGGCTAAAGAGGATCTTACTATTCAAGGCAGGTCAAAGGGAAAAGACAAAAAGAAAGACAAAAAGTCCAAATCCAGGTCACAAGAGAGGTCAAAGTCTCATAGAAAGAAGTCCAAGGTGAAATGTTGGAGCTGTGTATAGAAAGGCCATATCCGAAAGGATTGCAAAGACAAGAAGAAGAAGAAGAATACTTCTGATACTGAGTCTTCTCAGAGCAATGCAAATGCCTTTGCAGCAGCTCTGGCAGTGCCTACATCTGATGATGTATGGTTGGTTGATTCAGGAGCATCATTCCATATGACATCTCAAAAAGAATGATTCTCAAAGTATGAACATATGATGGTGGAAAGGTGTTCCTAGCAAGTGATTCAACACTAGAGATCATAGGGTGAGGTAGAGTAAGAATCCAGTTCCTTGATGGCAGAATAAAGGGAATTGATGGAGTTCATATACCAAGTCTGGCTAGAAGTCTACTCTCTATTAGTAAGTTGAATGATGTTGGAGTTCAGGTAACTTTTATGTCTAGTGGTTGTAAGATGACTAGAGAGTCTATTGTATTGGCTAAGGGTGAACACATTGGAACTCTGTATAAGTTAAATGCTAAACATGTGTGTTGTTATAATGTCTCTGTAAAATCTGAAAAAACTATTGTGTTAACACATGATGTAACCTCTATGGAAGTTAAACTTCGTGTAGATTAAACAATGTTATGGCATCATAGGCCCGGTCACATTGGAGAGAAGGGCTTAAAAGCTCTGAAGAATAAGAATCTGGTAGAGGGGCTTGATAATTGTAATTTTGAGTTCAAATTTTGTGAACACTGCATTTATGGAAAGCAACATCATGTCATTTTTTATTCCAGTCCTCATAGATCTTCTGGTTTGCTAGATTATGTTCACTCTGATGTGTTTGGTCCAGTATTTATGTTCCTTCATTATCGAAGTCTAGATATTATGTTTCTTTCATAGATGATTATTCAAGAAGGGCATTTGTATATTTTTTGAAAAGTAAATCAAAAGTGTTCAGTCGATTTAAGGAGTTTAAAAACTTGGCTGAAAATCAGACTGACAGGAAAATTAAATGCTTAAGGACTGATAATGGTGGTGAGTTTTGTTTAGCATAATTTGAATAGTATTGCAAAGATCATGGAATAAAGAGGCATATGACTACACCTTACACTCCACAAAAAAACAGAGTTGCTAAAAGGTAGAATCGGTCTCTGATGGAGAAAGCAACAAGCATGTTGAGTAGTGTTGGTCTCGAACAAAAATTCTGGGCTGAAGTGGTTGCTACAACATGTTACCTGCTAAATCATTCTCCTACTTCAGTATTGGTAGACAAGACACCTATGGAAGCATGGTCTGGTAAGAATCCTTCTTTAAGACACATTTGTGTTTTTGGTTCAGAGGCATATGCACATGTGCCTGAAGTAAATAGATCTAAGCTGGATAATAAAGAAGCCAAATGTATTTTCATTGGCTATGACATTGGTGTGAAAGGATACAAGCTTTGGAATGCTGTGATTGGAAAGGTTGTATACAGTAGAAGTGTAATCTTCTGTGAGCTAAAACCTATGTCAATGGATCAACAAATAGAAAAGAAAGAAAAATATGTTGTTGAAATTCCACTAGGAGAGGAAATACAAACTCCAAATGTACCTGAAAATGTAGAGAGTTCAAGAAGCTCTGAAATTTCAGAAGAAGAACATGATAATGAACCTCCCGTTGAATCTCATGAAGTGTCACCATAGGTAGAAAGGAGACCCACACGGGAGAGATGACAACCTAACAGGTATGATTATTCCCTAGAAAGGTTTAACTACTCAATGTTGAATGCTAATTGTACCTATGCTTTGCATATGAATGTTGATGAGCCTATTGGATCTCAAATCAGCAGATTGAAGGATTCTAAGAATATGGCAAATTCTATCTTTAAATTCCCCAACCGACTTGGTCAACTATAGAGTTATTAACTCTCTCACTTTAGGCTGTGCAAGACCTAGGTAGGTGTACCTATTCACTAGTTGTTCACTTAGTGTTGTTTATAGGAGATTGTGTGATTTTACTCAAGCTTGACTCCTACCTCAGAGTGGCATTAGGTTATGGGATAGAGATATAGCAGATGAGTTCAAGATTGTCGTTTAATGGAAGCTATTCGATCTTTGTTGTCTATTCTATAAATATAAATGTCTATGTTACTCCTATTCCTACCTGATATCCTAATGGAAACTATTCTATGCTTGAAAATAAAAGTGTAATTGATCTGAAAAGGTTGTCGCTCTCAAATCATCAGTGCCTTACCTCTTGTTGGGCTACAAAGTCTGAATTTCCACCAGGACTTAATGTGTAACTCTTATGGGACAATGTTTAAACCCACCCTCTGGATGAATCTGTCAGTTATCCTTCCTCCAATAGATCTTTTTTAATCAGCTTTTGCAATAGTTTACCTAAATGAGTTTAACCCCTATCCTAGGAGACCATTCAGGAAAGAAATGCATGGAACAATTATATTTCATGGGCACTTCTTTTATTCAAACTGATAACAACAAGGAAATAAACTTCACTATGAAGATTTTAAAGTAACCTTATCTCTCTGAGATAATACCACAAAAGAACTGCCTACAGGAAAGCATTAATATGTAACCCTATAGAAAAAAATACAACTGATTATATTGATGCGGGTTTTCGTAAGTACAAAATATCTCAAAGTATTATCTTATTCTGAAAAACTCCCCATAATCTTTATTCCTATTCTCCTATATATGAGACAAAAGATGCCTTCTCGAAGAGGTGCATCCGTCGAGACATTTGATTACATTTCATTAACCATTGGAAGCATTAATTAATCCCAATATGTTTATTGCTAGTGCAGTGGTGAATCTATCGGGCATTGTCATTTTGATATATCGACCAAAGTCACCCAGTCAAAGATCGTCTCATCGGTACAGGCCTTCGCGATGGTATCCTTCCTTCAACAGCATTTACATGATATGCACCACCTTTGGGTTTCGTCCTTTTGATTATTTCACTTCAAAGTCCTTTTCACTTTATCGGTGTAGGTCTTACCGATCATTCCATTGAGCATCGGTACAAAATATTCATCTCTCTTCCGATGGACCGAGTCATTCCGACAAATCATCCCTCGATTTAAAAACTATTCTTGATGTTATGTCATATCGGCATAACTTTCTCCGACATAACCTCTCTCTATTTTTTCGTGTGAGTCACCTCATCGGGCATCGGGGTAACCTCAAGCGTGTCCTTCTGATAGTCATATCTTCTCTGATAACATCAACTTCTTGTCTGATCTAATCTTTTGTCTTTCGGTTTAATCGGCGTAAGTAACACCGATAAATCCTCCTTTGTCTTGGCCACTTATGTCTAATCTATTAGGAATCGGTGCAACATATTTTGCTTGTTTCTGATGGTTATAGCTTCCTCGATGATCACTCCTTCGGTTTTGAAACCAGTTTTAACTTTACACTGTATCGGTGTGAGTAATTCCGATATGTCTTCCTCTTCGGCTTTATCAGTCTGTCCATCGAGTATCGGAATGACTATTTTTACCTCTTCCCAATGATTCATCTTGCTCGGCCCATCTTTCCGCACTTTCTGATTAATCGACATAAGAGTTTCCGATGAAAACTCCTCCTTTGCAATATGTTTGGCTTCTCTATCGGGTATCGGAATAACTTATTTCACCCTTCGCCGATAATGTATGTTATCCTGATGAGTCTGCCTTCTATCGGTTTGCATCTGGTTCTTTTATCGGACATCAGAATAATGTCCCCTCATCGGCGAAGGTTAAGCCGACAACTTCAACCTCTTTACTAGCTTCTATTGGGGATCAGCATATCTTTTAATCCAAACTCTCGATATGAGTCTTATTTTCGATGGACCCACCTTCTTTCTATCACCTTCAATGTTAATCCTATCGGACATTGAGATGAATCTTTTTCATGCTTGTCGATGATCCGATGAATTTACTATTTTGACCCTATATTCCTTTCTATCGGCGAAGGTTATATCATAACAAATTTCTAGGGTTTTTGATAGTGAACCCTATGCCGATGATTCTACCTTCCTGATATGTTATCGATGTAACATTTCCCAATGGATCATCACTTATCTTCTTTGTCGCCTCGATCGGAATAGGTCTTTCCGATAACATCACCCATATCGCCTAACTCATCGGGTATCGGGAGAGTGCAAAACGATGATCTCCGATGACCCGATGGCTTTTCAACATGCATTCTACTCCATTTGACATTGGCACAACTTTTTCCGATAACCTCATTGGGTATCAGAGTGACTTTTTCCCTACGTTCCCGATGGTGGATTTTACGTTGATGACACCATTCTTATCGGTGTAACTCGTCGAACCCTTTCTTGCCACTTGCACCTTGGGAAACTGCCATTGGACTCATCGGTATAAGTTGTACTGATCAACATGCACCCCTTTTCTCTTCAGACGATCTTATCAGAGTAACTTATGCCGATAAGTCAAATTTCATTTTCTTTCCAGGATATAATTTCTTTCTTGAATACATAAGTTTATGAGCTACTTAGTGGATTTCATAGGGACTAAATAAAGGGTGCAGAAGGCATATAGATCATAATATTTGAGGTTCTTGATGAACTGTAA